>NC_045777.1:77627336-77929097 GCF_008692025.1 Phocoena sinus
CTCAAACAAGGCACCAAAGACCACAGATATCACATCCCAAAGGAGATCCAAGGCACATGCAGAATTTACCAAAGAGCGAACTAAATTTTAGGAGTTTAACAACTCCTAAACCTCTCACTCATACCAAGGGTTAAGAGTTGGAGATTAGGGAGGACTTTTGAAGACAGCTTCTTGGGAGAAAGCTATGCTATGGGAGAAAGCTATGCTAAGTCCCAACCCCAGCCCTACCTCCAAGGGGAAGGGACACTATCTCCTAACCCAAGCCTGATGTCAGAGACTTCAAGGAAAGGAGATTAAGAAAGGATTTTTTAGAACCAGCTGCTGTGTTGTTAATCCCAGCCCCTACCAAGGGCGAGGGTTGGGGCGGCGGGGGGTGTCTATACTTCACCTTGAGCTTCAAGAAGGGGGCTATGGGGTTTCATCAGAAGCCACCAAAGCACTTAATACATATCCCCTAAATTGGAAGACATAAAGGGCTAGTGTCTGTTTCCTACCTGAGAAATACAAAGGGTGAGAGATGAGTGAGCCAGTCCCTGATAGACGAACCCTAGGAAACGTGGTGACAGTCGGGTTCTTTCTCTGCCGAAAAAGCATACAGGACAAAACATAGAGGCATCTCCCATGGACCAGGTAGGGTTTTAGATCCTATCCTGCAGAGCCACTTAGAGACACAATGGACCTCCACAGAAAGACCTAGAGGCACCCCTGGAAGTATAGAGATCACATAAAGAGTAAGCAACAGGACCCAGGAAGATGCGTCACTCACATCAAAGGAACTATAGCTGAGAGGTCCTCAGAAGTCAGATTAGGGTCTCTGAAGATGCGAAAACCCCACAAAAGTGCCCCCAAGAGAAAGACCCCCTTAAACCTCCTCAGGGACAGAAAATGTGACATCACAGCCCTCAAGTTCCAGGCACACAGGCTGTGTGGCTCCCCCCTCACCTCTTCTTCCTCAGACCCCAACCATGCAGGGGTCAGGAGATGGTAGTAGAAGGATCAGGAGGGCTAGAAGGAAAAGCAAGAAGAGGGGAAAGAGAGGAGACGACACCCACCCCGTCCCCGCATTTCCTGCCTGCACCAGGCTCAACACAGAAGCGTGGGTTTGATCGACCTTAACTCAGGTTGTGGCCTTCGATTATCATGTGGGACTGGGATTCTGTTTTATAACTTAGAGTGACCACGAGAGTGTTTCTTCCCTACCTGGCCCAGAGGTCATCGACTGGCAGGGAAAGAGCTAGCCCCACAGAACAGGGAGGCAAACATAAAGTTGCGTTAGGATCACAGCCCATGATCTGTACGATTTATTTTTATTATTGAGTGCAGTGACTTTATGAGGTAGGCGCTATTGTCCCTGGTTTACAGCTGAGGAGACTATTACTTTTTTTTTTTTTTTAGAAGATGTTGGGGGTAGGAGTTTATTAATTAATTAATTTATTTTTGCTGTGTTGGGTCTTCATTTCTGTGCGAGGGCTTTCTCTAGTTGCGGCAAGTGGGGGCCACTCTTCATCGCAGTGCTCAGGCCTCTCACTATCGCAGCCTCTCTTGTTATGGAGCACAGGCTCCAGATGCGCAGGCTCAGTAGTTGTGGCTCACGGGCCCAGTTGCTCCACGGCATGTGGGATCCTCCCAGACCAGGGCTCAAACCCGTGTCCCCTGCATTAGCAGGCAGATTCTCAACCACTGCGCCACCAGGGAAGCCCCGATCTGTATGATTTAAACAAATCCTTCAAAGGATGCAGGAACAAAGCACTGTTAACAGCCTCAAAGGAGAACTTTAAACAAACCATTAACTTCTGGGTGCCTCAGTGTCCTCGTCCAAAAGCAAAAAGAAAGGAAGAAATTAGGATCCTAAGAGCCATCGGAAGATACCAAGGAGGAAGGGGCATCCATGCTCTGGGTGAGGCCTCTTACCTACATCACCTTATTTAATCTGTGCCTAAACACAGAGAAGTGTGGTTGGATGACAAATAAAGCTGGATAAAAGAAAACCATCTGTCTCAGAGGATGCCTCCACACCAGAAATCTTCACATGTGGCTCGGCTGATAGAAAAAGAGAAACAGCTTTCCAACGGTGACGACCTCCCCACGAGAACATGCCTCTCGCAAAGGATCTCCTTCATCCCTTTCCAGAAGAGGAGAAGAGGAAACATAAGAAGAAGCGCCTGGTGCAGAGCCCCAGTTCCTATTTCATGGATGTGAAATGCCCAGGATGCTATAAAATCACCACTGTCTTTGGCCATGCACAGACAGTAGTTTTGTGTGTTGGCTGCTCTATCGTCCTCTGCCAGCTTACAGGAGGAAAAGCAAGGCTTACAGAAGGGTGCTCCTTCAGACGGAAGCAGCACTAAAAGCCCCTGGAATCAAGATGAACGGGAAACCATCCCAATAAACACATTTTGGATTAAAAAAAAAAAAGAAAAAGAGAAACAAAAACTCAAACCTCCTGGATTCAATCAGATTTCTCTCTCTCCCTCTCTCTCTCTCTCTCTCTCCCTCTCTCTCTCTCTCCATCTCCCTCTCTCTCTCCCTCTCTCTCTCTCCATCCCTCTCTCTCTCTCTCCCTCTCTTCTTTCAGGAGCACTTTTCGCCACCAGGCAATATTTTAAGAGATATGTGCTTTTAAAGCTTTACAAAACGTGTGGTGGGAGCTTCCTTTTCCTGGCAGGTGGACTATTCCCAGGGCCCACAGTCCCCTGCAGCGGGCAGTTCCCTCTGGCCAGCGTCACCGGGGCGGGGAGACAGTGCTTTCGCCCATCCCCAGAACACATTCCCTGAAAACCGAGCCAGCAAAAGGCTCCCGAGGAGCAGATGTTTCTGCTTAAGGCTGATAGGAACCGCAGGGACCACTTTTCTCCCCATCAGTTTTCAAGTGCAAGAGGCAGCTGTTCGCCAGGAACGCAGACCTGGATTCTAATGAGGTTCGTGGCTGAGCCAGGCCTGCGAGAAGTGGGCCTGACCAATACCAGGATGAGGTTATTAACGAACCCACAGAAAGCTGGCAAAGGGCCATTTCAAAACAGTCTGGAGGAGAAATGTCTTGTTTCCTAAAATGGAGTTTGATATTTTTAAAAGCATAATCAATGGGAATTGTCGATTTGGTCTAATTTCTGCCAGGGCTTATTGCTCAATTTAAAGAGCGAGCTGTCGATTTTTCAGGGTATTGGTTTTCCCCCAAGGTGCACGACGCAACAATCACACACTACATCCCCAGAAACCTAACCTATAGGCTCCTTGGGAAGTTGGGCAGGTGGATTGGTGTCAGTCCGGCTAATGACCACCCCCCGGGTGGGTACCTGCTCCATTCTCTTATAACTTTGGAGAAACCAGGAGCTTTCACATCTCCACCTAGGAGAGAACGCTCCTTCCGATGAAGTGTTTCCCATACTGGTTTCATCCACAACGTCAGCATCTGCTCTGCAGACACCCTGCTCTGTTCAAATAACCAAATGTGACTTTGCTAATACAGATTCTCATGCATGGGAGTTTCTGCTATGACCATTTTGGGAGCAAGAGACAAATGTTTAAGGACAAGTTTCTGATGTGGTTTTGGAGTGGAAAAATGAAAATTGAAAAAATTCCTAGGCACTGACTTCAATTTTTCTGCAAACTGGAAAACAGCTGCAATGATTCTTTAAATAGAAAGTTATAGAAACAAACCTTTTCATTTTACAATGAAAACCCCACAGACTTAGAATAAAATCCATCTGGAGAAAAAAAAACATTCATTTAAAGTCACTGTAAAATAGAAGAGCTTAATATCAGAACCTCTCCTGTGCACACGTTTAGATAAGGGGGAGAGAATATCCCTGAGAAAATAATGGGCATTGCGTTTATTGAGTGATTAATATGGATCAGGAGGTTTCATATATATTATCCCACTTTTTCTGCACCACAGTTTTAAGAGATTGATACTATTATGCAAATTTTGCCGATGCGAAACTGAGGCTCAGAGAGGTTAAGTAATTTACCTAAGATAACACAGTTAATAAATAGTTAAGTTCAGGGGTTGTTTTAAATTAAATATTTGTTTCTAAATCTGCATACATGAGTGAAAGCTGTATATGAAAAACACTGAAACTTACTGAGAAGTCACCCACAATACTCGAAGATAACTACCTTTCTTTCTACGTATACTCGAGTGCACACACACACACTCATATGCACACTTAAACGGAATCATACGCACTAGTATACATCTGCTTTTTCCCTTTCTAATGTGTTCTAATGTATTGTAATCATGATTCCCTGTGTTCCACACTATTTTTCATTGTCCCATAATTCTGCATGGCACTGCTGTACCAAATTCTATTTAACCATTGGATAATTAGGTTGTTTCTAATTTCTTTCTATTATGAACAATGATGTAATGAATATCTTTGCAAATAAATCTTTGCCTGCATCCAGAATTGTTCTTTAGGGTCAATTCCTACAGATAGAATTTCTGACTCAAAAAGTAAGAATATTTTTAGGCATATATATATACAAATATATATACACACACACATATATACATATACACACACACACATATATACATCTATATACATGCACACGTATATATAGTAAAATATTGTAAAATCACACTCCAAAAAGGTTGTACTAGGTTAAATCAGTGCATGCAAATGCCCCTTTCCTCAAACTCTAACACTGGCATTGTCTTTTTCAAAAATGCCAATTTTTGAAAATTGTAAAAGTGCAAGAAATGACCTCCTGTCTAAACTTTTATTTCCTTAATCAGTAGTGATAATGACCTGTTTCCCTACCATTTGCATTTCTTCTTTTGCGAATTGCTAAGGATTTTTTGCCCATTTTATAACCAGGGCAATCATTCTGTATTTTAGTGATTGGTTAACACTCAGTATATTAAGTTGATCGCACTTTTTCTGTAATATATGTTGCAGATAGATGCCCCAGCTCATATTAAGCTCTTTTTCTAGCTTATGGTGGTACTTTGCCAAACTAAAACTTTAAAGTTTTAGGTTGTCAAACGCACCAATCAATCTTTAAAGTTCCGCCTTTGACCGGAACTTAAAAATCAACATATATATTATTCTAACATTCTTATGAGTTTTTAAAATAACGCCTTTAAGGCATCCTGAAGTCTAATTTCCAAACTGTTAATAATTCACTGACTAAGATCATTCCCTTCACTTTGCCGTACACTCAGTTGTTACATATACTGAGCCTGTCGTGCACTTCATGCTCTGCTCCTTTGATTGACTTGGCTTCGAGCCGGGGCCACCTGCTTGAATCATCCTAGGTTTGCAATGGGCTTTCAAATCCGGTCACTGGAAGTTACTGCTTTCTGACCACAGAGACTGTGTTTTTCCACAGTAACCCATCTGGGGGATCAAGGAGGGAATTGTCACCATGCTGAGAAAAGCTCTTACAGAAACATAGCTCTGCTTTCCACTTGTCACCAGAGCTGGTCTTGCCGAGGAAAGTGAAATGAACAGAAGACTGGACTGTGGATGCCGGGTTGAGGCTATGTTTATGGAGAGTCAAAAGATTCATCCCATCTTAAAAACATGAATGGATGCTAACGGAGGGCTACTATGTGCTGAGAGTCGTGCTAGGCTCTGGGGAAATGGAGATGAATAAGATGCTATACTTGGCTTCAAGAAGGTCATGGAGTAAGTACGTATAGGAAATCAGACACACTGACTGCATCTCGTGGCTGAGTCTCCTCAGCATCTCTTCGCTGGGGCCACCAGCCCCAAGCTCAGGATTCTTTCTGCCCTGGCTTCTGAGGAGGCAGGAATTACCCAAGCAGTCCATCTTCCCTTCCTCATCTTCCCTTCCTCCAGTGACTATGCTGCTACATCAGTTCCCTACTTTCCACTAACTGCTAAAGGATCTTAGCTTGTGTTCTAATTGTTAACATGGATCAAACACAACAAATTAAAAACGCAATTGCAAACCCAAATTAAAAATTTTTTGAAATCAATACATCAAGTTCCCTCTGAGACTTCCCCAGGGAAAAACAGTGCCCCTTCCCTGAAGGCTGAAGCTCTGAATAATGCTGACCTTTCCTGAAGTCAAAGTTCACCACTGCCAACCCTGCCATGGCAAGATCCAGGCTCCTGCAGATGAGGACCTCCAGGTCACTCCCACTCCTTGTGGTTCAAGCTCTAGGTTTCTTCTTCCATCTTTGTATAGATGTCATTAGTTCACTGAACCAACCCCCTATGCTTCTGGCTTTTTCCCAAGTCACCTTCTTTGATGGATCTATGGGCAACGACCTGACCCAATTCTGTTGTTGATGAAGAAGCCTCCAAGAAAGCTTATTTTAAAAGTCTGACTCTTTGACTCAGACTGGAATGCCCCTTTGACTCTTTGCAACTTCTTCCTCCTGCCCTTCCATGGATGTAATGGCTGGGATGGCAGCAGCCATTTTGTGATCATGAGGCAACAAGCATGAATACAAAAAAGAAAAAAAACCCCACATATGAAGAATAGTGGAGCAGAAGAATGAGAGCGTGGGTTCACGATGTCACCGTTGAGCCATCATATCATTCCTGGGCCACCTACCCCAGACTTCTGAGTGAGAAATATAAACGCTCATTTATTTAAGCTATTGTTAATACGATTTTTGTTATCTGCATAGCCAAACCCATTCCTAGTGTGATCCTCATTCTGGGTTCTCATTCCAGTAACATAACTAGTCTCTCAGTGCATCTTTTTTTTTTTTTTTTGAGGTAAAATTATCATGGCATAAAATTAACCATTAACTGTTTTAAATGGCATAATTCAGTGTTGTTTAGTACATTCATAACATTGTATTACCATCATTTCTATATAGTTCGAAGACAAAAATCAAACAAACAAACCAAACTCCATACCCATCAGCAGTCACTTCTTACTCCTCCCTCCCTCCAGCCCCTGGAAACCACTAATCTACTTTCTTGTCTCTATAGATTTACCTCTTCTGGACATTTTATACAAATAGAATCGTACAATATGTGTCCTTTTGCATCTGGCTTCTTTCCTTAAGCATAATGTTTTCAAGGTTCATCTGTGTTGTAGCATGTGTCAGGGCTTCACTTCTTTTCATGGCTAAATAGTACCCCATTGCATGAATATACCGCATTGCATTATCCATTCATACATTGATAGACACTTGGGTTGTTTTCACCTTTTGGTTATTTGCTGCCATTCATGTACAAGCTTTTGTTTGAACATCTGTTTTCAGTTATTCTGAGTATTTACTAGGAGTGGAATTCCTGAGTCATGTGATCATTCCATGTCTAACCTTTTTTTTTAATCTAAATTCTTTTATATATTTTATTGATGTGGATCATTTTTAGAGTCTTTATTGAATTTGTTAACAACATTGCTTCTGTTTTATGTTTTGGTTTTTTGGCCGTGAGGCATGTGGGAATCTTAGCTCCACGACCAGGGATCGAACTCGCACCCCCTGCATTGGAAGGCGAAGTCTTAACCACTGGACCGCCAGGGAAGTCCCACATGTCTAACCTTTTGAGGAGACATAACCTAACACTTGGCAGCTCTTTTCCTTAGAATCCTGGAGGATGCCCCCTGAAGGTCAAACCAAGACCAGAGTTCTGCTCCCCAGAGACCAGTCTGCCCAAGGCTATGCATGCTGTCCAATTGGAGATATTCCCCCATCACCATGTTTCCTCTACAAATGGTCCACCCAGTACTTCAGCTTCAGCCCTGGTCTAACCACAGGCCACTCTCTTGACCAGTGGCCCCTATTACTCTGGAACCCAGTGTCCGCTGGACTAGACTGCCTACCCAGCCCCAGGTATTGGAAAGAGAGCACTTCAGGCATGAGAGAAAAATGAGATGGATGAACGCTCTCAGCCCTCCTGGGTAAGCGGACTCTGGTGGAGGTTTCCGGAGTTAGAGTGAGGGCTGGAGAGGGCAGGACTGGACAAAGGGGAGCCAAGGGAGGTGAAAGACGGGTCCAGGGAAAAGCTGAGACACAGAGGAGAGAATTATGTGTCAGACACCGGACAGATTCCCCCAATGCTGAGATATCTTAGGGTGTCTGAGGGTCCCAGAGTGGGGTCTATAGCACTCAGATAGCAAGCCTTTGTCATGCCCCAAAATGTAAGTCTGGACCTGAGACGATTCTGCAATCCTCCACGGGCACCCACTCCTTACTAAATCGTGTTATAGTCTCTAAAAGAGTCCAAATCCCAGTCAATCTTTTCAGTGAAAGGTCCACAGAAGAGCGGTAATGTGTTCCTGCTGTGAGTGGATATACCCCTGCATTTTTCATATTACAGAGACAAGAGTTTCGGGCATAGATCTTTGCTTTATGTAATCTGTAAGTGCTAGGAAAGAGTGTCAAATTTTAGAAAAGATTACACACATTTGTGTATTAACTCAAAATGGTGAAAAATGAAGAACTCAAAATTTCATCTTCTCTGTTTCCAAGGATACTAGCAGTTTCGTATCACCGCATTCTACTACTCTTTAAGTAAGAGAAATACACACACTTCCCCCTCCCCCATAAAGAAATAAAGCTCATCACTCATAGGGAAGTGGTGGTTGGAGCTGTGTTCTCTATTTCACGAAGTAACAGAATCACAGACAAGAAGGGTCCTGGGAGGCCACCTGGTCCTATCAACCCATTTTGCAAATGGGGAAGCCGGCCCCTGTAACGTTAGGTAACATCAAGGGCGTACGTAGGTCGGCAGCTGAGCAAAGGCAACACACAGCTTGGGTCTTTCCCATCATACTGCCTCCCTTCTTACAGTTCAAGACGAAATTCCAAACAAAGCTAGGAATTCATCATTGCACGGCAGCAAACCAGCGGCCCCTGCTTTTGCCGTTGTTCACGGTACAACTGCCAAAACAGTGTGACAGCTCCAGACACAGAGTTCGTGTTCCAAATCATGTCTTCCCATTAGAGCTCTGATTTTCTTCCTCCTGGTGTAATTACCCATCTTATTCAGAGATGTCAAACCGTGGGTGCTTGTGAGGCTAAAAGACAGGCCACTCCCAGGAGTCTGAAGCTCTAGGTTGATGGGTTGAGACTGTCATAATGTACAAATGAGAGCTACTATTTTGAGAGCACTGACCTCCTATCCGGCACAGACACAAACTGATTCCTGTAAATCACTGCAAAACACTAGAAGTGGCTGTGATCATTATCCGCAGTCTTCATCTGACAAAACGAGGCACAGAGGCAAACGCTTGTCCGAGGCTATATAATGAATAAGCAAAGAGCTGGGATCCCTATGCAAGGCATTTGCCCCCTGGCTGAAACATAAGGGAGTGGGGTGGGGCCACTTGCTGATTTGTCCACTTCCCACTACATAGTTTCCATGACAACAGAGCTGTTTCACCAAGGTCAGACACACACGTCACAGCCCTGAGGGGTCCTTTGACTTAGGACTTTTTTTTTTTTTTTTTTTTTTGCGGTATGCGGGCCTCTCGCTGCTGTGGCCTCTCCCATTGCAGAGCACAGGCTCCGGACGCGCAGGCTCAGCAGCCATGGCTCACGGGCCTAGCCGCTCCGCGGCATGTGGGATCTTCCCAGACCGGGGCACGAACCCGTGTCCCCTGCATCGGCAGGCGGACTCCCAACCACTGCGCCACCAGGGAAGCCCTGACTTAGGACTTTTTAAAGAAGAGAGAAAGTTTGACTGAGAAGGGTTGAACCCACGTGTGGAATGGAAACTACATTTAATGCTAAGTTAAAGGCAGAATCACACTGAAACCAAGCTAAAGATGGGAGCACAAGTCTCCAGATTAATCTTCCCCTCCCTCCTCTCCCCTTTCCAGTTCTCAAGTGCCTGGTTTAGTGGAAGGAAGAGTTAGACAAACCTAGACTTAAATCCAGCCCCAGCTACAAAGATACGGAGCATGGTAGCCTGAGAATCATTTCCAATCCATCTCTCCAGGGAGAAGACATGGCGACTCCCACCCAGCTAATTGGGGATGCGAGAGTCACCTTTTTACTCCCTTGCCTCTTTCATTGTGTCGTCCGCATCCATGGCTCCTTTATAAGATGTCCCATGCTTTCCTTGTTCCAAGCCGGTGCAGGCTATGAGCCACTCTCTTCATCTAGGGGTTTGTGATGGGGAAGTGTAGACAGGATCCCATGGGTCCCTGCAGAGGTGGTCCAGTCCCAGGGCCCTCTGGATGGGGGGACCCACAGGTGTGACCCTCCCTCTTCTAGGACATATTTGTGGAGGTTTTGCATATCCCCAGTGGGGTTCTCTTGCTGTACTTTCTTGACCTGGGCAATGCCTCACCTCCTCGGTGGACCACTTAGTTCAGTGCCCACCTCTCAGGCAGGCCTCTTAAGACCCCTTTATAGACAACCCCAGGTGGGCCATATTCCTCTGAGCCTATAGCTGAACCCCAGAAGCACAGCCCTCAGTGGAGAAGCAGCTTTCTTTCAAGGTCTCCCAGCTTCTACCCTTGTCCCTGGCAATCTATTCTCAACTCAGCAAACCTAAGGATCCCATTAAATGTAAGTCACATAAGGCCACCCCTCTGCGCCATACTCCCTGCTGGTTGAAAGCAGAACCCTCATAGTGGCCCAAATTCTGGTTCTCAGTCTTGGCTGCACAGAACTGGGATCTCCTGGGAGACCTTTAAAATACTGATTCCTGGATCCCACCCCCAGGGATTCAGATTTACTGGGATTCTGGTATGAGGTGGGGCCTCAGCATCAGGATTTTAAAAACGCCCCAGATGGTTTTAATGCACATCCAAGGTTAAGAACCACTGGTCTGCCTACACAACCTGGACCCTGGCTCCTCTCTGGCCTCATCCCCCACTGCTCTTCCCTACATCCTCTCTGCTCCATCCACAAGGGCCTCCTTGCTGTTCTCAATCACCCTGGGCTTGCTGCAGCCCCAGGGCCTTTGCACTTGCTATCCACTCTGCCTGGAATGCTCCTCCCTTACCTCCTTCAGGTCCTTGCTGAAATGTCCCCTTTTCAGTGACATGTTACTAAAAAACGGAGACCCCCCCCATGCATCTACTAACACCTGCCTTTTCTCTGCTTTCTTTTCTCCATTGTAACTAACACAATTTAGTATACAATATATTTTGCTTGTTTATTATTGCCCTCCATTAGAACTCAAGCTCTGCCAGGTGAAGGATTTTTGTCTATTTTGTTCACAGCTGTAGTCCCTGGACCTAGAACAGTGATGACACATGATAGGTGCTGCATAAAGTTTTCTCAGATGAATGACAGAGACTCTGTCATATTCATGATAGAATCGTCAAAGTGAATTAATGAATTAATGAATACAGACTGGGCCTGGCCTGAGCTTGTCAGAGACTGTCTTGGACGTGAGGAGATGCTAGAGGGAAAGAACAGCCCCACTGTGAGTCTCTGGTGAGTTCTGATCCCCGTCCATCTTCCATCCCAACAGACGAGTACTTCAGGCAACATCCCAGGCAGCAGCTGGTCAGCCTTCAGCCAATGAGTCTCGTTAAGTCCTGGCTGTGGTCCACACCACGTGTCCTCTCGTGTCCCTGAGAGACATCCTTCAACTGGCCCAAGACCACGGGAAGGAAGTAGGAGGATCCGGATTTGAAGCGGGCTCCTGCCTCTGTCCTTTCCAAACACTGTGCCATTTCCTTGCGCTCTGGAAGCTCAAGGACCTGCTTTATTATGATTGTCACATGTGCTGCTCCTGGTTTATTTCACATCTCCCACCACAAGAAAATGAGATCAGCCTTAGTACTCACAATTGCTATGACTCTTGGGAACTTGTTTGTACTGAAACAGTATAGATCCTCTCGCAACACGGATTTAGTGCCGGTCACAGCATCACTCACGACACTGCATCCAACCTCCACGGTGCTGCCCATGAACACTGCTTCCCATGACTCTTTCAAATGTTCTGTACTTTGCTGAAGGATCACAATTATGAGTGTTGCCCAGAGGATGCAGGGAGATGTGAGCAATGATTCTTTTCTGGTCATGTTAAGTGCACTGTTCTGAATTTTTTTTTCAGCCTTTTTGAGGTAGAATTGACAATAGGGAGCAGATATATTTAAGGTGTACATCACCATATTTTGTATACATCATGAAAGGGTCACACAATCAAGCTCATTAACATGTCTGTCACCTCACATAGTTACCATTTTCTTTCTTTGTTCTTTTTTTAATGATAAGAACACTTAAAATCCACCATCTTAGCAAATTTCAAATGCATAATATAGTGTCGTTAACTATAGTCCCCATGCTGTATGTTAGATTTCCAAAGTTTCTTTATCTTCCGTAACTAAACTTTGTACCCTTTGACCAACATCTTCCCATTTCCCCCTCCCCACCCTAGCAGCCACCATTCTACTCGCTGCTTCTATGAGTTTGACTATTTTTAATTTCACACATAAGTGAGGTCATGCAATATTTATCTCTCTGGCTTATTTCACTCAGCACATGTCCTCCAGATTCATCCATATTGTCACAAATGGCAAGATTTCCTTCCTTTTTAAGGCTGAATACTATTCTATCATTCCATTATGTGATATTCATATATATGTATATATGTGTATATATGTATATATATATATATATATATATATACACACACACACACACATTTGACCCTTGAACAACACAGGTTTGAAACATGCAGGTCCACTTATACACAGACTTTTTTCCAATAGTAAATACTATAGTGCCACACGATCCACAGTTGGTTGAATCCACAGACATGGAACCACAGATACAGAGGACCAGCTATGAATTATACGTGAATTTCCAACTACATGGAGGGTCAGCGCCCCTAACTCCCAAGCTGTCCAAGGGTCAACTGTGTGTGTGTGTCTGTGTGTGTATATGTCACATTTTCTTTATCCATTTATCAGAAATTTAAGTTGTTTCCATATCTCGGCTGTCGTGAATAATGCTGCAATGAACATGGGTGTGCATATATCTCTTCAAGATCTAGATTTCATTTCCTTTGGCTATATACCCAGAAATAGGATTGCTGGATAATACAAAAATCAACTCAAAATGGATGAAAGACTTAAATGTAAGACCTGAAACTGTACAACTACAAGAAAACATAGGGGAAAAGCTTCTTGACATTGATCTTGACAATGATCGTTTGGATATGACAACAGAAGCACAGGCAACAAAAGCAAAAATAGATAAACGGATTGCATCAAACTAAAAAGCTTCCACACGGTAAAGAAAACAACCAACAGAGTGAAAGGCAGCCTACAAAATTGGAGAAAATATTTGAAAGCCATATCTGATAATGGGTTAATATTCAAAATATATAAGGAACTCATACAATTTCACCCTTCACTGATGGGGGCCATGCACTTTCCTGCCAGCCCCTCAGCCTGTACCCTAGCAGGACTCTCTCAACTCTTGTAGCTCTTTTCCCTGGGGTCTCTTTGCCCAGGCAGGTGGTCCTCTTACCTGAGGTCCTTTCAAGACGACACCAGCCCAGCTATCCTCCCCAAGTCTACTCAGCTCGTGGGGAACACGGACCCTTGCCCAGCAGCTGGTGGATGGGCAGCTTGCCCCTACTTGAGCCTTTCCTCCTCACTACACTTTCCGCTTTCTCTTAGTAAGTTTCCCCACACCTTACACTTAGTAAATTTCCCCGCACCCTGCTGCTCTGTTCTTGAGGCAGCAGCATAAGCTCTCAGCCAGATGATCAGGTGGCAGTCCCCCCATCTGGCAAGTGCCCCACTCCCCACATGGGGGTATCCCAGGTTATCCCTCAGCTGACTTAAGTTTAACCATGGGGATGAGAGGGGCACACCCCATAACAACAGAGCACTGTTCTCCAAGACTGGTGATATGGCCTCAGGGTCCCAGGACCACTCTTGGGCCACCTGCTCACTGGTCCTGCAGGAGTGGCTCTAGCACCTCTATTTGGAGATGTTGTTTGAGGTCCGAACGGACTCCTCCAGACTTTTAATAATTGCTGGCCCTTATAAGCGCCTACTAAGTGAATGTACCGTGCAGTCCCATCAATTGGGTGTCATTGCTGCCAACTCCTTCACAGATGAAGACATGGCGTCTTCGAGACACCACAGAGTGTTCCCAGGGGTTACACAGCTGATAAGAATTGAAACTTCAGTCCATACTGGGCAGTTGGACCCCAGCATCTGTGCTCTCAAACCACTGCCCTTAGCCTCCTGAACTAGGTACCCTGTGTCCCACAGAAGTCAAATAATTAATTGTATTAGTAAATGGTTTAATGTCTATCTTTCCTTCCTTCCCCTTAAGGTCAAGGGCCTCTGATTCACTGCTGAATTTTTAATGTTTAATAGTCAACTGTTTATAGTGTGAGGGCTCAGTAAGTAGCTATTCAATGAATGACTGTACTCGAAGACAAATGGGAGAGAAGTTGGCTATGCCTAAGACCCCCAGAGATAAAGGGGCTGATTACCTCAGCCATAAGGATTTATAGCCTGAGTCAAGTGGACACAATACCAAAAAAAGAGGAAGTTCAGGAGAATGAAACACAAAGGTCCCTGTCTTTCAGATGGCATCAACTCGGCTCATTAGCTCTGGGAGCTAAGGATTGCAGCCTCAGTCCCCAGTTCTGTTTTCTTGTTGGGAACCTGTGAGGTCCTGGGGTAATCAGGCGGGTCCCTGGCCAGGCAAGTGGAGTCATGGTGTCAGGGTATTGAGAGGGCCTTTGGAAGTGTAGGAAGAGACACGGCTCGTGAGGAATGGGGTTTTGTCCCCTTTGTTCTTCCTGCTTCTTTCCCAGAAAGGTAGTGCTTTTCCAGCGTCTCAGAATATGTCTTTCATAGGAAAATAATCTGTCTGATAATGTGCTACTTTTATTGGAAAGTATCACCGCTGAAGGCAACAGCAGCAACCTAATATGGTTTTTATGAATATAGTTGAAAACTAGAAAGTCAATGCCAAGTCAATCCCGTCTATGAACCTGAAGGTGTTGCCATGTATTTCGCAAATTAGTGAGAAAGTAGCAGAGTTTAGAAGGTGAATACACAGAGAACCCTTGCTAAAACTCAGGGGCTCTGGCTAATCTGAGACATGCCACTGTCTGCTGGATGCGTCACACGCCTCCCCTTTATTTCCAGCGAGGTGTTTGGCTCCCCTCTCAGATTGCAACAGGCTTCCTGCGCTGCTGCAAGAAAATCATCACAGGCTTTGCTCCACGGCTCACGGCCTGATGGCAGCAAATGCCTCCTTGTACTTTCCCCATTGTCGCCGTGGCTTCTTCTAAGGAAAATCGTGTTCAGTCGCTATGTCTCACTTATGTCAGGACTCATGATAAGGAATTATCCCCCGGCAGAAATAAGGTGCTCAGTTCTTCCCTTAGGTCTGCTATGAACTTGGTCTTGGGATCACAAAGGTCAACCAAGTTGTCCCCAGAGTTAGACATGCTCACAAAAGTTGCAATGTCACTCAATATGAGCTGTAATAACCTCTTTGACACAGTGTTGCGGGAACACGGGAGAGTTAAGTAACCAACTCTGCCTTGAGGAAAACAGAGAAGGCTCCCTGTAGGAGGTGCCATCTGAGCAGTGTCCTGCCATAGACAAGGTCAGGAAAGGGCGTCCAAGGAAGAGGAAACAGCTGAGGCGAAGGCACAGAGGCACAACAGCATGGGATTTATCAGAGAAGACGCAAGTGCTTCCTGTGTGGCTAGATCATAAAGAAATGGAAAAAGATAGATATAGATTTTTAAGGGGTGGGCATGTCATGTGACTGAGTAACATTGGTCACATAGGTGGTTACCAATTTGCCTACATGTCAGACTAGCCGTGAATCTGATTCTTATTAGAATCACACTGTTACACATTCATAACATCTTTAGGGCTGAGTCTTGATAGAATCAGAATAACCCGTGCATTTTACAGATTAAGAAATTTAGGAACAGAGAGGGTAAGTGCCTTGCCAAGAAGTCACACAGCAATTTAGGATGGTGCCAATGACCCTGAGTTGGTGTCTATCAACTCAAGGTTCATATAGGAGGAACACGTGTAGGTTCTAGAGGTGACATCACCAATTACGAGTGTGTTGTTGGACATGAAAGTTATGCTCCCAAATATAAACTGTGGTATGATTTTGAGTGGTTCTTATTACATTTTTATATTTTTCTCTATTTGCCAAGAAGTTCTACCATGAATATGCATTACTTCTGCAATCAAAAAAGTACATACTGGTAAGGGGAAAAAATAAGTCATTTTAGTGCTTTAGACACTAAGAGGCTTTGGCTGTGGCTCACAGCAGACCTGCCCTAAAATGGATTTCACATAACAGGGACGAGCATTCAGAAGAGGTTCCCGCTAAGTGGGAAGAAGTGCCAGGAAGGCGAGTTTTCATGGACGTATTTATGTCCACTTGAATCTTTGCTACCTTACAGTATAAGATACATTCTTTGGCTTCTAGGTGACTTCTTTCTAAAATAAGATACGTTGCTGGCTCTTAACATAAAATGTGTGTATAGTTCTTTAAGAGAGTAAAAAACAGTGGTTGTGACAGTGTATTCACCAGAGACAATTTGGTAATAGCTCTCAGAAAACTTAAAAAGTCCCATCTGGGTATTTATGCTATTGAAATAATCAGAGATGTGCATAGAAGTTGTGTGTAGGTCACACAGAGCATTGTGCCTGGAGACCCGGTTTTGGTGAAAGGAATAAAGAAGGAAGGGAAGGGGGAGGGAAAGTAAAAGATTAGAAATTGCCTAAAATAGCTAAATGTCTAATAATCATAGGTTGGTGAAGCTAACATACATAAATATCCTGTTATAGATTATTTGTGTCCATGCATACAATATAATGAAAGCAGAATGTAAATACTCTGTGAATTTTGTTTTCAAGAATGTCTGTGTGTATGTTCATGCTCAGACACAGGACGGGAGCACCGTACTGGCCTGGTGATTTCTGGGTACTAGAATCACAGGTGACCTTCATTTCCTCCCTCATATTTCCATATTGCCAAAGTTTCTGCAACCAACGCCCCTCTTTTACAATCAGAACATTCACAAAATGTACTCTGAAAGAGCATTGTCTGGACAGGTTTAAAAAATGTCAACAAAAATAAAATTAACCTTTTCTGTGTGTGCCTACAATGGGCTAGGCACTGTGCTATGTGCTGGGGTCACAGGGAAGAGTCAGATATGGTCCCTAAGTCCTTGACGCCAGAGTCCAGTGGAGGAGAAAATTTAGACAGGTAAATACACCGCAACATGATTAAGTATTGCATAGGACAATAAACAAGAGGGCTTCGGGAGAGCAAAGGGGAAAGCACTCGCTCCTCCCTGGGGGAGGGTGCGGGGGTGGGATGGGATGAGCGAAAGCATCGAAAAGGAAGGCATTTTTGAGCTGGGCTCTGAGGGGATATTTGAGCTGGGCTCTGACAAGGGAAGAGGAGTTCGTTAGGAGAGCAAGGCATTCCTCATAGCCAGAGCAGCATGAACAAGGGGAGAAGAGCAAGGTAGGATCAGTTTTGGGGAACAGGGAGGAGTACAATGGGGCAAAGTCCTGGATGGCCACTAACAATTCTGGACTCCATCCTGTGGGCAAAGGGGAGCCCACGGCAGATTTTAGGAAGATCACTTCGGCGGCAATTTTGAAGACAGCTTCCACCAGACTCCACTGGAGAACACTTATTTAGCCAAATCATTTTTTAACAGTTAGTTGTCTTTGGTGTTTTCTTTTTTTTTTTTTTTTCCTTTAGGATGATGAGATTATGGGTCATTTCCTTATTTTCCTATTCTCCCCTTTTTATATATGTTACCCTGTTGCTACATTAGTTTCATAATTTAAAATATTGGGGGAAAATAGTTTTTCTAGCTAATCAACACAATTTTTCACTGTGATTTCTTCTCATGATTGAACAGTATAAATCGGGTTGGAAATATCTCTTCCTGGAGAAATTTTGCCATCAACCAGCACATTAAAAACTGATTCCCCAGAGGAAGTCAGTGCTTCTTCTCCATTTGTTTCTAGACGCTCAGCCAGGCATCTTCTGTGTAGGTGCGAACACCCTGGGTGGACGTGTTTGGAGTCCATTCTTTTCATTTTCTGTAAGCATTTGCCCAGTGTTGTCATCCATTCTCTGAAGCTCTACTGCAAGTGGGTCCTTAATCGCCCATGAGCAGATGCTCCATCTCTTACTTAAATATTCCCCCACCAGCAGACTGGTAGTTTGCATCAAATGTGTTAAAATAAGGCTTCCATGAACCTCTTTATATGTCAACTTATTTCCTTGGAATCGGTTACTAGAAATGAAAATCTGTGCTAAGGGGGAATAGAATCAATCCCAAAGGAGTTTAGGGAATAAGGACATTTTTTAAGACTCTGCATACATACTGCCAAAACTGCTTTTGTGCGTGGGGTGTTTCAAATCACACTCCCTGCAGAATATGGTTTTTAGCTGCTGCTCTTTTTCGTGGCAACCGGCCTGGATTTTAGTTGTCTGTCCATCAACCAGGGGGCAAGTCCTCCTTCATTTCTGGCCCTTAGTTGCCTCAACTAAGGGAGACGGGGGCCAGGGGAGGGGAAGGTTTTGCAGCTAAAATGTTTATTTCTTCTCTCTATGACTAACAAATCTGGACTTCAAAGAGTCTGGGCCATTATTTTGAGCTACTGCACGTGTAAACAACATTTATTTTCGGCCTCCCTTATTTGGCTCCATTTTTTCAAGGTGAAACCAGGCATGAGACAGATCTCTACAGCATCTCTCTCACACACCCACACACAAATCTCATTTTCTGCCAGATTTAAAATGCAACAGTTACAGAGTGGTGCCTATTATTCTAGTCAACATGGTGCCCTTACCCAGAAGTCTGGTCACCCTTATATATAATTTATGAATCCAACCCAGAAACAAGGCAAAGAGAAAATGAACATAGACTGAAGTGTCTGTGGTAATGAAATCACTTTTCTGTATCATGTCCCCACGAGTTCAGGCTCATTTCCATTTCTCGATTTCTTCCCAAATTTGTTACCCCAGTGACTGACACACCAATTGCAATTTCCTCCCCACGCTTGCTCCCATGTTATCCAATAAATGCCATGGCCTTTCGCTGCACTGTGCACTTATTTTCCAATTACTGTGGGTAAACAGGGCAGAGTAAAAGCAATTGAATTGAAGCTTTTAAATCATCTGATTCAGTCCCCAGCAAAATTTCAGAGATGGAGACATAAAACTTCAAGGCCATCGTCTCCAGAAATTACAAGGTTGGGAGAAACTACCATGAATACACCCTCTTTTGCAAAGAGCCATTTCCACTGGGGATCTTTACCCCAAAGTGGATGGACGCCACGTACCAAAAACACATGCTTCCAAGTCTGTCAGAGTGACGCCCTCATTTGTTTAAATTCTGAGCTACTGCCCATCGGCTTCTTTCAATCTCCATTAGCAGGTTGGAAATTTGTTTAGAAAGCCGACAGGTACTATTTAGGGGATTAATGACCACTGATTCATGAATATTGAGAAGCATTTCAATAGTTGGAGGCAGAGACATCACTGGTGCTGCAGCCAGCTCTCCCTGCCAGTACAGTCTACGGCAATCACTCAAAGCCAGTTAAATGATTCTGATTTACGACCTTAACCTTCAGGGTCCACTCCATTTGCTCTCTCGGTGTGTAAATTCTAAAAATGCAATTCCCTCCACCTCCAGAGAGCCAATTTAAGTCAACATTATGCATGAACCGAGAATGCGAGAATTCTCAGATCTCTTACTTCACTCATTAAATTTGCACCGAACATCTTGCAATTAAAATTTCATATAGATTTCTTCTTATGATTGACATTTGGCCTTGATGAAATGAGTTCAAATTTGGTCTCTCAGAAGACTGAGAAGGAGAGAGATGGGTCTGGACATTGTTTCGAGAGAGATGATGACGGGGCCCTAATTCTTTGATTAGCATTTTGAACAGACTCGTCAGGGAAGGGCTGCCTCTACCACACAGTGAAAGATATTGGGGCGCCAAGCCAAGAAAGAGAAGCCAAGCCAATCTGCTCACTTAGTTTGGCAATAATGGCATATGAGACTCAAGAACTCTTAGAAGAAGAAGAAGCATCACGGATCCCATAGACCAAGGCCTCCATGTTTCAGACACAGAACCTGGTACCCAGAGGGGAAAGGACTTCCCCAACACGGCACAGATGTGGCTGTTCATGAACCCCTTTCTCCTTGGGCAGTGTGACCATGGGACCAAATTCTGGCCCATGGAGTAGTAAAGAAAGTGATGACCGCCACCTCCTGGCTGGCCCATAAAAACCTTTTAGACCCTGTCCTTACTCTCTTTCCCCATCCTACTGCATGGACAGCTGTGTGAGTGAGAAATCAACATAGTGAGATAAGCCATTGAAGTTCAAGGGTTGCTTTGGCAGTTAAACAACTCTTAACACATCCAAGGCACACTGGATCAGTAATACCCATAAAAGCACACAGTGAGCTAAAGGAGTAAGAGTTGGCGGCCAAGACTCCAGACTGAGGGCCCAGTGCATTTCTCTTCCATACAAAGTGCCTTGGACTCTTTTGCTTGACTGATTTTTGAGAAATCAACATTTCTAATGTACACATCTAACTAGGTGTCAGGACCAAGCCTGAGCTAAGATTTGGGACAGTAACTCCCCTCCCCCATGCATCTATTGAAGTGGATATATATGCACCAGGGCCATTGTTTTGTTTCCTTGGTGTGTGCGCTTGCTTTACTTTGGGTGGGGGCATTTTGACAGGAGGATACACGCTTTTATTGTTGCAGGGTTATTTGTAGGAAGGGGTCCTGAGCAAGAGAGGAAAGATGGAAGCATTGACATGGCTGCCCAACTTTGCAGAGGAGGCAAGGGGCTAAAACAGCACTGCAGCTGAAGGGGCAAGTCTGGTGGAAGGCTCCATGGGACTCCAGGCAGCCCAGGGCTGTTGCAAGGCCCAGGGCAAAAAGTGCAGCAGGAAGGGGACAGTGATGTGTAAATTTTAACTACAGGCTGGGGGAGAGGGATCCTCCATAGGTAGTATTTGCCAGTTTCTACGGTGAAAATACTTCCACCGTGGTCAATTTCAAGCTACCAACATGATGTCATTGGGAAGAAACACACACAATAGGCTCTCACAACCAGTAGAAGTCAGCTCTGGCACAACACTGGGATGGAGTCGAAAGAACTCAGTGTAGCTTCAGCATCCTGTAGGTTTGAGGGGGCTTCGGTGAAGAACAGCTGAGCCAGTGAGAGCAGATTCTCATGGAACGCACAGCAGCAGGGGTGGGAGTGGCCCCTTCCCTAGATAATCTGTGCACAGTGGGCTGCAGACAAGGAAGGATGAGATGGCAGGAAACAGAGGGACACATCCTAGACACAGGGACTCTGTTACATGGAGATGGGAGCAGGTCAGAGGCTGTGGACCTGGGATTTCATGGGTCAGGGAGAGAAGGTACCTTAGTTTGAGCATTCATGTTAATCATCTTCATCTTTACCCCCAAGCTCCTGAGACCTGAGCCATTTTGAATACGCAAGAAAGACACGGTTGACAGTTGGAACAGTAGGTTTTTCCCAGCCTAGAAGTCACTAAGGTTTGCCGTATATTTAGGGGAAAAAATTCAAAAAGAAAAAGCATACGCAAATGCTGCCTGGTAGAAAGCGAGCCGGAATTTCAGTGAGAATATCTGATTCTGGTCTCAGTCCTTCCACTTGACATCTCAGATGGCGTTTCTTTGACTGTAAAATAGGAAGGGACCTCCCTGTAGTTCATGGGTTTCCCGTAAGAGTTCAACGAGACAGGACACAAGAAACACCTCCTGCCCAAGAACCGTCTCACCGTCACTCAGAAGGTGAGCTCAAGCCAGTTCTGAGCCAGAAGAGTTGTCTCTCATCCAGTTCGAAGACTGTGCCCGGGATGCCTCTGCAAACCTCAGAATCAAGCTGGAGGCAGATCAGCATTTGACTTACCCGCCTTCTTCCGATTGGCCCGGGGACCCCAAACCCAACCCAAGCCCACAGCGAGCCGTCAGTTCTCAGCCAATTGGCTTCACGGATTGAGGCCAATTGTTGTTTGCCGTGTGGATTCCAAACGCTAGGCAGAACTGCACTGGGGACATGGGCAGAACTTCAGCAGACAAGGACCCACCAGGCAGACAAACACATTAGGAAGATTCTCTGGAGCCGCAGGTGGAGCCCTGCTCCCTGGGACTCAACGCCCACCTGGCACAGGAGACGGAAGCGCATCTATCCTGTCTGCTAAGCTCTGTGGACAAGACGGAAGGGAAGCAGTGCGTTGCCATGGAGCATCCTTCTCCTTGACCAATGCCGCTCTCAGGATGTCACCCTTCCTCTACCTCACCAAGCAGAAGTGGACGGAATAACAGGGTAGGGGAGGGTTGGTAAATATAAGACAGGGCATACGGCTCAGCACACAGCCTTAATTCCTTTCTTTCATTTGCTTATCAGTGAGTGAGCATTTGGTAAGTGTCCAGGTCCCAGGCTCAGTGCTAGGATCTGGGGGCACGGGATGGATGAGGCAAGGTCCCTGCCATTGTGCAACTCAGCTTGAGAGGAGCAGAGGGAAAGGGAGACACATCTGTAAACAGATCACAGCAATAAGATATTAAAGATTCCAACCCATTATACAGATGAGGTTTGGTGGGAACCCAAGAGGCGTTCAGCGGGGACAGGGGTCAACCTCACCTGATGGGGGAGGCTCAGGATGGGGTCTCTGAGACGCGCATCACGTAAGCTGAGTGTGCATCATGAAGGAGATGATGAAGGAGATGGAGGAAAGCAGTGTTTGGGGCAGAGGGAACGGGACAGGGAAAGGCACTGATACACGGAAGGGTATGGCAGTGTGGGGAGCTCCTGGAAATTCAGTAAAACCAGAGTGTTGGTGGCAAAAGGAGGGTCCCTGAGAGGCTGGAGAGGTGGGCAGAGGACAGATCTGGGTGAGCCTCACTGTGGCCCCAGCTGGCAGGTGCACCCCAAGCTCCTCTGACCAGCACAGCCGTCAGACCTTTCTCTACAACCAAAGAAAAGCATCTGCACGTGACTCGGGACCCAGGATCATAGTGAAGGGAGGCAGGATGGAGAGGGGCACGCATCTTCAAGCTATGGGGGCACACAAAGATGCCCTTGTACGGAGAGAAGGTGCAAACGCAGTGCCTACCCCCGGGAGCCAATTATCTGGGCCAATTATCCACTGTCTGGCATGATGTGAGGGGCAAATATGGGCGCAGCTCTTAGGATGCACCTACACTGGATATTGGCCCTCAGGGCGCAACATAGAGCAGATCACAACCTATCAGCTCCCATTGTCACTTGTCCATGACATCAGCTATCATGGGATGGATCTGCCCAGCGTCGTCCCACTCAGCAATGCTTCTGAAATGCTGCCCTCGCATTGCATGACCCTATCCGTGCTGTGCAGTGACCGTGCGCCATCCTCCCCTGGACACTAGGAAGTGGGTGGGACTATGAGAATAGTCATCATGTAACGGTGATCTCACCCTGCATCCCTACAACACCCCAGGGCCCTGACACCCTTTTGTGCACTTTATGGCTCCTGCCCCTGGACCAGCAGCTCCCACGTGCTTAAGTCAGACCCCGCGCAGTCAGGGCTGGGGGCTCCCGAGTCCGCCTCTTCATCCTTCCCCACGTCGGTTCAGTGCTTAGCATGGAGTGTATTGTCATTTCATGGATAAGTGCAACTCTTATAATAACCACGGCAGCAATGAGATCCAGGGCTAACAGGCACTGTGCAAATGTGTGGACAGGGTCGGCATTGTTGTTCCCATTTTACAGAAGAGGAGCCTGAGGCTGAAAGATGCAACTCGCCCAAGACTCACAGCTTGACCCAGTTTTTCTAACACTGTCTCCTATTAAGGAGGCAATCAAGTGATCATTTGCTGTTCACAATGCTGCTGCCCCTGAGACAGCAGCCCTGCCCAGCAGTGCCGTAGCTGTGTGCAAGGCCTCCCTGTCAATCAATGTCCAGGCGAGAGAGCCTGGGGGGACACGCCACCCCTGTAAGTGGCTTCAGGCAGAGCCGGGCCTCTGAGAAGAAGATTGTGAAACACCTTTGTCAAAGTGCAATAATCTTCTCTATCTAAGTTCTTTATGGACTCAGAGGACCAGTGTGTGTGTGTGTGTGTGTGTGTGTGTGTGTGTGTGTTAGTGACAGAGAGAGAGAGAAAGAGAAAGAAAGAGACAGAGGGAGCTCTGGACCAATCAAGAGAGAAAGAGGGCACCTCCATTTTCAAAGTAACATTTGGCACAAATTTTTTCAAATTGTAACAGGTCCCCTTCCATTGGAGTGAGCATACTGAGCTCTGTGCGTATCCGCAACCTGGGACCGCCCCGCTCCAATCCTCATAGTGCTTTGTATCCCTGTCACAGTTCTGATCATCTTCCAGCCAGTGTCACCTCACACCACATCCATCTGCATTCCCGTGTCAGAAGGGTAGAACAATTCTAAGCGTGTCCCCAAAGGGCAGGACTTCCAGCTTACATGTCCCTTAACCCCAGCGCCCTGCAGAGTGTCAAACACACAGCAGATGCTCAACAAATATTTGTTGATGGAAAAGTTCCCATTCCAGCAGGAAAATCCAGCACACAGACAGATGGGTTTCGATATGGCCCGGTCGCCGCTGAGGAAGAAGCAGGGACAATGCACGGGAGTGGACCAGACAGATCCTTCCACACCCATGTTCGAGGCAGCATTATTCACAAGAGTCCAAAATGCCATCGATGGCTGAATGGATAAACAAAATGTGGTCTGTCTGTACAATGGACTATTATTCAGCCATAAAAAGGAATGAAATTCTGACACCTGCTACAACATGGATGAATCTTTGAGGATTCTGCTAAATGAAAGAAGTCAGACACAAAGGGACAAATGTCATATGATTACTCTTATATGAAATAATCTAGAAGAGGCAGATTCATAGAGACAGAAGGTAGATGAGAAGCTACCAAGGGCTGGGAGAAGGGAGGAATGGGGGAGTTATTGCTTTAAGGGTACGGAGTTGCTATTTGGGGCGATGAAAAACTTTGCAACTAGACAGTTGTGATGGTTGTACAACATTGTGAATGTCGTTAATGCCACTGAATTATACACTTAAAAATGGTTAAAATGTTTATGTTGGATATATCTTGCCACAATAAAAAAATTCCAAAAAACAAAAGGAATCAGGGATTGATGGATAGATGACAGTGGCAATTGAGGCTGGGTATCAAAAAAAAAGAAGTAGAGCAGAGTATAAAAGAGTTACTTCAGTCCAAAGCATCAGAGAAGGCTTCTAGGAGGTGGATAACTGGATGTGCTATCAAAGGCATTATTAGTCTGTGCAGATAGGAGAGGATAGGTCATTCCACAAATAGTATGTGAAAGGTTTGCCTCCTCTAATTCGTGATAATACGACCTGTGGAATCATAAGTTTATCCCTCCCACAAGGGCTCTCTGGGTCCCAAGAGAAGGACCATCCTCATCCCCCAGGGACACCGCTCTCTGCCCTTACCACCCACTTAGAAACTGCAAAACTCAGCTCAGCTCCTCCACGAAGCCTCCCCACTTGCCCAGCCAGCACCAGCTTCCCTGCTCTGAATCCTCTTGTGCTCCCGAGCTGTTCCACACACTCTAAGAACTTAATCACACACGGCTTTGCATTACTTCCTCATCAAGCGTCCCCAAAGCCATTCTATGGTTTATCAATCCCCTGAAATGCTCTGTGAACAAGAGCTTCCATGGTCAGATAATTTAGGGAAACAGCAGACCATCTCTCCCTCTTAAACACTTCAATGTACATGAGCTTTTTAAAGACTTGGAGAAGTCTTTGACTTTGTATTGTCCAGTGTGCTTTGCAAAATTATTTGGCCACACGACCCTCTTTTTATTAACACTAGTTAATATCTCGCTGGACTCTTGCTCCCCAGGTCCTAGGTAGGGAAAGCCTGCCCTAAGAGATTCACAAACTTGTCTTGCCAAGAAGAATGTAGGCTCGTGGAGGGTAGGATCTGCGTCTGCAATGTCTTTTCTCCCGTCCTCTCCCGGTGCCAGGCACACACCTCGTGGTGCATCCTGAAGAATCCTGTTGCCTTGACGACCGGCGCTGATTTGCTATTTCAGTTCTCTCTCTCCATCTTTGGAGCCCCAGGAAAGCAGCAAATGCCATAAGGCATTAGTCTAAGTGTGCAGCATTTTCGGCAAAGTGGTGTTAACAATACTCAGCTCAGCTTATCAGCCAGGGCTCCCCAAGACAGGCAAGGACGACATGCTGCTGGTGACACGTCACCGAAGCCACCTCCTTGAGAGCCCACTGCTAACAGGAGCACTCCATTCTCTTTTATTTTTCCAGCTAATTTGGAATGTGGGAAGTGGTGCTGTATTGTTTATGGTTCTTGGAGGTAATATGACCCCTCCGGTGAGTAACTCCAATCTCTGTCACACCATCTGTCTTGTCATTTTCAACAGCTCCACTGTGCTTATGGAGCACCTTATGGGGATGCTGAGGCCCAAGGGTGTTCTTCGTGCCTCTAATTATAAGGAGAGCATGATTTCCACCTGGTCCCAGGGAAGGAGGCTCAGGTGGGGCTTCCTCCCTCCTCAGCCAAGTGCCGGTGGCAGCTCCCTCTCTCTGGACCCTCAGCTCTTTCCCCTCCATGCCGCAGTGAGCCCGTAGGCTCTGCCTGGGACAGAGAGAAGCCTAACGCTCTTCCTAATAGCACCAATTTCCCACAAAGCTCAAAGAAACAGACTTGGCCAACAAGTGGAGGGGGTATCTACAGCCAGCTTATTAGAAATGGTCAAATAGGGACTTCCCTGGTGGTCCAGTGGTTAAGAGTATGCGCTTCCACTGCAGGGGGCATGGGTTCAGTCCCTGGATGGGGAACTAAGATCCTGCAGGTGCGGCCAAAATAAAATAAAAAAGGAAATGGTCAAATAGCTGTACTGTGACGGATTAAGCAATATTTGTTTGCAATGGACTTTTTTTTTTTTAATAAATTTAGTTATTTATTTTTGGCTGCGTTGGGTCTTCACTGCTGCGTGCGGGCTTTCTCTAGTTGCGGCGAGCAGGGGCTACTCTTCGTTGCGGTGCTCGGGCTTCTCAATGCGGTGGCTTCTCTTGCTGCAGAGCACAGGCTCTAGGCGCGCGGGCTTCAGTAGTTGTGGCACGTGAGCTCAGTAGTTGTGGCACACCGGCTTAGTTGCTCCACGGCAGGTGGATCTTCCCTGACCAGGGATTGAACCACGTCCCCTGCGTTGACAGGTGGATTCTTAACCACTGTGCCACCAGGGAAGTCCCTGCAATGGACTTTTATCGTGGGTTATGTCTATTTCTTCGATGATCTTCCTGGTTTCTAGCACCAGAAACTGTTGCTGCCATGGTGCGTGTCTGGTCCCGTTATCTTGTGACTTCATAACACATTGTCCCCCCAAGACTTAGTGGCTTAAACACCAATCATGAAGTTTGCTCACAAATCTTCAATCTGGGCAGCTCCACAGGAGCTGGAGGACCCAGTTCCGAGATGGTGTACTCACTTGCCTACAAGTTGGACCATAATACGGGTGCTGCTTCTTGGCTGGTAGCTCAGCTGGGATTCATCTGAGAACCTTGGTTCCTTTTCTCCTAGGCCTCTCCGTGGGGCTGCTCAGGCTTCCTCATAGCATGGTGGCCCAGGACAGCTCTAAGTATTCCAGGAATAAAGAATAAAGCCACAGGCCTCTTAAGATCTAGGCCTGGAAATGCACAACATCGCTTCTACCATATTCTATTGTTCAAGCAAACCCAGAGCCCTCCCAGATGTAAGGGGAGGAGCCATATACCCCCTCTCTCAAAGGGAAGAGCTTCAGAGTATCTGGTCATCTTTCACCCACCACAGTGCTCAGCACTCACAGGTGATTTATGGAACACCGTCGCTTTGGTCCATGTGAGCCTGTACCAAAAAGAGCTGTGTTGTCCATCCTCATCACAAAGCCCCATCTCAAGAGTTTAGCTATGCTACTCCATGGTATTGCTGCCTCGGCATCCGTTTTGTTTAACCAAATGTCTTGCGGGGGCCTTAAGCTGACATTAGCCCCTTATTATATTATATATGGTACATAATATATATTATTATTATGTTAGCAAGCACATCCCCTAGATAACAGCCCACAGAGTCAAAAGCAAATGTACATTCCTGATATGGCTTCTCCAACAGCCCGACTTCTCCCCTACGTACCTGGACCTTCCCCTTGTAAGCACCTTAGATAAGACCCACAAGAAGCTTATGAAAACCCTGCTCTTTTTGGATTGAATTGACCAAAGCAGACTTAGCCCAGGAACCCCAAAGCACTCCCCCGATGGACTCTAAAAACAGTATGTGCCCCAGATCCAGTATCTCTCTCTGCCTGCACCCCACAAGTCTGCCCTGACTTCCCCATGGGGCCCCTTGCAGCCTGCCACGTACCTCCTCCAGGACCTGTAAGTAATAAACTTCTCTGTTTCAATTCCCTCTGTTCTTTATCGAACCAAGCCTCATCATCCGACACCCCAGAGCTCTCTACTTAACAAGTGTTAGTTTAACAAGGTCACAAAACCGTCTCTCAGGAGGCAAGAGAGAGGATTATCGTTTATGAAGACCCCACTATGAGCTGCCATTCATCATGATTGGGTCTTTCCAAACTTCATCTCGCTTATTTCTCACAATGACTCTGGCTATAGAGATTTGCTCCCTCATTTTACAGAAGAGGAGAAGGAAAAGTTAAGAAATTTCCGAGGTCACACAGCTAGTAACGGTAGCCAGGATTCCAACCCATGTCTGCTGGGTCCCCTAGGTTCTGTTTGTCCTACCTTGTCCGGGGGACAGCATAAGTCTCACCCGAGCCAGAGCATCTTTTGGTTCATCTTGGGGGTCTCCCCTGAAACCCCTGATAGCCCTTCTGAGAGGTGGCTCGGTCCACACTGCAGGTGTTAGGGTCACTCCTTGGTCCCTCCCCTACCTCGCCCCTGCCATGATCATTCTGGTGATGCCTGCTGCCAATCTCCTGTGGGAGGGTAGTCCCACATTGCACTGCTGGCCTCTGGCACCCAGCAGGCCGGGAGCAGGCATTCCGTGCCCTTAGGCTCCACCCCCTCCCCATGGCCTGGTACATGGGCCTGGCTTCTATGTCAAGGACCTCACTTAGCACTTCAGTTCTGGTTCTCAGGCTGGAGCCCTGCCCAGAACTCCAGGCTTCCTGGCCAGGACCCTGAGACCCTGCCCAGCTCTCCCCAGTATCCTCCTGGGTGGGATGGCTGATGCATGTTGTTCCCACTCTCAGCACTGGGCTGGAGTCCTTCCACAAGTAGACAAGGTCCTCGTAAACCCTTCGATGATGCCTGGAAAGCTGGCACGCCGGCTGCTGCTTGGAACCTCCCGCCATCAAGACTCACGTCCAGCTTACAGCTGCCCTCAGTGATCTCCACACCTGCCCCAGCCACCCCTGCCCTCCCGCTTCCACACCTCTGTCACTCCGTGACAAAAGAGCTTCTGTCCAGCCTCTTCTGCAGAGCCCAGCCAGTCCCCAGCCAATCGATCTGGGCACCCAGCCTAGTGTCAGTGTGCCTCAAAGAAGGGGGAAATGGCGGGGAGGGGGTGGGAGGGCCGGTACATCAGGACTGTCGAAGCCCCTCTGAGCTGCACACACACCACCCGCGCCCTCACCTCACTAGAGGACCCACCCCAGATTCCCAAGAGCTGTCTTGCTCCACCCGCTGCTTCCTTCTCTCTGGCGTTTTCGCCCTCTTCCTATGGCTCATCCTCCTTGATTTACAAGCATCCATAGTCTCTCCCATCCTACAGTCTCCCCCTCAACTGCATGTCCTCCTATACCTCTCCCTTCTGAGCCACATCTGCTTCCATCCACAGTGCCTCCGTTTCCCAGCCTTCTAGTTACTCCGTGACCCACCGAAGTCTGCCTCCCTCCACATCACTGAAACCACTCTTGTCAAGTCACCCGTGGCCATTCACTGCTAAATCCCATAAATGCTTCTGCATCCTCATCTTTCTAGAACCCGCAGGCAGTGGTGACCATCCCTCCTGCTCTTAACCCCTCCTCCTTTGGCTGCTGGAACATGACACTCTCCCCTGGCTGCCATCTCTCTTTCACTCCATCCCTCTTACCCACGCCCAACCCCAAATGCCCTGCTCCCCAGAACCCCTCCCCAGCCCCTCTCTTCTCACTCCACACACTCCCTCTTTCCCCAACCCTGCTGACAACTTGCCACTCCACACTCCCAGCCCCTAGAGCTCTGCCAAGCTGCAAACCCAGATACCCATAGCCCCAGGCACCCTTAGAATCAACATGTTTCCACCTGAACTTGTCAGCTTTCCCCAGACCCCTGTCCCCAGCGATGCCCCACCATCTTTCCTGCTGCCTGAGCCAGAGCCCCTAACCCTCCCACCCCTTCACACCCACATCCCACCAGGCACCCCATCCAGCCAGCGCCATTACCTCCCCCTGGAATCTGACCTCCAAACTCTGTCTTCATGACCACAGCCTTTGTTCTCAAGCGTTGTCATCTTAGGGGCCAGGCTCCCGTAAAAAACTGCTAACTGGTTTCTGCCTCGCAGAGCTCTCCATCCATCATTGCCACGGATCACTTTCTAAAAGACCAACATGAACATCCCGCTTCTAGCTTAAATCCATCACCGGCTCCAGGATGGGCTCCGGGAAAAACTCCAAATTCTCCATGACCTGGACCCTGAATTTTCTCTCCAGCCTCATCTTTGTCCCCCGCTGTCACCCCACCCCTCACACTTGGCCTCCCTATTTGCTCAGCACATCCACCCTCCTTTACTCCTGCTGTGACTTCTGCCTGGAAAGTCTCCTCCATCAGCCTTCCTCTTACTCATTTTCTCAGACTTGTAAGAAAAATAGTACTCCTCCAGGAAGCCTCCCCTGATTAGCACCCAAGCCATATGCATTTCCTCCATCCAGGCTCAGTCACGCTGAGCTGCCATCTGCTTTATGCGTCTCTCCAAGGAGACTGAGATCCCTGAAGGCAGAAACAGCCCAGAGCCCAGCACCGCACCTGCAAACATTCAGTAAGGGTGGGAAGCTTGGGGGAAGGGAGGCACAAGCACAGAGAATCACATGAAACCCTGTAGAACAACGAGGCGTTTGCACAGAAGGCCCAGCAGCACGTAGAATTTTCTAGTGTCTCCTCCAATTCCGGTAACCTAGCGCTAGTCCACTCTTGTCTTACTTTTGTCTGTCTTTTTTCCTGGCTGCTCTTGTTGTAGGGAGGGATGGAGGGGAAGATGCAGTAGAGAGTGTGGGGCACCCCTTTCCTCTGTGATATCTGCTGCTGTGGGCCAGCACCGTCACTCCCAGTTGGAGTTTGTTTGCTCTAGTTCAGCAGGTCTGTGGGCAGCAGCCCCAAAGGGCAGCCGGCAGGCAGATAACTACAAATCCTTCTTCCTGGGAGATGCCCTAAACAGGAGCATCTCTCTATTTCAATCTCCCTCGCCCCCCCTCCCCTCTTCTCCCCTTCTCCCTCCTCCTCCCTACTGCAAATAGGAACCACAGATTCCCTCCCTGTCTATCAGTAGCACTGCTGGAGGCAGGAAGCCCATCTGTATTTCAGGCTTCCCTGCACAGGCACCAGGCCAGGTGCTGACCGCTTATGAGACACTCATCTTCGCAGGATTCCGAAGAAGCAGGGATCCTCAGTCCCATCTACAACTGAGCCGAATTTCAGGGAGTGGCATTTCTTGTCCAAAGTCACAGGGTGCATAGATGGCAGGGCAGGAGTCCAGGATAGTTGGACTGGAGTCCACACTCTCCAGTTTACCTCCTAAGTCATCCCTCGGCCCCAGAATCATCTCTGGTTTCCCCAGCCTTTCAGTGCAATGACGACACTTTCATATGAACACCAAACTACCACCACTCTTCATCTCCACTGGCTAACTTGGAATCCCATACGTAACCCCCTCACAGTCTTTCCAAAATAATTCTGGAAGTTCCCAGGGGGTATTCTAAGAAGATCATCACCCCGATATGCAAATGCTTCAGATGCTGCCACGCCCAACTGTTTAAATATGACACCATAACTCTACAGGCCAAGGGGACCCCTGGACAATCTTCCAAATCTGGGAAGACAGGAAGCAGGGGGTGAGGTAAATCACAAATCAGGCAGGTATGTGAATTCCAACTCTAGCGTTCTCAGGTGCAAAACACAGCTCACTGGGCCTCAGTTTCCTCCTCTGCACAATGGTTGGCGTGGGTGCAGTAATAGCACCTCCTTGGGGGGCCAGCATAAGGATTAAAAATCAGGTTCGCAAAGGACTGCACTGTCTCTTGAACAAGGTATGAAGGTATGTCCTAAGTAAATGAGAACTCTTGTTTTAAAAATTATTACCTTCATTGTTTTTATTAAATGACAGGAAGGAAGGAAGACAGAGCAAGGCTAGGACTTTTTTCTAATATATAAAGTAATCAGCCCAGATGTGACAATGAGTTGGATATCAAGCCATGATCAAGATATCCTGCACTGACTGCTTTTTGTTAAAACAGCGTTTTTCAGAAGCAGAAGGGGCGGCTCACACGTCAGTTAGGATTTGTGAATACAGTGGGCTGCTCCCACCACTCATTTGGCAGAAATCCGGTGCCCAGGAGGCAACCTGTAAGTTGCTGGCCCTGCGGCCGTATCCCTGGTCCCTTCTCGTCTGCAGCGATGTCCCCCAGGTCCAGTAGCACGTGACCTCCAGCTCATCTCTGCCTTTGTTTCCCCTCTAGAGCAACCAATAACCATAACTTGAAATCCTGCTTCTTCCTTCCCTCTGGAACCTTCTGCCAATCTCCTTTCATTGCTCATGCCAGCTCCCCCGACCCCAGTATTTTCATTCTTCAAGTATCTGATTCACCTGAGGAACTTGAAAAATGAAAATTCTTGGGCTGTCTCTAACACAGAATGAATCAGTCTCATGGGATAGGGTCAAGGATCTGGTCTTAATAAGTTTCCCATGGCCTCCTTGGTCCACCAAAGTTTAGGGGTCACTTCTCTAAACCCTACACATCATTCAAGAATCAGCTTAAATCTCACTCTTTCCAGGAAGCCCTTGCTGATTGCTACGGTGGGCTGTCCTTTTGCTACATCAGAGAATAGGTAGTCTTAGCAGGAAACTGTGCCATGATTGATTACTCATGTCTGCCATGAGAGGAGGAACGGGTGAATAATGTCTCCCATGCCACGCATCCGTTATCTCTGGGCTAGATTATCCCAACAGACGTTTCAGGCCTGATCTTCTAAGACTCGTGTGTGTGTGTGTGTGTGTGTGTGTGTGTGTGTGTGTGTGTGTGTCCCCACTACTTTATTTCCCCTATGGGAACACAGCATAAATCTTGCCACAAAATATGGATGCCATCACCTGTCCCTCTATCATTGCAGCATTTTTTCTCCCTGTTTCACAAACTTTGGGCCCTTTTGAATCCTATACTACCATACAAAAATCCCCAATAGGTATCATCACCTGACTTTTTCTCGGTTAATGCCAATAACAGCCAGTTAAGTGAGGGCCTCTACTCATTAGCATATAAACATAAAATGGATTTTAGTTTTTCTCATTAGTGCTACAACTCTTCTTTGAAGCCTCCCTCCCTGCTGGGCTGTAGGCTGCTCTTTTAACAAGATGTAATTCAGTTTCATCATTTCTGATTCGGCTCCATTGAATAAAACAACCTTGCTCCTGTTGCTAAGGTAGCCCTATTTGTCCTACAACGTTACCCTTGTATTTGAGGCTAAACTCCCCTTTCTCTCCCACGTCAGTGCTGGCTGACTGGACGCTCAGGGGTTGGAGAGGGTGCGGTTCTGTTCTTTCATATGGGCCACCACCCAGCAGCCTCTTCCTGCTGGGGTCCCCTTAAGCAGCACCATGACGGCTTAAGTGTGAATGTCCACTTGACCCTGGGGGAGCTTGCCACTGCCAGGCCACAGATAGGGCTGCCTTCTGTGCTCCCCACCCCACCTCCAGCACTCCCTCCACCCCCTCCTTTCCTTACTTCCTCTGTCCCCTGCCCCAGCCTACCGGGCAGCTCTACTGGCCAGCACCTGGGCAGGTTAGAGCCACTTTCTAGCCTCTGATGTAGACCTACAATGCTCTTCACATACCCCAACCACATGGGAAGGCACAGGGAAGGCCAGAAAATTTTCGAGACACATGCCCACAGGGAGTGATTGCCCTTGCCTCACAGATACCCTCTTCTCCCAAAAGACTCCATCCTCACGGCCCTCACACAGCTTCTTCAGTGACTGGAAGGAGGATGAGGGAGTGCAGCTGGTTCTGCTGAGTTGGCAACTCTCAGCCACCCCAGGGCGCGTGGTTCTCTGAACTCAGAATTTGGGGCACTAATCGAGCCCCTTGCGTTCTCATCTGTGGCCTTCATAGGCAATCTCGGGAAACAGGAGTAACACCCCAGGCCCCGCCAGGCCCCACAGACATCACCGATGGGTGACGGTGGGGAGGGGTCACAGGTGTGAAGGAAGCTGAGGGCAGACAAGGAGGAGGCTGGTGGCTGAAGCCAAAGGTGACCCAGCGGGGGCCCAGACATCTCAGGGTTTTCAACGCAAGCCGGTGTCCACGGCGGAGGACTGCAGGCCTGAATAGGAAGCTCAGAATTCTATCTTTCATTAATTAGCTACCTTAGATTTGCCCCTCAGTGACCCCAGTGCAGGAAGAGGAAGCAGGCAGCCCGAAAACCTGAGCCTGGGGACTTTCTGTTCACTCTCTTTCTGTTCACCGAGCTGCCCTCGGTGTTATGGGCTGAACTGCGTCCCCCCAGAATCCACATGTTGAAACCCTAACCCGCTGGGCCTCAGAGTGTGACAATTTGGAGACAGAGACTTTAAAGATGTAATTGAGTTAAAATGAGGCCATTAATGTGGGCTCTAATCCAATGTGACTGGTGTCCTGACAAGAAGAGGAAATTTGGACACAGAGGGAAGACCCTGGGAGGACAGAGCAAAAAGGAGGCCGTTGGCAAGCCAAGGAGACAGGCCTCAGGAGAAACCGCGCCTGCCCACACCTGGATCTCGGACTTCCAGCCTCCGGGACTGGGGGAAATTGATGTGTGCCGTTTCAGCCGCCCAGTCTGTGGTGCATTGTTGTGGCAGCCCGAGCTAACCAAGCCCCTCAGGAATGGGTGGGGTTTCCATTTACTTAAATCTGACAGGCCAGCCGGCCCTAAACCAGCCTCCAGGAAGTTGGGAAGGGTCAAGAAAGTGTAAAAACAGCCATGAGAAAGGCAAAGGCAGCTTCTCCAGAGGTCACCCCAACCAGACAGCAATGGCAGCGGCTGGGGTCTCCACAAGGTCGGGAGGCCAAGGGCTCTCCTGGGGTGTTGGGGGTTTCTCACAATATTCCTTTCACTGTCGTGTCAAAAACTATAAAACACTTACGAATACACTCACGAAGGAAGGTACAAAACGCACATGAGGACAACAATAAATGATTATTAAAACGCATAAAACAAATTCTGAACAAATGGAAAAATATGATACGGTCAGTGTTCCCAAACTTTAACATATAATTTTAATGCAATTCTGCATAGAATCCTGACAAGGGCTGTTTTTTGTTTTTTGTTTGTTTGTTTGTGTGTGCATTTTAGTTTCGGAAATTGTACAGGTGTCTTGAAGAATCACCAGTCAATTTAGTTTTGACAAAGGAATGGATAAGTCAGTGGAAGATGGCAGAGAACCCAGAACTAGATGCCTCTGTATGTGGGAAATTCATTTATGACAAGGATGGCAGTTTAATTCAAGGAAAATGGATGGATTATTTATAAAATGTGTTGGCAAACTCATTATCAACCTGGGAAAAAAAGGGAAAACAGACACCCCTTATGATCTCTTGTACAGAAAAACAAAACACAACCTTCTAAATGTATTGGAAACAAAAAAGTAAAACCAAATCTCGGTGACCACATGTAAAATCTGAGAGTCAAAGTGAATTTCCTAACTAAAACTAGAGACCCAAAAAACAATAAAATAAAAACACACGAACCAAGCAATGTAAAATCTTAAATTTTAGTGTGCAAAAAGAACCATAAACAAAGTTGAGACAAATAATAGATCTGGAAAAAGTATTTGTAGTACAGATGCTAGACAAAGGTTAATAGCTATGATACAGAAAGAACTCTTGGGAATTTAGAAGAAAAGATAAACACAACAAAATTAAAATGGAGTCAACCATGCATTCATAGACAATTCACATAAGAGCAAACCCACATGGCTGAGAAGTGTATGAAAAGATGCTCACATCCTCAGCAAATTAAAGTCACAATGACATATCACTTTACACTCATCAGTATGGAAAACACTGGAAACAGCTATAGCATCTATTGCTAGCTGGAAAGGAGTTTCCTTGGAGGGGAAATGTTTCCACCTTTGGGAAATGCAATCTGATAATATTTATCACAAAATTAAAAATCAGATATCCTGTGACCAAGGCTCCCACTCTGAGAAGATTTGCCCCAGAAATAAAAGCAACAATGAGTTAACTGCAGCCTACTTCCTATGGCAAAAATCTGGAAACAGAATGAATGAGTCACAAATGGAATAAAAGTTGAATAAATGGTGGTCCACCCACACCATGGAGTAGAGCACATCATTTAAAAGAGAAGATGAGAGTCAGAGCAGATGATTTAGAGCAGTGCTTCCCAAGTTCTTTCTCATGATCACCCACCCCATGAATTTTAATACCACAGATACACTGTACATCTGTTTATGTTGTCAAATAGAATTGAGCTTTAGAGGGCCATAGACCATCGTAATACCTAAGTTTTTTCATGCCCCAAGAATCAATTTTTGTCCCCTTGGGGTCAATATTGCCCCTGTTAAAAATGCATGATTTAGAAGAATTTCCACAAGGTCCTATAGGGTAATGCAGAAAAGCATTTATAAAAAGATACCATTATTTGTCAAATAAACAATGACCTGAAACACGTCTATACATCTGTATAGAATTAGATAAATACCAGTATACGGGTTAGTGACATGGGGGTGTGGGAGAGGTACAGGGGTGGAGGCAGAAGTGGAGCAGGGAAGAACTGATAAGCCTGCATGGGGGAAGCCAGGAGAGAGAAAAGGGGGGAAGAGGTATTTTAATGAATGCATTTATGTGTTGGGCAAAACCATGCATGGATGTGAATATACAAATAAAGGCTGGAAATAACAAGTAATGATTATTTTAAAAATTGTAAGGACTCACTTAACAGCCTTGAGTGTTCCTTTAGAGAAATCCCACATGTGACCAGCCTAAAGTCACCTATGATCCAGCTACATCATGTCTCTCTGTTCCCCAAATAGGCTGATCCTTTCAGAACCTCATGCCTTTGTGTAGCCCTGAACACTGTTACGGGTTGAACTGTGTCCCCTAAAAAATTCATATGTTGAAGCCCTAACTCCCATGCCTTGGAGGAATGTGACTGCATTTGGAAATGGGGTCTTTACAGAAGTAATCAAGCTAAAATAAGGTCGTTAGGATGGACTGTAATCCAACATGACTTGTGTCCTTAGAAAAAGGGGAAATTTGGACCCAGAGACTGACATAAATTAAGGGAAGATGATGTGGAAAAACAGGAAGAACACCATGTGAAGATCCGAATTATGCTTACCACAAGCCAAGAACTACCAGACGCTAGGAGAGAAACCTGGGGCAGCCCCTGCCCTAGAGACTTCAGAGGGTCCGCAGGACCCTGAGGACATGCTTGATCTCCAACTTCTACCCTCCAGAGCTACTAAAAACTTCATTTCTGTTGTTTAAGCCATTTAATCTGTGGCACTTTGTTATGACAGTCCTAAGAAACTAATACCCTTTCCCTCTTATCTGGTGAACATGTATGCATCCTACAGCTCTGTGTAAAATTTCATGTCTTCTGCAAAGTCTTCCCAAATTAATCGCCCCCTCCCTCTTCCGTGTTCCAATAATATTCTGTGCGTGCCCATCCTATAGTACTTCCACAGACTATTTAAATTATTTAATAATTATATTTAATTATTTAATAATGATTTGATTTAATAATTAAATTATATCTAAATTATTTTTTCTCTGTTAGATCTTGATGCCCTTGAAGACACGTCACATGTCTTTGCATCTACTTTTGCATCCTCTGTAGCCCTGCACAGTACTGAGTACAAAGTAAGTGGTTCACAAATATTTGCTACATGAACGTAAAAAGTCTAAAATAAAGCTTTCCACTCTGTCACCTGAGAGCAGGAAGACACGAGTAAGAGCGGGAGGTTCCTTGGACAATAATTCTTCCGTCTTGGCAAGGCTCTTCAATTCTAACAAATCGACTTAATAATGAAAATGTCTTTAATGGGGGCAATATGGCAAAAAGTAATTAACTCCCTAATTGAAATCTAAAACTTTAGAAGTAATTAATGGGAGGGCCAAATTGTCCTTCACTGCAAGAATGCAGGTGTAATCCCACCAGCGGGGGTGAAGAAGGGCCGGGGAGGGCTCCAGAAAGATGTCATCTGAGCAAACCACGTCAGAGGGCAGCACGCACGTCCACGTGATGCGTGTTCCGCTTAATCAATGCGGCGATGCCATCAGCCAGGGCTGGCAGGTGCCGCTTTGCTCCGTAAGAAGGAACACTTTTTTTAATGAGCAAAAATTTCCGTCACCGTTTCATGCTCAGGCTTGGCATTTGCAGGAAAGGTGAGGAGAGCCCCTCTTTCTGAGCCAATGAGCATTACGCAAGTGCCTGACTATTCAAGACTCAAAGAATCTTGGGACCCTGGCATCCTTCCATCATCTTGGAGGCTCTGGAGTCAGACCCGCCCGCGGGATTTTCTCTGGCTCCTCATTGGCTGAGACCCACGCGGCGGGCGTGTCTCCCCTCGGGTTTATGCAGCCTCTCTTCCTTGCCTGTTAAGTGAGGGATCAGTGATAACATATTGCACAGCAGCAGATGGCATCTATATTTAGAGGCCCTTCAGAGGAAGGATTAATGCCATTTAGAACACACCACAGGCCAAGAAAATGAGAGTTGAGTGTTCCAAATGAATCCTTATAAAACTTCCTTTTGTTCCCTATTATGGGTTGAGTTGTGTGCCACCCCCCACCCAAAATTCATAGGCTAAAATCTTGACCCTCAGTATCTCAGAATGTAACAGTATTTGGAGATAGGGTCTTTAAAGTGTGATTACGTTAAAATTAGGTCATTAGGTGGGCCTAAATCCAATAGGGCAGGTGTCCTTATAGGAAGAGGAGATTAAGACCCAGACACACAGAGGGAAGCTGATGTGAAGACACCGGGAGAAAACAGCCATCTGCAAGCCAAGGAGAGAGGTCTCAGAAGAAACCAACCCTACCGACAACCTGATCTTGGACTTCTAGAATTCCAGAACTGAAAGAGAATAAACTTCTGCTGTTTAAGCCACCCAGTTTGTGGAACTTTGCTATGGCAGCCTGAGCAGACTAATAGAGCCCACATGCACACAGGATACGGCACCATCTCCTTAGCTTAGCACACGTGACCCTTGGTAAGCTGGCCCCACTGACTCCCTTGGGTCCCCTCTCTCGTCCCTTTCCAGTCCTCCCTTCCCCAGGCATGTGGCCCTCCTTCCCAAACACTCCATGCCCTTTCATGCCACTGGGCCTTAACACATGACCGTCTCTCATTGGGGATCACTCTCCTCGCCTCCACCCTCCTCTTGAAAAGTCCTGTTTACCTTCCAGATTCAATTCAAATGCCCCCTCCTCAGAGAGGACCACTCCAAACCTCTCACCTCCACCTACACTAGAATCAGCTGCTTCCTGTTCTGTGTTCCTCTTATTTTCTCTTCGTGCCTCCAGTCTGGCTGGAGCTCCTTTGGGGGCCAGACTGTGCCTTTCTCACTTTGAGGTCCCACCCATAATTGTCACAGTCAGGGTCTGGTGGCATGAGGGAACTCATCGGTTAAGGCCATATCTTATGAAGGATCGTGGTGGGGAGAGAGGAATCAGCATGTGGCCAGTCTTTGCCACCTGAAATGGCCCCATGGATGTGATAGATACAAAGAGAAAAACAAATGTAATGACAGAGGCTGTAACTGAGCAGGACACTGTGGGGCCTTCCTGGGACAAACCCCCTACTGCATCCCACCCCCATCCTCCACCTGCCTCTTGTGTGTAGAAAAGCTTTAGCCTCCTAGGCCTTCCCCAAGGTCCAAGGAATAAATTTAATCAGAGAAGTGAGAAAATGCAGAAACAAAGGAAAATAATCAAACGACAAAATAATAATAGTTTAGCCATTAAACAAAGTCCAGGACCTTTGGTTCCTCCTCAAGGGCTGTAGATAATATTCTGAGCCATGTCGTCTGAGCTGTTTTGCAGATACTGAAACCCGTACCTGGTGGAAAAAGGTAACTGTATGCTGACCATGAGCACATAGACCCCAGATTGGTTGAAACCAGAAGGTTGATGATACTGACTCCTAGTTGCCTCACCACCAACTCATCAGAGCCGATCGTGCACCCTGCAACCCTCTCCTCAACATGTAGCCCCTTCCTCTTTTCCCTACATAATTTCCGAACAAAACCTGGGGAGGGGGCTGTTGGTTCTTGGGGATATGAGTCCACCTTCTCCCCAGCACTACCAGCTTCCTCAATAAAGCTATCTTTCCTTTTACCCAGCACTTGTCTCTCAGTATTGGATTCTTGCGCGAAGCAGCAGTTCGGTAACAAAGCTACACGTCAGAAAAGAAAAAGCTTGGGACTCAGGAATGCTGTGTTGTAGACCTCATTCCGGTACTAACTTGCCATGTAACTTTGGCCAAGTCACCTAACCTCTTTCTCAGTCTGAGCTTGGACTAGTTCATCTCTAGCTCTGAAAAAGAAAAGAAAAAAAAAAAAAAACCCTAAGAGATTGTGACTCTATAGCCATGACAAAATAAAACAAAAAGACCATATTCCCTTAGACTCCCCAGATTTATTCATGCTTTAACTTACTGCACATTTATTGGGCACCTATAACTTGCCAGGAGGATTATTAGAAGTTTCCAGGGGGAAGCAATGTTTGGGCAGGAAATTGCAGAAGAGTCTTAGAAATGAGAAAATAGCATTTCCAGAAAATTAAATCTCCCAACTTCAAAGAATCCTTCCAACCCTTAACAAGATTATGCTCTGCCATTCCAGCACAGAGCATTATTTCTGTTAAGCATGAGTGGGTGGGAGGAGGACGAAATGAAACAGTTCCAGCAGTGCAAACATGGTGGACAAAGGTCAGAGGTGAGAGAGCAAAGAGCATGCTGGGGAGCATGACGGCCACGTCCTGGAAGAGTGAGGAGCCCACGGGGAGTGGGGAAGAGGATGCACTTTGGTCGTGGATGGACTTTGAAGGGGTTTAAATGTTAAACTGAAGAGTCTTGATGTCAATCAGTGGCAGTGGGCAGCCCATGAAGGTTTCTGAGCAGGAGAGTAAGCAAAGCAGATTTGTGGGTTGGAAAAATCCTGTTGGAAGATGTTTGGAAGTGGGGTGGAGAGGGTGATTCTGGGTGCAGGAACCAGTTCACAAGCCAAGGTTATGGCTCAGGAGATGCATGACGGGTCCTGGGATGGGGCGTCAGGCTGGGATGGAGGGAGGGCAGCTGAGGTCTGCCCAGGATTGCTCAGCTTTCAGAGACCTGGCTTCCCCACGTCTCTGCCTCTGACTGAAATCATGGCAGGGCAGGCCCAGCAGGACTGCTCATCATTTCATTGAATCCCACATCCCTGGTAGAAATGAAAGAGCTTTCAATTCAATCATCAGTTGGAATGCATCTCTTCTCATCATCCCCAATCCATTGCTACCACCACTACACACACACACACACACATACACATACACACACGTGCACAAGCAGAGTCTTTGTCTTTTCATGGGAAGCCTGTTATTTCATTTAGAGAAGATCTATGTGATTTAAATTGGAGGCTTCGGACAAATTGCATTTGAAATTGAAAGGGGGTGAAGTAGCCAGATGTATCGTCAATTTAGGAAGATAAGTGGAGTCCTCGGCTGCTAGCTTGGCCTGTTTTATCCCACTGTTACTTAAAATAAAAGACCACAAGCTGAGTAACTCTAAATTCCTCAATCTGGGCCTTTGACAGGACACTGAAGGATTCATCTGTAGAATTCTTTATTTTCCATTAAGACCCCAGCCTTTTCTTTCCCAGTGAATGAAGATGATGCTCTGAATTGCAAGCTGAGCCTCATTCCCTTCCTCCCGTCTCAGCAGAGTCCATTTGGAAAACAGGCTGGCTAATTGGGTTTATACAGAAGGGAAGTGAGGGCCAGGATATCTGAGAACAGCGAGTATTCAAGAGTCCAGGAGACAGCCCTGCCCTGCTTAAAGAAGGAAACTAGAGTGTGAGTCTGCGAAAAACTATATTCGGAGATCCTTGAGCAAAGCACAGTCTCTTAATGTCCTAGCATATCTGCAAGAGCATCTTAAAAATGATTGACAAATGTAAATATTATTGCTATGTGTATTATTATGAAAATGTTTATCAGAAAGGGACTCCTCAGAATAATGGGGCCCTAATTTTACCCAGAAGGAGAAAACTAAATTTTCCCCTCTCTGAGACATCACCCTTTAAACACTTACTTCTATATGACATGAATTTTAGATCCTGCAATATGTTAGATGTTACAGTCAGACAACCGGGTCAGAATCCTGGGTTCAGCACTTAGAGTCCATGTGACATTGGTCAAGGGAAGTAGCCTTTCTTAGATTTGGGTTCCTCATTTGTGAATTGGAATAATAATCGTGCTTATAATAATACTCCCACAGTTGTTTTGAGACTTAAATGAGAAGATGCCTGTAAAAATAATTTTCAGTAAAATGTTGAATATAGGGCCCAACATATAGTAAGTGCTCAACACTGTTTCCTTTTATTAAATTTGGAAAAAACCAACTTGGCATCTCACGCTAGTCTCTAAAAAAAGCTAGAGCCAGCCCTGCTCTCAGTTCTAAGTGTTTAAAAATATTTCAAATGAAAGGCAGACTGGTTGGAGGGGGGAGAGAGGACTGAGGTATCTGGGAAGGAAAGACATCACAGATGGCCCATCAGGAACTTCACAGAGTGTCACATCCAGAGGTACCTGCCAGCTCAACCAGGGATGAATCTTCTATGAGGACCAGATGCTACTAATTGGCGAGGAATCCTGTGGCTGCCACCCAAAGAAGAGAACAAATTCTTTGCCACCACATGGTTGTTTTTTCATTCCAAGTGGAATGCATTAACTCTTCAAACAGGCATACCAGCTTCAGTCTCCAAAAGCCCATGTCCACATTTAGGAAATTCTTAAGCAAGATACTGGGGCATTTCTAGTTCACTGATCCTGATTCTCTGCTCAACCAGCAATCCTTGGACCTATATGATCTTTGGGAGGACCACTGATGACGCACCCTCCACGTGGGACTTCAACTGAATGTCCCATGTAGGACCTAGGAGCTCAGTGTTTCCACTCTCTGCCCATTCCTCCTCTTACATCATTTTTCTCCATGTCTCTCTCTCTCCCTTCCAAATTGTCATCTCTTTCAAAGACAAGGTCTGGTTCTCATCCCCTCTACTGGGGGCTCCCAGAGCCCAGCAAAGGACTTGCCACATGGTAGAGATTTGCTCAACAAGCAGGTAAATATGGCCTGGGCCCCAGTTCCATTTTCAGCATTTCCCGACTCCTCAATTCCCACACCTCAAATTAACACCATCTGCTCCTGTCTCATCAAATTATTTTCCACCTCTTGAATACATCATGCCCTCCCACACATCCATACCTTCCCACACGCTTGACTTTCTGTCTCGAGTCCCCTGCAAGGAGGAGGCCAAACCCCATAAAAGGAGAATATTATAGAGCAGGGGTCATCAAAACTACAGCCTGTGACACCATCCCACTGCCTGTTTTTGTCAATAACGTTTTATTGGAAACATCCATGCCTATTTGTTTACATATTGTCGACGGAGGCTTCCACGCTACAACGGCAAGAGTTGAGTAGTTGCTCTAGAGATCGTATGACCTGTCAAGCCTAGAATAATCACTTTCTGGCCCTTTTGCAGAAAACATTGCTAACCCAGGCATGGGCTGCAGAGTGAGACAGACTTCAGTTTTAATTCTGGTTCTGCCAATGATCAATAAGTAGCCATGGGAAAGTTTCTTTACCCCTCCGAATTGTGGTTATTTCCCTCAAAAAAGAAGAAAAAACCTATTTGACAAGACGATTATAAAGACAGGATAAAATAATATGAGTAAAAGGTCCCAGAGTGGTCTCTGGCAAAGGGTACAGGCAGACCTTGTTTTATTGCATTTTGCAGGTACGGCATTTTGTTTTTTTACAGATTGAAGGTTGGTGGTGACCCTGAGTCAAGCAAGTCTATCGGCACCATTTTTCCAATGACATTTGCTCATTTCATGTCTTTGGGTGACATTTTGGTAATTCTCGCAATATTTCAAAATGTCATTATTATATTTATTACGGTGATCTCTGATGTTACTATTCACAGAAAGATTACGAATCACTGAAGGCTCAGGTGATGGTTAGCATTTTTAGCAATAAAGTGTTTTTTAATTAAGGTGTATATATTGTTTTTTTTAGACATAATGCTATTGCACACTTAATAGACTACAGTATAGTGTAAGTGTAACTTTTTTTTTTTTTTTTTTTTTTTTGCAGTACGCGGGCCTCTCACCGTTGTGGCCTCTCCCGTTGCAGAGCACAGGCTCCGGACGCGCAGGCTCAGCGGCCATGGCTCACGGGCCCAGCCGCTCCGCGGCACGTGGGATCCTCCCGGACCGGGGCACGAACCCGCGTCCCCCGCATCGGCAGGCGGACTCTCAACCACTGCGCCACCAGGGACGCCCTAAGCGTAACTTTTGTACACAATGAAAAACCAAAAAATTCTTGCAACTCACTTTATTGGGATATTCACTTTATTGCGGTGGTCTGGAACCGAACTCATATCTCCGAGGTCTGTCTGTATATGCTCAACAAATATTTTCTTCTCTCTCCCCTTTCCTTTTTCCTCTATGTATTATTCTGCTCAGGCTGAATAGCAAAATACCACAGGTGCGGGGGGAGCTTAAGCAACAGAAACTTATTTTCCCACGTTCTGGAAGTTGGAAGTCCAAGACCAAGGTGCCTCCCTTCTCTGCTTACAGATCATCAGCTTCTCAGGTGTCCTCACATGGCCTTTCCTCTGCACACATGTGGGAGCAGGGAAAGAGCTCTCTGCTGTCTCTTCCTCTTCTTATAAGGACCCCAGTTCTACAGGATTAGGGCCCCACTCTTATGACTTCATTTCATCTTAATTCCCTTCTTAAAAGCCCTATCTCTATATACAGCCACATGGGGGATTAGAGCTTCACCATATTAATTGCCGGGGGGTTACAAGTCAATCCATAACACTCTACTTGATTCCCTTTCCTTTTTCTCCTCTAAACGTGTTAGAAATCTACCTGGGCTAGTTTGTATTATTGGCCTCAATTCTTCACCCTCCTTTTTTATATCCATACCCTTTGCCTGTGATTTTGCCTTTCCCCTCATTGAAGTAGCAGCGTCCATTTCTTTACCCCCTGACTTTGGGTTCAACCATGCGGCTTGCTTTGGCCAACAGAATGAGGTAGAAGTGGAAGTGCCACAGCTCCAATCTTAGGCCTTAAGAGACCTCACATATTTCCCCTTGCCCTCCTGAGTCTTCGTCATCACCAGGAGAATGGCATTCCCCAGGCCAACCTGCTGGTCCCGGCAAGGCAGCCACTTAATTATCGTAAGATCAGTCTTTCTTATACGATGCCTGGCTCTCTAGGGGCTACACTTTCAATGCGGCAAGAACAAGAGGAAATCTCCCCTTGCAAGGGAAGATGAAGAGGTAACTTGCCATCTAAGTCTTCCTTAGAAGGAAGGAGGTAGTGGGTGGGAGGTGGGGATTATTTCTTAATCTCTCTTGAGAATTCTCAACCACAAGTGTGCACTCGAAGGGGTTTGGGGACTGAGTTTACACTGCTTGATTTTTTTAAAAAGCCCAATGTGAGAATTTAGTTTAAGGTGGTCCTGAGTTGGTAGCACCTCCAAGCAACTGGCACATGTCCCCGAGCAAACTGAAACACATGTGCAATCTCTGAATATACCCTCAAAGAATGATCACAGATACGTATTTCAATAAATATGAGTTTACAATTAAAACTCAAAAAGCTTATAAGGAAAAACCATGAGACTCAAAAACAGCAACAAAAACCTAGCAGAATCAGAGCCACAAATGAGGGCTTTGCTATACATAGAGAATGTCCTGTACGGACATCACAAACATGGCAACCCCAGAAGACAGTGAGGAGGCCCAGTCCAAGAAGAGGGTGAGGGGTGGAAAGGAAGTGCCAAAAATGGGCCAGGGGTCTGGAGTGGTGTCTCTAGCAGTAGTATCAAGAGAAGTGTCCCCTGTCGTGAAAGAAAACCTGAGAGTGATTAGAGGGTCGTAGCAGTTTCTGGAAGAGTGGTCCCATAGCAAAGGAGGCAGAGTTCACCCACAGGTTCACAGGACATGAAAAGCTGGTCAGGGAAGTCAACACCTGTGCCCATCCATGGTCATGAGTCTAGTCCACAGTGGTGTGGGCTTCTCCAGTTGGCACTGGTCTGTCCCACCCTCCCCTGTGTCAGCAAAAGTAGGCAGGGTAAAGAAATGCTGCCCACCAGCAACTAACAAACCCACTGGCTTAGTCCAGGCTGCCATGATAAAGTACTCTAGACTGGGTGGCTTATAAACAACAGAAAGGGAAGTTATTTCTCACAGTTCTAGAGGCTGGAATTCCAAGATCAGGATGCTAGCCCGGCCAGATTCTGGTGAGATCTCTCTTCTGGGTTACAGACTGCTGACTTCTTGTACCCTCACATGGCGGACTGAGAGAGATCTCTGGGGTCCCTTCCTTAAGGGCACTGGTCCCATTCATGAGAGCTCCACTCTCATGACCTAATCACCCCCCAAAGGCACTGCCTCCAAATACCATTACACTGAGGTTTAGGATTTCAACATATGAATTCGAGGGAGAAGTAAATATTCAGTTCATAACACTGATTTATTTGCCTATGGGTAGAACACAAAAACTCAGAACTGTGAAAGCAAGCAAGTTGGTGAATAATGTAAATGAATTAGCCCAACTCTTTCAAAATGAAAAGGCAGAGAGAGACAAAGAGATATCTGAGTTCAGAAGCAGCTAAGATCCAGAGTAAATAGTCAGCTTCACAAAATTACCCCTTTCAGTTTCAATCTTTTATACTTTAATCATCTCCAGCCACAGACACAGTTCTTACCATGAAGACAAGGGCTTGGAATGAACACAAGGATAATGAAAGTGAAATACTATTATATTTAATACTATAATATCATTAATGCAACTGCAGTCAGAGATCAAGGACTTTTCAAATTAATTATTTCTTGTTCCAACACACACCATGAAATGGGCTTTCTAAATCAGAATGACACATCCCAATCTTTTCTTTATTAAGATAATTCTATTTTATTTCTTGGATCTTTGCAGCCTGGGCAAGTTTTATAAATATTTAAGAGAAAAATTAGGCGGGAAAATGCTGGCCAATGCATGCGTAGCAACCCGTTTGCTTCGAGACAGAGGTACACTGAGAACTTGCTGTAGAATCTTCCTAACGTTAGTACACAAAGTCTGCAAATATGGACAGTCTTTCCCCTATGTGGGAAGATTAGCAGTCCCTGTGAGTACACTGAGAGTCTGTTTGTCCTTCTTAATTTGCATTTTCCATTTTATTGTCAGAGTAAGGAGGAAAGTCACTGCTTGAAATTTGCTCATTACGACTGAATTGAGGCTTTACGGTCAGCTGTAAAGATCAGGCAACATTTTGATAACTTGCCTATTAATGGTCTCTCCTAGGTGGACCTCTAATTGCTTGAATGACGGATCATCCACAGAAACCACTTTCACCCCTTATCTTGGTTTCCAAAGAAATCTCAATGTGCACAAAGACCATGATCCTTGGAAATATCTGAGGAGCTTGTTACCGGTCCACCGAGAGCCACTCGTGTGGAGTGGCTGGGGATCCTGCCCATAGTGAGTGTGACGGTCGCCTCCATGGCCGGCACAGCATTCTATAGGAACACAGTTGCTGATTTCCAGGAAGGGACCATCAACTTCCCCCACACTGAGGTACTTCTGGTCTCCGGACAGTTGGACAGCTTCTTCAAAGCAAACGTTTTCTGTGAAATGCCTCCCCAGTTGATGCTTCAGAGCTGACTAATTGCCAGGATAATCGCTTCTCACCATCTACCTTCTGAAAGCATCACTCTTGACTCGATCGTGTAATTCTCACAGCACTTTCGACTGACGGGAAAGTACGCTATTTTACTTGCAAAGCTGATTGCAGATTATTTTCTGATTGCAGATTTATTTTGTTTGTGACAAAATGTTTGCCGCTAATTGCTAAAATAATCTTGTAGGAACCTACAGTTGAACGCCTGATTTATTAACCCACTATAGTTTCTCCCTAACCCCTGTTTTTATCCTTTTATTTATTTTAAACACCTGTTTACAGGATCATTAATCCTCACCAATATTGTCTGAAATCCTTGAGCAACTACCAGGGCTGTTTCTACAAAGAACACCATACAGTCACTGAAACTCGACACTCAAAAATCTGCCCTGCTCACCAAGCTTTCCTTTGGGGGGAATGAGGATAAGAAAAGGAAAACCCTCTTAGCTTGATCCATGACAGAAATGGAAAGCAATAGAAGTGAATCTTGTTGGCCTATAAAGAAATATCCGTTCTTCATTCGTGTCTGGACGGCCAGAAAATTAAAAGTTGCCAGATTCTTTTTTTGAATAGTCACAGGTAGACAGAGCAGTAAGACAGTGTTTCAACAATATCCATATCTGGATAACATTTTTTTTAAGACCTTTTGACCTAATATTAAGCAGGATGAAGATAAATACAGACTCATCAGACCAAAAAACACTAGTGACAGAAGTGAGCAGGTACAGCTCACTTATGACACAAGTGAAGAAGCTGAGGCATGGGGCAGTCAAGGGACTTGACCTGAGATCCTGTGCTAATTAAGATTGAGTTGGGACTGCTGATTGGAAGCTTGCTGCAGCTCCAATATTTGAAGTTAGCTTCCATACTCAAGATTTCCTGTTATTTTGCATTTGCGATGGAAGGAAATAGTATTGCATGTAAATGTTCATTTTTCTAGGGGCTTGTGCACAATTACAGAAGATAACTGACTTGTCCTAAAATACCTTGGAGATGAGAGCTTTATTTCTTTAAATGCTGCTGAAGGTTAAAACACGTCACATCTGAACCCAAAGACCTATCTTGGCAGTGTCTTGACAAACGTCAGTCCGTGCCAAGCACCAGAAAGCCTTCTCAACACTGCCTGCCCCCCTACTCAAAGCCCAGCAGAGAGAAGGAACTCAAGCTTTTGGTTGAACAAACAAGTGTATGACAATTTCTCTGAGCTTTGTTAGGAGGCAGTAATGCTCAAGAAAGGACTTTTATCTGACACTAATTTTCCCAGCTCTGCCTGACCAAAGTTCATGACAAGTTGACCTTAATTCATTTGCTTTCTTGGATATGCTTCAAGCTTATCTACATTAACTCTCCCTTCCTGGTGGCTTTCTGTGCTCATTGCAAACCCCCTTTCTGGATCTGGTAGGGAATTGCCTATAATTACCCTTAATGCACTCCTGGAGCAAAGATATGCACGTTAAGAGCCAAAATAGTAGGTTAACTACGAACTGTGCAGTAATGCAATTACCTCCCAATTATCCCTTTCAATGCTTAGGGAATGAATAGGAGACATTAAGCCCAATTTTGTGGCAGAATCCCTGGTTATTGGAGGTCGGGGTGGAGGTAGAGAGGAGCAGAAGAAGGGAGAAAAATAAGTAAGGCTGCTATGGGTAATGAATGCCAGGGAATACTGGTGACAACTTACTGGAATCATTCCTATCGGTATTGGATTTCTTTCAGATTCTTCTGGTTGCTATACCCTGCAGAAGGTGGATTGGGTTAGCAGAGTATCCATATCTATTTGACCAAGATTCTCTGCACAGCATTGACCTAGTGTGAAAGTTTCTGTCTAGAGGGGTGCATTACCCCAAGAAGTGCATACCTGGGGGTTAGCTTTCGGAGACAAGCAGTGCGACAGACATTAGCTAGTCATTAATTTTTGGCTGGGAAAAATAAGGTACATACCCTGTCTGCCCAGGTTGAGTTATACCACAAAATAGGAGTGCTGCAAAACAGGGGAGACCTGAAAAAGGTGTTTAGCCAAGGCAGCCTAATTTTAAAGCAAAAAGGAAGGACCCTGGTTCTGAGAGATGGAGGCAAGCATTTCAGAACTACGTCCATCCAGAGAATGCTGGCATTCCTCTTTGGCTAGAGCATGGTGCAGGGCTTTGGAGATGACTTAAAGGAACAATTAATTAGAGTGGGGGAATTAAGGCCGCTTGTGTGCCAGCTTCCCCAGCATCCACATCCCCCTGATGTCATACGTGAGATCAACTACTCCTATCAACCAGGACTTTACTGTTGGTCCCTGCAGCAAGCGAACCAGTATTTAAGACACAACCTTTACCTCTTAAATTTCCTCTTGTTCTTTTTTATCCAATTAACAGAGATGATTTGTAATCTAAACTATATCTTCTGTGATCATATTGGCTGCTATGGTTATCTATTGCCATGCAATAAGCCGTCCCAAAACTTAGTGGCTTCAAATAGCAACTGATCATTGTATCTGGTGGCTCTGCAGATGGACTGGGATCAAGTGGGTGTCTCACGCAGATGGCAGCTGAGAGCACAGTCATCTGAAAGGCCACCCAAGTTCAATGTCTAAGGTGGCTCATTCACGGGCCCAGCTGTTGATTAGGAGTTTAGCTGGGGCTGTTGCCCAAGATACCGACGTGTGGCCTCGTCACTTACCTTGGGCTTATTACAGCCTGGCAGCTGGGTTCTGAGAGAGAAGAATGTCCCAAGGACAAACGTTCCAAAAGACCCAGGTAAAAGCCACAAGGCTGCTGATGACATAGTGTCAGAAATCCTAGAATGTCACTTCAGTACATTCTGTTGATCAAATGAGTCACTGAGGCCAGCCCAGATTCAAGAGGAGGAAAATATTCTCCAGCTCTTGATGTCAGAATCACCACTTCCAGGGAGGGAAGGAATTAGTGATGGCCATCTTCAGGGACTATCTACCACATTAGCAAGAATCCCAACTTCATGTCACCTGAAAATCTGATATAAACCCCTTCTTTCTTCAGAGCCATCATTGAGATAAATCAGTGACAATGCAGGATCAAGGGAAAAGTCCAATGGCACATTGTTGGAGTCCTTCTTCCAGGCTAAGGTTTCTCAAATTAATTTGAATCCTTTATTAGAGGGAATTAGGTTTACCTATGAGTCACAGGAAAACCCAAAATCACAGTGGTTTTAAAATAATAGTAGCTGTGATGACTCATGTAAATCTGTCCAGTGCGGAAAACTCATCTATAGGCTTTGCGCCACAATGTCCCAAAGGACCCTGGATCCTTCCAGTTCAACATTCAGCCATGCTTAGGACATGGCCCTCATCCTGAAAGTCCAAGATTGCTTGGCATTGCACCAAGCAGCAAGATGAAAGCAGGGCTAAAGAAAAGCCAAGAGCTAATGCCAGCTTCTCTTAAAGCAAGCTCCTAGAATCTGCCATGCAATACTTCTGCTAACAGCTACAAAGGGAAGCTGGGAATGTAACCTTTATTCTGCGCCTCCATTTTCCTGTTGAAAACTCAGAGGTTTAGATTCAAAGGTAGCGTGAAATGTTGGCTATGGGGGGTTCACTAGCACTCATTGGTATGTCCACCCCCTTGTGAGTAAGCACGGAATTCACACCCATGATCTCCCCTGTAAGATACCCTTACAGCCCCTGGAGAGAGGTGGCTCCCTCTTCCTCAAGAATCTCTGCTCTTCCCATATCTCCATCCAAGACGTTTCGGCAGAACTTTAATATCTACGGTCTCTATTAAAGTAAGTAAGTAAGTAACAGGCGTTTTGTGTTTCCGACCATAAAATTATATCGTAATATTTAATGTACCCTTTCAAATAGTCCTCCTCTCTCAGGTATTCTCTTTCACCTGGCCACTGTTACCTAGACACAGGCTGTCGTGATTGAGAGCCAATCCTTCAGGCCAAATACAGCAACAGACTTCACTCAGTGCCAACTCAGACTGGAAGGGGTTTCCTGGAGGATGGCATCTGGGCTTAAAGGGATGCCTTGGATTCATGTGTAATACCCACTGAGTTCCTCCCACTGAGAGGGTCTCCATCCCAAATCCCCACTAAGCGGGCTGGGGCCATAACATTCTACTTCAACGGTCAACTTCTCCCCCACCTCGTATCGACCCACATTTACCAAGTCATACTGGCATCGTGCATCAGACTTCTGCCCACTTCCTTTGAAGGTCAGTTTGAGTAGTTTCCCAGCCTCTAACCTGCCTGATCCCCAAGCTTCTGCCTCTTCACTTCCTCCCGAGAAGTTGAGGTTTCAGTATACTTGATACTCAGTACCCAGGAGTCATGGCATCCAAGGGTAACCCAGGAGTCATGGCATCCAAGGGCTAGGGTCTATGGATAATAATAATTAATAATAATGACTGGGACTTCCCTGGTGGTGCAGTGGTTAAGAACCTGCCTGCCAATGCAGGGGACACGGGTTCGAGCCTTGGTCTGGGAAGATCCCACATGCCTCAGAGCAACTAAGCCTGCACGCCACAACTACTGAGGCCGAGTGCCACAACTACTGAAGCCGGCGTGCCTAAAGCCTGTGCTCTGCAACAAGAGAAGCCACCGCAATGAGAAGCCCACGCACCACAACAAAGAGTAGCCCCCGCTCCCAGCAACTAGAGAAAGCCTGCGTGCAGTAACGAAGACCCAACACAGCCAAAGATAAATAAATAAATTTAATTTTAAATAATAATAATAATGATTAAAACAGAAATCCCGAAAAGGGGGTTGGTGTGGTTGAGATGTCTCAACTCTCATAGGGGGGAAGACTGACAATGGATAGACGTAGGATGATTACTCAAAGATCAGCCATCAACAGACAGGAAGTGAACGCAAACTGGATCCAAATAAGAACCCGGAAAAACTGTATCAATCACCAGGGACCAGAAATAGGAGACAAAACCTGTAGGTTAGGAGCCAGACGAGCACCAGACCGAGCTGCGGATAAAGAGTGTGAAGGGGAGAATAAAGAACAGAGTCCAGGATGCCTGATGTAAACAGGGCTAAGGGACCAAAATGCCATCTCACCGGGCACGGAACATGTGATAAGGGGATTGTCAGCCTAGCCGAGGGGTCTGGGGTCGGTACAGCCAGTGCAGGCGGATGAGAAAATATTCAGTTGGGGCCAAATTGAGAAGGGAAGGAAAAGAGCTTATTCCAAGCAGGTCTTGACTCACTTCGAAGAGATGAGAGAGCCAGCAGCCACTTCAGATGGAAAGCTGCCCGGGCAGCATGGAGCGTTTTTCCAAATGCAGCCCTAGGAAGCCACCGCCACGGCTGTAACAAAGCCAGCCGGGCCCCAGATAAGCCTTTTGTAAGGCTGGTTGCTCCATTTTGTTTCACATAACTTATTGCTCAGTACATATCGATAATACGATTGTCAGCCCAGCAGACATCTTCCATTTTAATAGTACGCATGAGATACCACATTATTGATCCTACACCACTAAATAAAAAACTCGTTTGTCAGGGGAGCACGGAATGGCTTTTAATGGACACAGCCAAACACCTGCTACTAGTTAGGGAAGAAAAAGAACCATCCTGCCGCAAAGACACTTGGAAGCAGCATCGAAATGTTCCATTTTAGGGATTAGCAGGGCTCTCCGAAAACAGAGGGTGCTTTCTCCGAAGGTCCAAAGGCTGACTTTCTCATTGATAACAGGAAAAGCTGCCATTGACTGGGAATCTATTACGTGCCAGGCATTTTTATTTTCTGTGCTCTGTCTTGTGTGGTCCTCACAGCGATGCCGCAGACGCACATACTGCCACGTTGCATTGGATGCTCTGGGAAGCGAGGCACAGATGCACCAGCAAATGGGGCCAGTCATCATGGCTGTGTGTTTCTCACTAAGCGGAGGTCTGATGGCTGATGCTCCCAGGGTTGGCACTGCTCATTCATTACAGGGCTCTACCATCCTCTCTATTTTCCCACAGGACAGCTGCGAGGCAAGCACCCTACAGTGCCTGCCACTTTCAGATGAGGGAACTGGAGGGTCCATGAGTAACTTAAGTGACTTGGCCGATAGTCCATGACTAAGAAGGAGCAAAAAAGCCGGAATCTATCTCCTTGATTTTAAGATGAGTTTCCTTGCCATGCAAGACACTGTTGCTTTATCATATACACCACATTATGGGCTGAATTGTGTCCCCCCCGCAAAATTCATATGTTGAAGTTCAACTCCTAGTGCCCCAGATGAGACTGCATTTGGCAGTAGAATCTTTAAAGTGGTAATTAAGTTGAAATGAGGTGATTGGAGCGGGTCCTCATCCAATATGACTGGTGTCTTTACAAGAAGAGGAGATTAGGACACAGACACGCATAGAGGCCAGACCATGTGAGGACACAAGGAGAAGATAGCCATCTACAAGCCAAGGAGAGAGACCTCAGAAGAAACCAACTCTGTGGACACCTTGATCTCATACTTCTAGCCTCCAGAATCATGAGAAAATAAATTTCCCTTTATCTGCTAAATCTCTTCTCTCTTTAGGAATTTCCCCCACCCAATGAATGTGTGTTTTTTCCTCAGTCACTAATTAATCTTTAACAGCGGGTGTATGTCTAACTTTTGAAGAAACTACCAAACTACTTTACGAAGTGGCTGTATCATTTACAACCCCACCAGCTGGGTATGACGATCAGTTCCTCATCAATACTTGGTGTGGTCAACCTTTTATTATTTTAGCCATTTGAATAGGCATGCAGGGGTATCTCACCATTTTTTTTTTTTTTTTTTGACATCTTTACTGGAGCATAATTGCTTTACAATGGTGTGTTAGTTTCTGCTTTATAACAAAGTGAATCAGTTATACATATACATATGTCCCCATATCTCTTCCCTATTGTGTCTCCCTCCCTATCCCACCCCTCCAGGCGGTCACAAAGCACCGAGCTGATCTCCCTGTGCTATGCGGCTGCTTCCCACTAGCTAGCTATTTTACGTTTGGTCGTGTATATATGTCCATGCCACTCTCTCACTTTGTCACAGCTTACCCTTCCCCCTCCCCATATCCTCAAGTCCATTCTCTAGTAGGTCTGTGTCTTTATTCCCATCTTACCCCTAGGTTCTTCATGACTTTTTTTTTTCTTAAATTCCATATATATGTGTTAGCATACGGTATTTGTTTTTCTCTTTCTGACTTACTTCACTCTGTATGAGAGACTCTAGGTCCATCCACCTCACTACAAATAACGCAATTTCATTTCTTTTTATGGCTGAGTAATATTTCATTGTATATACGTGCCACATCTTCTTTATCCATTCATCTATCGATGGACACTTAGGTTGCTTCCTGACTGTTGTAAATAGGGCTGCAATGAACATTGTGGTACATGACTCTTTTTGAATTATGGTTTTCTGAGGGTATATGCCCAGCAGTGGGATTGCTGGGTCGTATGGTAGTTCTATTTGTAGTTTTTTAAGGAACCTCCATACTGTTCTCCACAGTGGCTGTATCAATTTACATTCCCACCAGCAGTGCAAGAGGGTTCCCTTTTCTCCACACCCTCTCCAGCATTTATTGTTTCTAGATTTTTTGATGATGGCCATCCTGACCGGTTCTCACCGTAGTTTTAATTTGCATTTCCTTAGTGACAAATGACGTTGAGCATCTTTTCATGTGCTTATTTGCCATCCATACATCTTCCTTGATCAAATGTCTATTCTGGACACAATCTGGTGATTCTGGCCGAGCGCCCGCCTGCTCAGCTGGTGCAAAAATGGATACGAAGCATTGCCAGCACATTCCTGTGAGATGGGTGAGTTGAAGGTCAACTTTCCTGACAGAACATGCCCCCGGGGGTCCACCCTGGTCCTTTTCCCTTGTCTGAAGTGTCTGCTGGCTCCAGGCCCCCCCTGCCTCGGTATCCATGTTGACACCTTCCCCTGGAAAATCTGCTTTTAGATGATCAAAGCTTTCCATGGGGAAGAGCTAATACAGGGTGATTTGGTGATATATCTTCTCCAGTCTGTGGCTTATCTTTTCATTCTCTTAGTATTTTTTTTTTTTTTTTTTTTTTTTTTTTTGCGGTATGTGGGCCTCTCACTGTTGTAGCCTCTCCCGTTGCAGACAACAGGCTCCGGACGCGCAGGCTCAGTGGCCATGGCTCACGGGCCCAGCCGCTCCATGGCATGTGGGATCTTCCCGGACCGGGGCACGAACCTGTGTCCCCCGCCTCGGCAGGTGGACTCTCAACCACTGCGCCACCAGGGAAGCCCCTCTTAGTATTTTTGAAAGACCCAAAGATTTTAATTTTGATGAAATTCAATTTAGCAATTTTTTCTCTTAAAAATCGTACTTACAACATTGTATCTAAGAACTCATTGCAAACCCAAGGTCAACTCTGATACCAAAAAGCCCTCCCTTCACTGTCCTTCACTACCTTCCAAGCCTGTGAGCATCCTCCCAAAATCCAGGCATGAGGCTTAAATAACCTTTTGAGCTCAGATGGGAACACAAAGTATGATGCTCTCGCGTTGGCCTGTGTGATGGATGCAGAGGCCACCGCTTTGGATCTGGGTGAAGGAAGTGAGGAAAGAGTTAAAGGAACAATGGGAGATGAACGGTGCCTGCAAGGCCTGACTAATGACAGCCAGGACTGGCCTCCAAAAGAAGAAAGCCAGGGGCAGAGGCAGGTCAATCCTCCTGGGACCAGATGGCTGCTGCCACTGGGAAGAGGCATTCCTCCCAGCGACACAGAGTCAGGGGCTTCCTGATGCGGCTGGTTTGGAAGGATACTCAGGACAATAGGGATTTCTCTCCCTCTCTCTTTCTCTTTCTCTCTCTTCCTGTCTTTTTCTCTCCATCCTCCAGTTTCTACCTGTGCCCATATAGAAAATAAAAGTCCTGCCCTAACTTATTATCTGTGCAAAAGAATGCAATGTTTAAGGGGGCACATCTGGCCCCCTCCCCACCCTTTATTAGCTCCTTCCCATGGAAAGCTCTGATCATCTAAAAGCAGATTTTCCTGGGGAAGGTGTCAACATGGACACCAAGGCAGGAGGGGCCCGGAGCCAGCAGACACTCCAGACAAGGGGAAAGGACCAGGGTGGACCCACGGAGGCATGTTCCGTCAGGAAAGTTGACCTTCAATTCACCCATCTCACAGGAATGTGCTGGCAATGCTTCGTATCCATTTTTGCACCAGCTGAGCAGGCGGGCGCTCGGCCAGAATCACCAAAATGTGCACATGGGGAAGCTGTGCCAAAGCGGAACGGAAACCTCTCTGGGCCGGTCAGGCAAAGGCTGCTCTGGGAAGCGAGGCACAGATGCACCAGCTGTGTAAAGATCTGTGTAAAATCTTCACACCACGCAGATGGCATCAGCAGCGGCTGCGTGTCTTCGTGGGGGTTGGGCGGCTGGGAAGTTCAAGCCACCACCTGGGCGCTTGCTATGTTGTCTCCCGCTTTACGTAAGTGTCTCCATAAGTTCTCACAGTCTTTGCCATTAAAGAAATAGCACGTCCTCTAATTGTGTCTGCTGGCACCTTTCCATCAATCATGTCACCACCCCCATTGTAGCAATGACATGGTGACAGAGGGCACCAATGTCTCAGCTTGTTCGCTCTCCCAAGCAGCCCATTAACAGGCATGGATTGCAGGTCGTAGATTCCTCCCAGTTGGAAGCCATTAATTCATATGAGCAAGGCCTTGGTTCACGGGGCAGATATATGCTTGCAAGAGTAGGGATCAGTCTGTGAAACTGCCTGATGGCCTGGAGGCTATGCCTATTGTGGTCTTGATCAGAGGTTCTCAAAGACTGGTCCCCCCAAACAGCGGCATCAGTAGTTTAAAAATTGCAGATTCTCAGGTCCTGCTCAGAACAACTGAATCAGCAACTCTGGCTGTGGGGCCTGGCAATCAGCGTTTTCACAAGCCCTCCAGGTCATTCTGATGCTCTCTGAAGTGTGAGAACCACTGGTCTGCATATCGAGGGAGAAGCCTGTCCCTAAGTTCCCCTCAAGGCTTCAGAGAAAGTCCTTATCCCCAGGGGCTGAGTGTGGTGAAAACACAGGACAGTCCCACCAGGCTCACCCACTTTCAGCTGGGCAGGTCCGCGTCGGCAAAGGCGACACTGTTTGTGCATGGCCTTCCCCACCGCAGCCCCTGGATGAGGAGTCATGACTATTCAAGCTAGAGAGGGAGGAGCAGAGTCCCTGGAGCTCTGGCCGGTCCATCAGAGGCTTTTCTGGAATTGACCTGAAAACTTAGATCGTTCTATTCTAGCACTAAATTCAGATGAGCAAACTTAGAAGTCACCGTGGGCCACCAACACTCATCCCTTGCTGGAGCCTGGACCTCCCAAACTCCTGACGAGCCAGCACATCAGGAGAGCTGAGCAGTGTCTGGGGAGGAGAATGGCCCATCAGCCTTCAGTCTGTAATTCTGTAGCTGGAGAAAATTAGATGAAATGGCACAGAGGCTGCTTAGAAAAGGGAGAGATGTACAGGGTTTCATAGTTTATCCAGACACAGTAAGAGCTAGTATTTACTGCGTGCCCACTCAGTGTGAGCACCAAGCCTCCCATGTTCTCTCCTGGTATCCCTACAACAGCTTAATGAGCACCATCTATCATCATCCCATTGTACAGATAAAGTAACCAAGGCACGGCAAGGTTAAAGGATTTGTCCAAAGTCACACAAATGAAAATGTAGAAACCAAAATTTGAACTGAAGTGTGTCTGACAGTATAGCCTGCAACTCTCATGGCTCTTTAAAAAAAAAAAAAAAAAAAAAAGGTGAAGTGGAATATATATATTTGAGTGGGTATGTGGTGTGGGGGATGGGTTAGAGATCACAGTTCTTCACAAATAACCCTGGTGGTTGCCTCTTTATAATCTTGGTGTAAACGCTCCCCAAGGGAGTACAAAGAAACAATAAGTGAGGCACGGTTGTGCCTGAGATGGAGCGTAAATGAGGCTGGTTCAGACCAGGTAGACCAGATGACCAACACAGGGTCATGGGCAAGTAGGGTCTGGACCTGTTTGAGTGGGGCGGGTACGCAGCCCTTACATGCGGAGCATGCACAGCGCAAGGACAAGCCCTGGCAGAGGAGCACACCCACCTCCTTTATCATTTCAAGCATAATGACGTTCAGCATGAAACTAGAGAAGTAAGCGCTGCCCCTCCATGCAATTCTGGGCTCTTGACAGTGATGAAATGTTCAACCTGTGAGCAATTATTTAAATATTCAGCACTTTGCATGCATGACTGGATCAGCACTGTGATTAGAATCACAGGAACATGGAATTTTGGAATGGAACAAACCTTAGAGGCCATATAAAGCAATACCTTGGGCTTCCCTGGTGGCGCAGTGGTTGGGAGTCCGCCTGCCGATGCAGGGGACGCGGGTTTGTGTCCCGGTCCGGGAAGATCCCACATGCCGCGGAGCGGCTGGGCCCGTGAGCCATGGCTGCTGAGCCTGCGCGTCTGGAGCCTGTGCTCCGCAACGGGAGAGGCCACAACAGTGAGAGGCCCACGTCCCGCAAAAACAAAACAAAACAAAACAAAAAGCAATACCTTGATCTTTGCAGATGAGGAAATGGAGGTCCAGAGAGGTCCTGTTATTCTCCTAAAGTCTCTGGGAGAGGAGCCCAACCCCTCTGACTCCTGATCTTGTATCATTTTAGAGAACAGGACAGGGAGAGCTGAAACCTTGCTGCTGGATCAGTTTTGATCTGATGCAATCATCTTATAACTGAATGCAAACACAGGTTTGCCAAATAGATATCCAAATTACAAGTTAGACAGCTATGACTCTACTCTCAAGAATTTATGACATACCCCAAGTGTGGAATAGTATAACCATGGAGCCATATAACGCTTAATTTTTACTAAAAACATATTGATGGAACCAATGATAATTAATTTTTACAAAATCTTAGCTACCTGGAATACATAATAAAATATAAACAGTTTATATGTCTTTTCATTTCACAAAAATCTATGTCTTCATAGATTTATTAATAAATATTTCCTTTTCATTTCTCTCTATTTCTAGTCTTGCAAATTCTGGTTCCTGCGTATTAGATAGAACACTCGTTGAAATTCAACAGACCTCAGCATGAAGAAGAAGAGGAAAAAGAAAGCTGATCATTTCTCAGTGTTTCTTAGCTCATACACACACAAAATGTTCATCGGACGGCGTGTATGTATGTTCAAACACAGACACGTGGACTTGTTAATTAAGTTAGTGAAGACAAGAATGTTGATTTATTTCGGCAGATGTGCCTCAGCTCTGCCTTAAAAGGTGCCACAAAGAATTTTGAAATAAGAATACACTGTGTTGTTCAGGGTGTGGTCAAGTGGACATGCTCATATACGGCTAATGGAAGTCTAAGTTGACATATCCATTTCATACTACTGCTGAAGTGAAATTAATCAAGGAAGACCTGCTGGAAGAGGTGGGCTTTAAGCCAGGTCTCAAAGAAGGTTATGGACTTGGAAGAGAGGTGGAAGGCACAAAGTCAAAATGGAGGGAGGTAGAGACCAAAGGGAGGTTGCTACATTTCTTGGCTCGTGGCCCCTTCCCCCATCTTCAAAGTCAGCAGTGTAGCAGCTTCAGATCTCTCTCGGACTTTGACCTTCTGCCTGCCTCTACCACCTTTTGAGGACCCACAGGATTACATTGGGCCCACCTACATAGTCCAGAATAGTCTCCCCATCTCAAGAGCCTTAACTTAATCCCATCTGCAGTCATTTTGCCATGCAAGGTAACATTCCCAGGTTTGGGGCGTTAGGACATGGACATCTCTGGGGGCTACTATTCTACCTCCCATGGTTCTTAACCTACCACGCCTCTATTTCCTCAGCTGTAACATGGGTTTAGTAATATGGTATCTACTTCACAGGGCTGTTGTGAGAATTAAATGACTTAATACCCCTCAAGTGCTTAGACCAGTGCCTGGCACATGGTAAAAATTCAGAGTTGTGTCTATTTCTATCTGCCCAACTGAACAGATCAGTAGGACTCTTCCTTTACCCCTGGATTCCTTAAGCCAGTGGTTTTAAAATTTTCTTGACAATTACCCCCAGTAAAAAGCACACTTTACCTCCTGACCCAGGACACCCAAAGATTTACACATTTACATAACTGAAATAAAAGTTTCACAAACAAAACTTAATCCCACTCTGTGCAACGGATTCTGATCATTCCTTCTCATTCCATTTCATTTTCATGCAATGAAATAAGCTTGAGGAGGCCTAGTCAAGACAAACGCTGGCATCCAAACTCAACACCTTTTCTTCTTCCACCTGGGGCAACTGACAACTGGCAGAAGCTGTGTGAGGCTGGGGAGATCCTGGTGCTTCTTCCAGTGGTCCTGCTTGACTGAGGTAAGTTTGATGAATTGAAAGAAGGAGACACTGGAACATAGGATCCACAACGAACACTGCAGATTCCTGCCTTCGTATGTCCACTTCCAAAATCATATGATCACTGAGTGGCTTCCAGGAAACCGACAAGCTTTAATTTGTCAACTTTCTTATGTTAACGCTGGAGAGCACCTAATTGCCCTGTCCTCCTTATTCACACCGCATGACGGATGAGGTGCCGCTGGCTCATTGAGTCGACAAGGTTTCTGTGACAGCTTCTCTTGTCCACGCAGAACCAAATCTGGAGAGGCTGTCATTCGATGTGACAAACTGACAAGTCAGTGCTGTCAATCTCCCAGATGGGCGAGGGCCTGTAGTGACTGTCAACATCTAAGGGTCACTGTGAATCTGATCGTGGCTGTGTTCGGCAGCTGACAGCTGACGAAGCGTTCCTCCAATGGTTCAAAGCCTACACATTTTCCACCTCAACTGGCCTGAGCAGTACATAACTGTGACCAACACACGTATGTAATTTCACTTGGGCTGTGACAAGCCCTGCCAAGGCTTTTGAAGAGTCTTCCTGCTACCACCAACAAAGCGGCCAGCCTGGTTCCCCTTCATCCTTGCCTCTGACTCCCAGGTCACTTGATGAGATTGTGAGCTTCCCTGACTCACAGATGCCTGGGATGTTAGGTTTGAGGGGACTTAGAACCCCAACCTAACTCCACAGAGGGGAGGTAACACCCAAGGACACTCAAGAGGAGAGACCTAAGGGTGCACAGATATAATTAATAATAATCATAGACGTGGGTCTCACTTGCAGTTACATTATATCAACAGACATACAACACATAACTAGTCAGTCGTTCTCAATCCTAGATGCCCACTAGAATCCTCTAGGAGCTTTTAAGAGGTATCCCCATCTGGATCCACCCCCCAGAGACTCTGATTCTCTTGATGTGGGGTGAGATCTGGCTTTCAATGTTGTAACAGCTCCCAGAGGATTTGGTTGCACAGCCAGGGTTAAGAAGCCCCTGGAACCTGACTACCTGGGTTCAAATCCAGATGCTACCACTTACCAGCTGTGCAATCTTGGGCAAGTTACTTAATTTTTCTGGGCCTCGGTTTCCTCATCTGTAAAAATAGGAGTGATGATAATAATACCTCCTAGGATTGTTCCAGGGCCAAATGAGTTATTAGATATAAGGCCTTTCTACACTGCCTGATGGAGAGGACCTGATCAATAGATGTTAGCTATTCCTGTTATTTAAGGATTTCCTATATTTAAAAAGGCTCAAAGAGGAGACTTGACCAAACCATACAACACTGAGCCTCTCTTTATGGGCTTTTTCTAGTACAGGATGTGTCTGAGAGAGATAAGTAAAGATTAACTCGAATGCTTTTGGCCTAAGCAATGGGAAGAATGTCTTGTTTTGCTTCATTTTGCCTTGTTCAATCCTTGCAACATTCCCATTAAATAGATGAAAACACTAAAGCTCAGAGAGGCTCAATAACTTGTACCAGATCAGAAGATCTTCAGGACTTCCCTGGAGGTCCAGTGGTTAAGACTCCGCACTTCCAATGCAGGGGGCGCAGGTTCAATCCCTGGTCAGGGAACTAAGATCTCACATGCTGTGTAGCACAGCGCCCCCCCCAACCCCCAAAAAAAGAAAGAACAGCCCTCAAAAGAAACTATTAAAAAACAAAACAAAACAGAAGATATTGGGGAGTAGCCAACCCAAGAGTCTGACTCCAATATTTCTAGCTCCAAAGTCCAGGCTTTCTTCCCACTCTCTCATACTGAGTTCTCAGGTGCGTCTGAGTCTGGTCTTTAAGAAGGTGATGAATATGTATGAGAGGCGGTGAAAGGAAGGACACTCCCGTTGGATGGGAATCACGGATATGAGATTGACTCTAGGTCCTTTGCTAGAGTAAAGGACCCTCAAGCAGAGAGGTGCGTGAGCCCTGCTGGAGAGCACACCAACGAAGGGGCCCAATGCCACAGACCTAGGAGACTAGATGATACACTCTAGGGAAATAAATGTGTATCTCTGTTGAAAATCCTTATTAAATTCTGTTTAAATGTTATGCTAAATCATGCAACCTGCAAAAACCACAATGTGAGAAATTACATAGCTTGGATGACCCATTTTTCTTCAACAAGTAAATTGCAAGAAAAACGAAAAGAAGGCGGGAGAAACTGTAGACCAAAATACTAAATGTAATGGGTGGGCTTTGATTAAATCCTGGTTCAAACAAACTCACACACACACACTTAAATAATCATGGAAATGTGGATGCTGACTGGATATTTGGGGATCTAATGAATCCTTCCTTCAAGTACATTACAGACCAGTAAGCAGATATCAGGAGGTAAGTCATATATCTGAATTATTATATGATACAAGGAAGGAGTAATAAGAGTTCCAGAGAGAAACCACAAAATGCTGGGAGAGCTCTGAGCAAGGAGTTTAATGTCAGAGCAAGAGAAGGGGAGCTCCTTTTGATTGAGCATCTTCTGAGCACAGTCTGAGCCAGGTCCTGCCCTAAGGTCTTTCATAACCAGCGGTGGCTTTCAAACTATGCTTGGCCAAATCCAGGGGGCTTCTTGGGAGCCCTGCCCAGGGCCACATTGCTGGCAGATTGGCCAAGGTCAATGGAAGGACTTCTTTAACTAGAATATCTCAGTTCTTTGTCTCTCCTGGAGACATTTCAGCCTGTAAAAGTATATAACTGGAAAGAAGCTTGAAACTCCCTGGTCTATGGGCTTCCTGGTTATCTCCCCTCAGAAAGCTGCCCTTAGCTCTTTCAGATGATCAAGTTTACCATTAAGGGCTTGGCTGAAGGTAGAAGAAAGCCTGCTTTTCCATGAGCACAGACAACAGTCAACTACAGTTCAGCTGAAATCCCTGACTTAGCTCACACAAAGCACATTTAACTAGAGTCACACTATCTACTTTGCCTTATTAGAAAGGACACTGGAGCGCATAAATTTTATTGCGATAAATCTCATCATTAACAAATGGCATACATCTGCACAGTAAATCTGATGATTAAAAATTGTTTCTACTACACAGTGGGCCAATGAGAAAGACATAATTCACAGCCAAAAGCTGCGACCAGACATGTGGATCCTGGAGGGAAGGTCCTGGTATCTTGTCTCCAAATGGAAGAGACCTGCTACAGAAACTGGAATTTTAGAAACACAGATAGGTCCTTCCAGGGTAGAGCTGTTGCTTTGGAGCAACAATGTGGCAAGGCAGGTGGGAGGCGGCAGAAGGCTCTACCCTACAACCATCACCACTACTGTGAACCCCTACTTCAGAGACCCAGAGCCCAAGCCACCAGCCAGAAACCAAGGCAGTGAGTCCCTCTCTAGTGTAAGATCTGCTCCCTTAGCTAGCCTCCACTTCCCCATGCCCACCCCACTACCTTCTCCACCTCTCCTTCCATGTCCTTTACAACGTCACCTCCAAAAGGCATTCCTCACAATGCCAATTCCCAGGATGCACCTCCAAAATAAACACCTGTGGTAAAGATATCTGGGGAAAAGCTGCACATAACAGGCTCCCTTTTTGGAAATCCATGTCACATTTACTCTGTATAACGGGCACACTCCTTTGTCTCTCCGGTCCCCTTGGCTCTTCCGGAAAGTGCTTTTCCTCCCCCATTTCTCCCCTTCATGTAGCTACTCAGGGAGCAGCCATTTTGTTCAGTGTGATCAGTTGCACTCTTGGCTTTAGTTGATTGGTCCAAAAGTAAGCACCTGACCTAAGTTTCGGCAAATCACAGTTTCCTTCCCAGACCCCACCTACTAGCCACATTTGATTGGTCCCAGGATGGATGATGGATTCAAGTTAGGCCAGTTTTATTTCTTGGAAATTCTGGAAGGAAACTGAGAAGTCAGTGTTTTTCTAGTGTTCGAAGCTGTAAGATACAAAGCTCTGAAACCTGTCATCAGTACATTCCCCACCATGATGACTAGAGAGGGGAAGGAGGCTAGGATGTGAGGGGAAGAGGGGGAAGAATGCCCAGTAAGGAGCAGAGATGCGAGACAGAGTCTGTGAGCTTTTGAGTGCAGGTTGAGTACTTTTGGAAGCCCACTGTATTGCCATCCTGAGTGCTGTGAAATACCCCATGTCCTTGTGATGAATTTCCCTTTCACAAGTTTGGTTTCTCCACTTTGACCAAGGGGGTTTAGAACAACTTACTGAAGTAAATAAGCCCACTTAGCATTAATGAAGCCAATATTTCCGTAAGTATTTGGCCACTGAGCCCTTTTTCAGATTAACTAGTTATCTAGTTAATTGAAGGTTCTCTTCTATCATTCTCCCTTAGAGTTTCTAGCCCTTTCCACAAAACAGCCTTTGAGAAATGCTGTCTTACAGAGAAAACTCCCCAAAACACAACACAGGCAAAAGTGAGATGTGTCTGTGAAAGTTTATTTCATGAATGTGAACTGGGAACAACAGACTCTGTGGACTATAGATTTTTTTCCGAGCTTACTTGTAGCAGAAGAACTATTGACTATTTCAATTATCTGGAAATACAATCACTTTCTGTCACTTAAGGGACCAGATGAAATTCTGTGAGTTATAAAGAGCTGTACTAGGTAAATGTTTGCCATTAACCATAAATGTGGCTATGGCCTGGGCACATCAATCTGCCTCTGGCCTGAGATCCAAAAAGGTAATTCTGGCAGAAGGCAGGCAGCCTATGAAGGGGATGAAAGAGATAGATATGCTCTATCAGCTAGCAAACACTGACCTGGAAAACATCTCTCTTTCCTCAAGGATATCCTTGAGCAAAGAGAAATTATATATATATATATATATATATATATATATATATATATATATAAAATATATATATACAGATATATATATATATATATATATATGGAAGGATACATATGCAGAGGGGAAAAATTGGGTCTATAAAAAGATTGTATAATACACACATGAAAACTTTGCCCTAGGTGTACAGAGGAAAAGCTTACCTGGGAAATCAACTGATTACAGGAAACAGAAGAAATGTTTAGAATACATCTGTTTTATGTTCTTAACTTTTAAAAAATTAAGAAAGGTCATAAAGTAAGTTTTGAACGATGAAATGAAAACTCAGAACTGTAGAGGCTCAAATAAAAAAGAAGCTGGCAGAGACAGGAAGAGCGCCAGGAAGCTAAAAACAGTAACAAAATTAAAATCCACGTTGGAAGCACTAAAAAGCAAACATCAACGATGGGGGAAAAAATAGGTTGGTGGTGGAGATGATTAACCAGGTAAATGCAGTAAGACTGAGGGGGTGGGAGTGAGAAGAAGCACAGAAAGATAAATATAATAAGAAAGAAGATAATACGCAAGTAGGCTAGAAATCCAATATTTAATCTCTGGATTAGCCGTATTCCTAAATAAGAAAGCAGAATAAGTGGAGGAAGCAAAAATCAATGATTTAGTAGGAGACAATGTTCCTGTGCTTGAAAAAAAGTCTGAGCAGATAAATCAAAAGGATTCACTGTTTGAAGGAAAGTTATGAAAAGAGACAAAGTAGGCATATTTTAGTGACAATTTTCAGTATCAAGGTTGGAGGGAAAATGCCACTAAACTAAGCAAAAAATAAATATAATGACAGGTCACTTACAAAGAACCAAAACTAGGCTGACCCCAGATCCTACCAACGCCAATATAGAAAGCAAAGCAATGTCTGTAGAGTGTTAAGGGGGAATTCTGTGACCCAAGAGTTCTTTGCGTAGCCCGGATGCTGTTCACGTATATGCCTTTGTTCAAGACAAAGGAAAGATAGTCTGAGAGAGGTAATGCCACAGAAAATTCTGTTACTGACTCATTTCTCCTGAAAACACTAACTGAAGTTATAATCCCTAAATCTACCAGAGGAATCAAAACTAAGGACTCATCTGAAAAGTTATAAAATGATTGTCTGAATAATTGACAAAAATATGGTACATAAATGAATGTCCAAGTCTACAGGGATGCCTGAAAAACAAGTTATATATTGTAAAAAAGAAAAAAAAAGTCAATATGAATAAGTACCTGCACCCTACAGTGTACCCAAGGTGATACTGGCACATCTAGGGGGTTGAGTGAAAATGTACCCAAGGTGATACTGGCACATCTAGGGGGTTGAGTGAAGAGAGCTACAACACATCATCCACTCCTCACTGCAAAAAGAGGAGTCCAAGTTTCTTATATTATTCCTCCATTTAATAATTATAGGAAATGTAAAAGCAAAGTTTTTTTTTTTAAGATTTTTATTTTATTTATTTATATTTTGGCCGCTCTGGGTCTTTGTTGCTACGCGCAGGACTTCTCTAGTTGAGGTGAGCGGGGGCTACTCTTCGTTGCAGTGCACAGGCTTCTCATTGCGGTGGCTTCTCTTGTTGCGGAGCACAGGCTCCAGGTGCGGGCTTCAGTAGTTGTGCCATGTGGGCTCAGTAGCTGTGGCTCGGGGGCTCTAGAGCGCAGGTTCAGTAGTTGTGGCACACGGGCTTAGCTCATGTGGGATCTTCCTGGACCAGGGATTGAACTGGTGTCCCCTGCATTGGCAGGCGGATTCTTAACCACTGCGCCACCAGGGAAGCCCAAAGATGTTTTTGAGAAGTGTGAAATTAACAACTTATTAAAACTAAATATTTGCGCAAACCATCAACTATCACAAGAGAAAACAAAAGCAAAGAAAAAAATTACCCGTAAGGCGAAATAATGGAATGTGAATGAGTGAATGCATGAAATAATATGATAAATAAAACCAAACATATTTATTAGTGATGATAATAAGCAAAAATGGGTTCTATTCACCAATGAAAAAGCTCAAATCCAATTTAATTAGCATTATGCTGAGGGTCCCCGAGAATATATGCATCAACAAGCCTCCAATATACCTTTTCTTTCCAGATTATTACAGCCCAGAATACCTATGTCTAAACTGTATCAATGTTTGTAATTATCTATGTATTTTGATTCTTAGATATCAAAGATACAGATGTGTATATAAAATATATACGACGGGTCACTTTTAAAGAAAAAGATCACTCGAACTCCCAGGTAAGCACAACCACATTAAAAAATATATGTACATTGCCAGTGTTTATTAATAAACACTCACAAATATTTAGATATCAAAAAGAAAACAGGGACATTTCCGAACATATGTAAATGTCAGATTGAAACTGACATAATATTGTACATCAACTATACCTCATAAATAATTAAATAAATAAATGAATAGAAAGCAGGGGCAGCTTGTATGCAATGTACATAAAATTTATTTTAAATACCCTGTAATTTTCTAGTCAACCTGTCTTTATGGCTGCTGAGTATTTAACTATAATCTCCAACCTTCAAGCTCTTCCTTCAAGTGCCTACCAGCTTGAAGGTAAGTGATTCTCCATTCCAGGCCACTCTAACTGGACTAGGGATTCTACCCATTCATGCCTAGGGGTAAAACAAGCAACAGAGTGGGGGTAGAGAGACACAACAGGATCTCTCCTTCTCCAAATTTTGGTTGAGTTAATGGTACCCACCTGAGCTGTCCTTTGTTGGTCTGTCAGTGGCCAGTCTCCCAGTGTGCAAACCTTGAACACAGCTCTCAAATTACATGTTAACCCATCTGCATGAATCTACTCCAATCAGTTTCCCCGAAAAGAAAAACTGTACCTTGTTTAGATTGAACGTCCTAAGATATATAAAGACTCATAAACATTTCAGTTTGGGGGTTGAAAAAAAAAGGAAAGGATTAAGAGGACAAATGGTTGCTGTCCTTGGAATGCTGTGTTGTCAGTGGGACTCCTGGCATCCAAAAGTGAGAAAATGCAGACAAAACGCCAGGCGGTATGCAAACACACTTGTCAAATTCACAGAGCCAGAAAAAGCTATTCCTGCAGTTTATCTGCCCCAAGTGGATTAGATACTAGCAGAGACGTGGAGATTTTGTTGAGCTTACAATTTTCATTTTTAAATTTGAAAAAAGGAGAAACATGGGGAAAATAAAATGAAGAGAGGAAACTGGCACGTCAGAGCTGGAAAAGAGCTGAAAGATTTAGTCCAACTCCTCCTTTGACAGATGAGGAGGCTGGAGCCCAAATAAGTAGCTTGCCTTATCCCAAGTCCTTAAAAAAATTTATAAAAAAAAGACCTTACATGGAGATGACTAATAACAGACACTGATAAAGGGAAATGGGAAAATTAACCAAGGTTCGATCTCATGGGCTGTTTCTCCCCAACTGCACTGTGGACACAGTGGTCAGGGGTGAAATAGACAAAGGGTGAAAGTTTATTCCAAAATACATCTCTCCCCATATCTGCCAATGCCCTCTTTTGACTTTGATTCCAGTTACTGTTACTATGTACAGACCCACCCCAAAATGTAGAGACTTATCAACAATCGCTTATTTTCTCGTGGTCCTGCAATTTGGGCAGGACTCAGTGGGGACAATTCATCTCCACTCCATGATGTCTGGGGCATAGCTGATAAACCACTGGGGGCTCTGAAGGCCCATTCACGCCTTGTTGGTAGCTGATGCTGGCTGTCGGCGGGGACCTCAACTGGAGCTGTTGGCTGGAGTACCTACACGCGGTCTCTCCTTGTGGCCTGGGCTTCCTGGCTGCATGGTGGCTGGGCTCCAAGAATAAAGTCCCAACAGGACCACATGGGAACTGCATGGCTTGTTATGACCTAGCAGTAAAAGTCACACAGTGCCTCTTTTTCCATAGTCACAGGTGACCCAGATTCCAGTGGAGGGGACATAGACCTTGCCTCTCAGTGGGAAGAGTTATGTTACATTGTTACACTGTTAAAAGAACATGCGGAATGGGAGATCTTATTGATGCCATCTTGGAAAATATATTCTGTATAACTTGAGACAAGGATCTTCAACTGATGGTTGGGTGGGGAGAGAAATCTGAGCTTTTTTAGGCTACTTTGGGGTTTCAGGGGCCGAGGCAGTGGCGAGGGGAGGGTTGAAAAAGCATAAGCAAATGTTGTAATTTATATTTTATTTTATTTATTTATTCATTCATTTGGCTGCGTCAGGTCTTAGTTGCGGCACGCGGGATCTTTGTTGAGGCACTTGGGCTTCTCTCTGGTTGTGGCGTGCGGGTTTTTTCTTCTCTAGTTGTGGCACTCAGGCTCCAGGGCACATGGGCTCTGTAGTTTGCAGCACGCGGGCTCTCTCACTGAGGCATGCGAGCTCAGTAGTTGTGGCACAAGGGCTTAGTCGCCCCGTGGTATGTGGGATCTTAATTCCCTGACCAGGGATGGGACCCGCGTCCCCTGCATTGTAAGGCGGATTCTTTACCACTGAACCACCAGGGAAGTCTCAAGGACGTTCTTAAGTGAAACTGACTTTTTATTTTTACTGTGAGTATGTGGTAGTAAAGAATACAATGATATTAGCATGGTTTGATGCCACTGCTAAGGCACCATTGCTTTGGCACCATCAGTGCAAATGGCAAATAGATAACAGTAATAATACTGTGAAAATAGTTTTGTCCTGAGAGTATTTCGGGCACCCTCAGGGTTCCACGGACCACACTTTGAGAACCTCCATCTGGTGCACCATTTTCATTTTGCAAATGCAGAAACTGGGGACTGGAGAGGAAATAACTAACTCCAGCCTTCAGCATTTTATCGCCACTTGTCACAGGTTGGGTTTCCCAGGAAGTAGACTCCAAGATGGAATTCCTTGTTCAGGAAAGTCTAACATGGGGGTCATTACCTGTGGATTCTGGCTTCCCCAAGGTCACATATTTTCTCGTTCCAGGTCCCCCGCCTGCCAGTCACTTTCCCTCTCTATTTTGCCTTTGCCCCGTGCACAATGCCCTTGATAATGAGACTGAAAATTAAAAGCTCTGTGTTCTCCAGGCAAGCCTCTGATTCAAGGCTTTGCCTAAAAATATTCTGCCTTCAAAATCAACAGGCTAGGGCTTCCCTGGTGGCGCAGTGGTTGAGAGTCCGCCTGCCAATGCAGGGGACAGGGTTCGTGCACTGGTCCAGGAAGATCCCACATGCCGCGGAGCGGCTGGCCCCGTGAGCCATGGCCGCTGAGCCTGCACGTCCGGAGCCTGTGCTCCGCAACGGGAGAGGCCACAACAGTGAGAGGTCCGCGTACCGCAAACAAAAAAAATTGACAGGCTCTAACTTGTGAACGGGTCCGTAGACGCAGAGGCTTAAGGATTTCATTTGACCCCACTTCAAAGCCATCTCCTGCTTTCCAAGGTGTCCCTGGGTTCCCTGGGACCTGCATAAATATTCTATTTGCTTGCACAAAAACCTCAGAGAATGACTCCTAAGATACTCCCAGAAGGTCGGATCCACCTGACACTTTCTGCATCTCACTATAGTCCCCTGCATTGAGTTCAAACTCCTGCTCCCTTCTCAAGGCCCTCCATCACCCTCTAACCTCTAATACACACATTCTACTCCAAAGAAACTGTGCCCTCTGCTCTCCCCGCACCACACTGTGGTCACTCAGGCCCCTGCCATGATGCACACTGCTGCCCCACCCAGACCCCATCCCTATTTCCCAATGACCTTTTCAAAGCAGGCTCAGTCCAGATCACCTCCTCCAAAAAGCTCCACCTGTCATCTGGACTCTTCCTGTTCAAATTATGTGCACCATACAACGTGGGACTTAATTATACACCTTCTTGAATGTTCACCTTTGTTTCTTGTGTGATAGGCAACTCAAAGCAACTCACAGAGCTGTTATCATGTTCCAGGGGCTGAGCTGAACAGGAGGGGCAAAGATGAACCAAGCAACGCCTCTGTCCTGAAGGGGCTGGTGGTGAACCCACACACACACCACAGTCATGCTCCCAAGCAGGCTGTCACTCTCTTCAGAAGAGACCACCCCTCCAATGCCTGGCCTGAGAGGCAGTGTGGACAGTGAATGCCTCAGCTTGGGAGCCCAGTCCATCTAGGGTGCACCCGCTGTCCTTCCACCTGCCAGCCTCAAACTACTCACTGTCCAGCAGGCATTATACAGGTCTGGACACCAAAAGGCAGCCACCTCCTCCACCTATGGATAAACTCACAGCTGAACACAGAGATAAATAATAAATATACTATGAGCCAGGCAGTACGTTGAGAGCATTAAATGTATTAGGACTCTTCATCTTAATTCTCCAAACTAGGTACATCTATTATCCTCGTCTTATACATAAGGAGACTGAGCCTTGGGAGGTATCAACTAGCCCAAGACCACACAACCAATAAACGGAAAAGCCAAGAGCTGACCCACTCATGTGGTCTTATTCCAGAGACTCAGCTCTCAATAATAATTATTATCATACTTAAATAGCAGCTAATGTTTCTAAACATAATATATGTGAGCACTGTGCCAAGTGTACTATGTGGATTATTTCATCAATTCCCCCGAAACCCTATGAGATAGGGTTACTAACCCATTTTACAGATGAGAAATTGAGTCTTAGAGAGGTTACCTGGCTCAAGGTCTCAGCCATCCAGAAATCAGACGCTGGCATAGCTGCCTCTTTTAGCCAACTCATCAGTAACCCAAGGGTCATGACCAGTGGCTGGGTCTGAATTGGCTTCCGGCCTTGTCCACACGCACCTTCTGTGTTCATGGGAAATGACCACCTTGCTCTGATGACAGTCAATGTCTGTGGCTGGTGGGCCACCTGGCTACACAGCCCCAGACAGAGCCAAAGGATGGTTGTCCACAAAGTCCTGTACTATAGCCTGAATGTCTGTCTGTGTCCTCCCAAAATGCATATGTGGAAAACCAATGCCCAATGTGAAGGTATTAGGAGTGTATCTGGAATGTGGTGAGTTCATGAGGGTGGAACCCTCATGAATGGGATTAGTGCCCTTATAAAAGAGGCTCCAGAGAGCTCCCTTGCCCCCTCCACCATGTGAGGACACAAGGAAAAGGCTGCAGCCTGGAAGATGCTGCACCTGACCATGCTCACCTGACCATGTTCCACTCTGATCTCAGACTTTCAGCCTCCAGAACTGTGAGAAATAGATGTCTGTTGTTTATGGACCACCCGGTCTGTGATATTCTGTTAAAGCAGCCCAAACAGACTAAGATACCCTGGCTGGGAATTTGCAGGCTGCCCCACACGTCCCAGGCCCGTAGGCTCATTAAGACCTCAGGGCCAGACACTAAGGCATCAGACTTCAGTCACGCAAACCTAGACTTAAAGTTCCTTCCCAGACAGAAGTGCTGTTTTGAGAGGCTGGGAGACCTCGGGACAATCCCTTCCTTCCCTGGCCCCTGTTCCTCTGTCACTGAAATGAGGATTAAGTGAGAATGTCCACAAAGGGCTTGTCCTCTCTAGAAGCTCAGCCAACAGTGCTATAATTATTTTAAATTGATGTTATCGGCTAAGTGCCAGGCTACCTGGAAAATTCCTTCAGTTTCCTCTGGGGTCCAGGGAACTGACATCAGGGAGGACCTGGATGGATCCAGTCCCTTCCACCCAACACTCAGCCCTTCCACGCTGCCCTCTTCTTCACCGCCTGCAACCTCAGACTGAATTTCCATCTCGAAAGAATGCTCTTGGCCTCAGCCTGCCCCTCCCCTTCGTCTCTGGGGTGGGCTCTGAAGATTTCATCTGGACAGAATCAATTTGCTAAGTGCAGGCAGAGACTAATGCTCTGTTACAATTTTTCTACATACCTCATTTATCCTAATGGAAATATCCTAAATTTTAAATATCCTAATACGATATATTTTTTAATCTATTTACTTTTTAAATTTATTTATTTATTTATTTGGCTGCATTGGGTCTTTGTTGCAGTGCGTGGGCTTTCTCTAGTTGCAGTGAGTGGGGGCTACTCTTTGTTGCAGTGTGCGGGCTTCTCATTATGGTGGCTTCTCTTGTGGCGGAGCATGGGCTCTAGGCACGTGGGCTTCAGTAGTTGTGGCATGCATGCTCAGTAGTTGTGGCTCGTGGGCTCTAGAACACAGACTCAGTAGTTGTGGCCCACGGGTTTAGTTGCTCCACTGCATGTGGGATCTTCCTGGAGCAGGGCTCGAACCTGTGTCCCCTACATTGACAAGTGGATTCTTAACCACTGCGCCACCAAAGGAAGTCCCCAATACGATATTTTAAAAGTTAATATTGTAATATGTATCTCAGTTAGCTTAGCGCAGCCCCTCTTGAGCAGAGGCTGCAGGCTCCATGCTGAGGGACGGGACCCTGCGGACATCATAGGAGGTGGGCCAGGGCTAGAAGGAAGCCCAGATCTGGCATGAAGTGTTGAGGAGAGCTGCTCAAGAACTTTCGCACTTAGAAGACCCCTGGGCTTCATTACGTTAACAACATGGCCTCAAGGTCCTTCCATCCAAAGAAGAAATGCATTTCTCAGCAAATTATTCTACAGCCAGTATTTCTTGAAATTGCATTATAATATCAGAAATGTTGTGAACAGGACAGAGAACAGAGCGATGCATACTTGGGGTCCATGGTGGGTTCTGAGTGAGTTTCTGGTTTTGCATTAGGGAGATGGGAAAGGGAACAGATTGCTTTGGGTGGGGGGCATGAGGGTGTTTTTTGCCTCTTTAAATGCACACATATATTATTGGCTTTTCTTTTCCACCATCACTTTACTCTAAGCAAAGCCTCATTACTTAAAAAAAAAAAAAAAAAAAAAAAGCTGGAGCTCCTAACAATAGTCCATAATTACTTTGCAAATGGTTCTGTGGAGTAATTATGCCATTAGTCCATGTGCCTTCTACATCAAAGATTTCTCTCTCTCTGCAGTGCCTTATCTATTTGGGTTAGGCAATGAGAAGAAGCTCCCAGGAGCCTGAGTGATGGGGACCCAGGCTGTGGGCACGGGGATTTAGAGATGTCCATCTTAGCACATCGATTATCAAACCAACAATTCCTACAAATGACACCTCCCCGTGGGAAGGCAGGATGCTAAGGCAGAGTTCCCAAGGAAAAGAGATTAACAATCAGCCTTTGGAGAAAGCGTATTCGGGCAGCTGCCTCTAAGGATTTCTGGCCACACTAGATAGAGAAGGGAACCTCACAGCCATCTTTGGCTTTACTCACCAGTTTGTTACGACAGGCTGTGGCCATGTGAAGGTCGCCCATCCTGCAGTTAATAGATCCAAGTGGGAAAACCTTCTGTGGTTCCCATACATCCTAAGGAGAGAGGAAAAAAAGCATAGACTGCATTTAGTTGAGGACCTGCTCCATGTCAGCTGCTGTACTTGGCATTTCACTCCTAGTATCTAGTAATTCACTTCTATTTTACAGATGAGGAACTGAAGCTCAAAAAGATCACCAATGCCCAGCCTTCTCCAATGTTTCTATCCCAGTATCCTAAGCAAAGTGGCTTTTATCCTCAAGGTCACTCCCATAGTCAGACATGGCTGCAGGAGCTCCAGCCATCACATCCATATCTCAGACAGAAAGAAAGAGAATGTGGGGTGGGGGAGAAGGCAAAAGGGCACTTCAAGGAGATTTTCCAAATCCCCATCCGATGGCTTCTGCTTCAATCTCATTGGTCATCCCATTGCAAAGGAGATTGAGAAAAAGAGTTTTTAGCCAAGCAAGAACTACCTTTAAAAATATAGGGCTCGGGCTTCCCTGGTGGCGCAGTGGTTGAGAGTCCGCCTGCCGATGCAGGGGACACGGGTTCATGCCCCGGTCCGGGAGGATCCCACATGCCGCGGAGCGGCTGGGCCCGTGAGCCATGGCCGCTGGGCCTGTGCGTCCGGAGCCTGTGCTCCGCAGCGGGAGAGGCCACAGCAGTGAGAGGCCCACGTACCGAAAAAAAAAAAAAAAAAAAAAAAAAAAAAAAAAAAATATAGGGCTCTGTTACTAAGAAAGCAGAAGAGATTGGGACAATGGGTAGGTAAGCCACAATCACTATTCTGCTTTACACACTTTATTTTGTTTAAACACTCAGAGTAATCCTGCAAGGTGGATGCTGTTACACCCATTCTGTCCATGAGGCTCAAAATGTGTAAATCCCTTGCCCAGCACAGAGCAGTCAGTAAGTGGGCCTGACCCAAAGCAGGGTTCAACCACAGTGCCCACTGCCCATCACTGCAACTCCCCGGCAGAGGCCTGACAACAAAGGGCAGGGCAGCAAGTGGGACAAAGCAGGGCTGTACAGTGATGGGAAACGAATGCACACTGGTGGCGAGGCATCTCACTGTGTGCACTGCTGCAGGTTCCTGTGAGGAAAGAGGGGACAGCACGGAGCTGGTGAGACACATGGAGAAGGGCAGGTGCTACACACCTTCTGTGCAGCCTATAGTCCTGGCAGCCCCACAGGAGCCACCTCCAAGAAGGGAAAGACTACAAGGGTCTGTTTCATTGCTCTATCCCTAGTTCTCAGTAGAATCATTAGATCAGTGAATGAATGAATAAACAAATGATTAAATTAAGAAGATACTTTGCAGCCTACTGCCTTCTTCCGGTTTAGATGGATTTCAGAAAAAAAGCTATTCTGAAACAGACATTCCAGACTCAGATTCTGGTTGCCTCAGAGCACAGACCACAGGCACACAGCAGATCTACCCCCTCTGAACAACCAGTGATGCTTTTTGTAATTTTGGTAGCTATTTAAAACTGCATCGTGCAATACATAATTTTTTATTGATCTGTAATTATAAATGTATCTGATCAATTAAATAAGATGATGAATCCATTCGCAGGCTTCTAAGGCATGTGATTCATTTTGATTGATTGATGATTGATTGATTTTGGTTGGTTGCCCTCCCAGATTTGGGTAGGTAGGTAGGAGGTACCCAAATGTCAGTAGAGAAGACCCCCTGAGTCTCCCAAAATCCTTGACCCTGGCTCCAAATATTCTACTTCATCACACCCTCCAACCACTACCGTTTTTTAGGAAGTCGCCAATTAAAGATTCACCTGGCACAGTCTGGGAAGGCTAACCCTTGAGTTCTCTGACATCCCCACCAAAGAGGAAGAATTCCTCAGATCTCCAGGGTCCTTTCCATCTCGTGAAAAGCCGGGGGCTCTCAAGCACTGAGGGACTGGGTGTTTCTGACAGGGGCAGGAGGGGCGACCTCGGAGCCTGCAGCTCTCAAAGTAAAGCAACCTAAATGGTGAGCGACACCTAGGACAGAGGGTGCCTAAGGGCACTAGGCAGGAGAGCAGCAATGCTTCCCTTTTTCCTCATCAATTACACCTTGACCTCGGGCTCAAATTCCAGGGTTAAACAATGCATCTGAATCAGCTCATTCATATTCAGATTTCTGTTACTCACCACCCCAGAGATTCTGATTCAGCGGGTCTGAAGGGTCCCCAATGTACATTTTTAACAAGGAGGTGGTGACTCTATTGCAAATGAGAAAAACTGCCTTACTCTCTGGGCTACTCCTTGTGACTTGTTAACTTTTCAACCTTTCCACTACCTCTAAGAACAATCGAGTTCAAGGCCATTCAGAAAACATTTACTTATAGGAAGGCAGTGACATAGACACAGTCTGAGATTTACAGGCAGACGGAGGTAGGAGGCGGCATCACGGGCCCCCAGGACCCCAGCCCTAGAAGGAGAGGCAGGCCTGGAGCAAGTACCCCATGAGCACGGAGGACGTGGCAGCCGCACGCTGCTGCCGAAGAAGGAAGTGCGGTTCCAGCGGGAAGAAGCAGGGGTGGCTTGCTTCACAGGAGACAGAATTTGAACTTGCGCCCGAAGGGTGCAGAGTTTTAAAATCAAGGGCAGGCGGGATGGGTCCTGGGGGAATCCCGCAGTGGCTGCTCTTGTGTTGAGTTGAAATCTACTTCTCTAAGTAAGTCCTTTTGACAGGTCCCAGCTCTACCCAGTTTTTCTCCTGCTGCAGCAACAGCTCTGCATCTCCACCCCGGGGCCACGCAGTCTGGCTTCCCTGCTCTACTCGAGGCTGGGAGCACAGCTGGAGAAACCCTCCCAGCTCCACGGACTGGGGCCCTCAGGGCTGCCCCCCTGCTGGCTCTTGATCAGCTCCCTTTCCTCCTGTCCTCTCTGCAACATCCCTACATCCATCGCAGCCCCACCCGTAACTCATATATAAAGTGGGATGGCCACTGGGGCAGAGGGAGCACCGGGGATTCCTCCTGTCCTCTCTGCAACATCCCTACATCCATCGCAGCCCCACCCGTAACTCCGTATAGAAAGTGGGATGGCCACTGGGGCAGAGGGAGCACCGGGGATTCACCTTCCAGCCTCGTTCCCAACTGCTTGTCCCCCAGCGCCGGTACCCACAGCTCCACAGCTGGACTCTGACTTCCAGTGGCGTCCGCAGGGCTAGGGAAGGCCTGGCTTATGATAGACATGGCAAACCAATAGGATTTGGTGAACTTCAATCTGAAAGAAGCCTCCATCACCACCCCCACCCCACCCCCAAACCCACCTACCCTATCTACACTCTCACCTGACCCCACTCAACACCATTTCCAGGGAAAACACAGTCCATTCCACATGGAAAATCCCTCCCTTCTGCCCTTGCCTCCCCAGCTCCCCCTCGTCCCCATGACCTGTCCCTGTGGATTTGTCTAAACCGGCAGCTGCCCTCACCTCCCGTCTCCCAGAAAGAGGTGAGCTGCCTCCTTGGTAAAGCTCATCCCCACCCCAGGCTCCCTGTCTCTGGCTTTCCACCGTCTTATCCACCCTCCCTCCACACCGCTGCTTCTCAAAGTGTGGTCTGAGAACCGCCACACCTGAATCGGCGGGGATGCTTGTTAACCATGCAGATCCCAGGCCACCCACCAGATCTACTGAACTAAACTCTCTGCAGCTGAAGCCCAGGAGTCTGGATTTTAACAAGCATCCCGGTAATATTTTTTCAAATCATAAACACCCCCCGCCATGACTCCCACACACATACACTTCCCATCCTCCTAGGGACAGCAGGATAAAGACCAGCAATCGCAGCCTCATCACCGCCTTGCCACCACACCCCCCTGGCAGCCCTTAGAACCTGCGGTACTGAGCCCTGAGCGACCAGAGGGCTGCCAGCTTCTTAAACCCACACTGTTTGTCATACCCCTGTGTCTTCATCCCTCCTTTCCCCTCTCCAGAGCATTTTTCCCACCCACTCCCATACTCCAACTCGAAACTCCTGAGTCCCCTCCCCAAACATGCTAAGCCCCCGCGCTTCCCACTTCAGTGAATGGCATCCACTCAGTTGCTCAAGCCTCAAACCTAAAAGTCCTGTTTGGTTCCTCCCCGGCCCTACAGCCCAGTCTCAGCAAGTCATTTGGTCCTACCCTCGCAATGCAGCCCAAATCCACGCATCCTGGACCACACCCACCATTGCTCAGCTGGCCTGCGCTCCGCACGTTCTACCCCACGACCTCCTCTTGCCCAGTTCATCCCCATCTCCGGCAAATAGCATCTCAGAGAGGCGTTCTCCAACCTCTTGTCCCAAAAGAACTATGTAAAATGAAATCACTTCCTCTTTCTGCACGGGGGTGGGGGGGGGGGGGAATAGCACTCCCTGAAGTTGTAAGAAATACCTGTGTTTACTTGTCCATCTTCCAGCTCTTTCACTACAAGGTAAATAACATGAGGGCAGGGACCCACTTCAGGCAAGTCACCTCTCAGCCCAGCATCCCCTAAGTGCCCTACCATAGACACCCAGTAAATATTCATTGAATGTGAAATGAACTCTTTAAAGTCTTTACAAAAGTTAACTTAATCCACACAGGACCCCCGTTACTGTTCCTTTTATTACAGAGGAAGAAACCAAAGTAAGGTGAATTGCAGAGACAGCACAGCAAGTGAAGGACATGGCTGGGATTCGAACCCAGGACAGCCAGAAGTCAGAGCCCAAGCTTCCTTAATCAAACTGCCTCTTCTCAAGGCCAGGACCTGGGGCTTAGGACAGTGTCCAGTCTACTCTACAGATGGTATCAGCTGGCTATGGCTGCATAACAAAATGCCCCACAGCGTATTAGCTTAAAACAACATTTATCATCTCAGTTTCTGTGAGTTGAGAATCCAGGCTGGTTCCTCTGGCTCTGGGTCCCTCAGAAGACTGTAGCCAAGCTGCCAGCTGGAAGGAATTTGCTTCCAAGCTCACTCCCATGGTTACTGGCAGAATTCTGTTCCTTAAAGGCTGTTGGGTGGAGGGCCTCAGTTTCTCCCTGGCTATTAGCCCAGAGGCCACCTGCAGGTCCTTGTCACGTGAGCCCCACCGTGGCACAACTCACAACATGGCAGCTGGCCTCACTGGAGCAAGTGAGAAGGACCAGAGAGGGTGAGAGTGAGGCAGAAATCACAGTCCTTTTGTAACTAGATTAGACTGCTTGGGCTGCCAAAACAAATACCACAGACTTGGGGGAGACAACAGAAATGGACTGTCTCACAGTTCTGGAGGCTGGAAGGCCAAGTTCAAGGTGTTGGCAGGGATGGTGTCTTCTGAGAGCAATGGGGGAGACTCTGTTCCATGCCTGTCCCCCAGCTTCTGGTGGTTTGCTGGTGATTTTTGGTATCCCTCAGCTCAGGGATACATCATCCTTCTCTTTGCCTTCCCCTTGGCATTCTCCCTGTGTGTGTGTCTGTCTCTGTGTCCATATTTCCCCTTTTTATAAGGACTCCAGTCACACTGGACTAGAGCCCACTTGACTGACCCCATCTTAACTTGACTGCACGTGCAAAGACCCTGTTTCCAAATGCAATCATATTCAGCAGTACTGGGGGTTAAGATATAATCTTTTGTGGGGAGGACACGATTCAACCCATCACAGTAACCTAATCTTAGATGTGACATCCCATCGTTTTTCCAGAGCCTCTGGATTAGAAGTGAGTCTCCGGGTCCAGCCCACACCCGAGGGAGGGGATTATACATGAGCCTGGATGTCAGGAAGTAACCATCATTAGAGCCATTTTAGAAGCTGTCTCCCCTACATGTATCCATAAAAATTACTTGAATAAGTAATCTAGCATCTATCATAGTTGTACTGTCATTGTTTATACATTTATTTCTCCCCCCACCCCGGGCTGTGGGCTTCCTGGAAGCAGGGACCATGTCAGATTCACCACTAGAACATTCCTGGCACCTAAAACTGGACCTGCCACATGACAAGATAGGTGCCCAGTCAATATTTATTGAATAAATGAATATATAAGTAAATGAATGAGAAACAGATAATGTTTCTCTCTGTCCAAGGGAGCAATTACTTCTAAACTCTGTATTAGGAGAGCATCACAATAGGACATTGCCTTTATGTGTCTGGGATTAAATGGATTCTACTCCAGCCAGCCCAATCTTAACTATTGATCAGGAAACTAAACACTTGTTTATTTAAGGGGGAAAAGGCAGCATTGGCTGCATACAAAGAATTTGTGAGACAAGTCAGATGTCTGATGAGTAATTTTCTCTGCCATTTTGATAAGACCCACGAGGTACATCTGTTTCATTCACTTTGATCAGAACTAAAAACAACCTCAAACATACTGCCTAATGCAGCATCTACCTGACAGGTGTGTAGGGAGTGATTATATTGTCTCTTTCCATCCCCGGAAGCTATTAATGAGAGCCAACATGACTGGCAGCCTAAGACATGAACTCTGGAAGGAGTAGGGAAAAGAGCCAATCAGAGCAAACAGACTCCACAGAGAAGCTATGGGGTGGAGAGTACAGAACCCATATGGAGCTCTTGACAGGATGAGAAATGAGGGTCAAAGCCAGAGCCTTCACTGGAACCTTGTCCAAACCACAGGCCAGGTTCTCAGAACAGGAATCAGGCAATTGGGTCTGCTCTTGACACTCACAGGAAATCTGGCAGATCAATTTTAGAGAGCCGATGTGTCAGAATAAAATACTCATCGACAGGGCATGCGTGGGAAGCAGTGTCTGTATTATTCTGGAGAGAAGTGGACCGGGACTCAGGAGGTATGTGTTGGAACCCTGTCCTGTCCCTCGCTAGCTCTGTGATCTGGAGAGATCTTCCTGAGCCTCAGTCTCTCCGGCTGTAAAATGGGGATAACAGTCCTCAGAACACACTTGGTCATCAGCTTCCTGTTACAGGACTCAAGCTTAGCGTTGGTTTGGGAAGTAGCTCGGCAATGACTTCTAAAAACTAATTTTTTGGCTGAATGACTAGGGAGAAATCAGTGTGTCTGTTCTGCAGAGCTGTGTCACGAACCGTTGCTTCTGTGGCTTCTTGAGCTACGTCCTCTTGTCGTGTGTGTGTGTGTGCATGTGAGTGTGTGCGTGCATATGTGTAGGTACACACTCACACCTGCACACATGCATGGATGTGCTCAGTTCCTGGGCCTCCAGCGATTTCTTGTGCTGTCAGACTTTGACAAAATCCTAATAAAAGCAGGGTGATTGCTAATCAACTTCTAGGGGCTCCACTCAGTCCACTGGATGGAAAATCATCTATATTCATCCACCACCCTCGAGGGATATAGTGCAAGGCTTAGAAGCACAGACTGTTTCCAAATGGCCTGAGTTCTAATCTCTGCTCTGCCCCTCTCCTCGTATGACCTTGGGCAAGTTACTTGTCTGCTGTGCCTTTGTTTCCACATCTGCAAACTAGAGATAGTCATGGGCCCACCTGATAGGGTTGTCATGAGGATTAAATGAATCAGGCTTTAGTGCAGAGTCACAGCCCGCAGGAGGCCTCCTGGTCCTAACACGGCCATGTTCTGCTTTGCTTGGAGGACTCTGGGAGGTGGAACGTTGTCAGTCTTTTCAACATGCCTTCCAGGGCGAGCAAATTCATCCAGCACCCAGTGCACGGTCAACGCAAGCTTGGCAGATGAAAACGAATTCATGAGTAAATGCAAAGAATCATACTTGCTGTAATAGAGTCCACTGAGAAAGAAAAACCAGTCTGTGTGTTCAATCTTTTAAAAGACACGTGCCATCTAAGAGTATTTGGTATGGAGGAAACTACTGGAAATTAATCCCTTCTATCTTTTGGCTGGGGCTTTGGGTGTTCTCATGCCGAGCAGGACTGAACATCGTATGGGGAGAAGGGAAAAGGGGTGTCCTGGGCAGCCCCCCAGAAACCCAACCACAAGCCAGCTTCCCCATCACGGCCAAGACATGGCTACTCTCAACGGGACACCGCAGGGCCCAAAGCCCTGGGGCAGCCATTCGCTTCTGGCCACCCCCAACACAAAACTCTGAAAATGTCTCCTCTCTCATCTTGTCAAAATCCCCCTCCTGCATGACTGAGAAGCTGTCGGTGTGATCTACAACCCCCAGGCAGGCCTGGAAAATGAGCTAAATTGCCTGAGTCACTAGCAATGATAGAATCATTCTACAGGAAATTGAAAATCAATTCTTGTCATCACTGTACAGAACTCCTTTATCAAGAGTTCCAGCTCACCCTGTAATGCAACCATGAAGGACTTGAAGGCCAATATGGTAACAACAGGAAGAGAAAGGGCCGTGTGTGTGTGTGTGTGTGTGTGTGTGTGTGTGTTTATGTGTGTATGTGTGTTTATCCAAAAACACATCGACATCCAAAGACAGTGCCAAACCGCTCAGGCTGGCGGAAGACCTCGGCATCCAGCATATGGAGTTACTGCATCCTAGGAAGCTGAGAACTAAGTCGTGCATCCGCTATGGAGTTTAATTGAAAATGAGATGCTCTTCCTGGAACCTGGTGCATGCCCTCCTCAGCAGAACACCTCTGCCTGCGCCGGGCTAGTGCACAACGAAGCACAGTAACAGCCATGGTCCCCCCTTCACAGAGCACTCGGACCTCCTCGAGGAATCTTCAGGTATGTTGTCCCAACCGACATCACAAAGAGTTCTGGTTTGCTTTTGATTTTCGATGGGCTTGGCTTGCACGGTTGGATTGTTTTGTATCTTGAGAAGCAGCAAGGCCATAAAAGTTATCCAAAAGATCTGTGTTCAAGTCCTGACTCCTTTACTTACATATACTCACATAGAGAGTATTAGAAAAAATGCTGAATTTCTCCGAATCCCACTTTTCTACATTGTCCGTAAAATATAGAAAGTGGCACACATAGAGTTGTGATGAGTGAAGTAAACAAGTTTGTATATGGAGAAATGCCATGTAAATTTACAATGATACATAATGATGGGTTATAATATTGGTGTAGCCATTTACACATAAGGCCACTGGGCAAACTGAGCCCCAAACATGTAGAATGACTTGCCTAAAACTCGTTCATGTGAAAATAAGAGGAATCACTGGGACTTCTCTGGTGGTGCAGCGGTTAAGACTCCAAACTCCCGGTGCAGGGCACCTGGATTCGATCCCTGGTCAGGGAACTAGATCCCACATGCATGTCGCAACTAAGAGTTCTCATGCCACAACTAAGGAGGCAGCGAGCTACAACTAAGGAGCCTGCTGGCCACAACTAAGGAACGCACTGCCACAACAAAGAAGCAGGCGAGCCACAACTAAGGATGCTGTGAGCTGCAACTAAGACCTGGCACAACCTAAATAAAGAAATAAATTTTTTTTTTAAAAAAAAGAGTAATCACCAAGATTTATGCTAGATTATAAAACACTTGCTTGTTCATTATGGATTTTGGAATAAGGATGTAATAGGGAGGATCATTCTCCTCCTTCTCGTAAGGAAGACATCTGGAGAGCATCAGGGAAGAGCTCACAGACTGAGGATTAGGGACCTTGGTCCTTTTCTCCACTGGACTCACTCTTGCTTTAGAGACCTCTGGGACCCCAAACCTCACCATTCTTAGTGGTTCTAATAAGCTCCCCCATAAGAATCACCATCCTAGAGAATTCTGAATATCATAGGCTCACACTATCAAATTCCCCTCAATGATCACTGACAGGAGAACATAGGTTGGAAGAGGGGCAGCGGATGGCTGCTCCCATACCTATGCTTATCACAGGCACCCTCCCATGGCTTGGCTCAAGTGCCCATCTCCCCCAGGAAGCCTCCCTGATTGCACCAGCCCTCAATGAGCTCTTGAAATCATTGCCTTGTCTATCCCATTACTTGCACCTATTTCTTCTTTCTTTCAATGTGTAAATCTTGCCTCCCAATCTGACTGCAAGTCCCTACAGGAAGGAGGCCACACCTCTATCCTTGAGTGTCCAAGTGCTATGCTATGGATTGGGGCCACCAGGAGATGCCTAAGAAATCTTTGATGAAGAGGAAGAGGATAAAGGATTTTCATTCCTCACTGGATGCAAATAGTTGTAGGTCTAGTGGAGAGGCCAGGGCTAAAAATCACAAATTTGGCAGACTTCACGGCATGATTTTAGTACACCACATAGGTACTCACCCCAAAAGCTGCGACCACATGGTTCTGTGTGATACCTGGGTCTTAGCAACTCAGCTGGCAGAAAAAGAGAAGAACCAAACCAACCAGCTGCAGACCAAATGGCCCTGGGAGGGTTAACCAGGGTCTAGTAGATGAAGTCTGGACTGTGGTGAACTAAAATGTGGCTCATGGGAGTTCCCTGGTAGTCCAGTGGTTAGGACTCGGCGCTCTCACTGCTGGGGCCTGGGTTCAATCCCTGGTCAGGGAACTAAGATCCCACAAGCTGCGTGGTGCAGCCAAAAAATTTTTTTTAATAAATAAGTAAATAGAACGTGGATCAGGAGCACGTGGAGAGTCAAGGGAATGCATTCAGGGGGCAAGGTGCTGCTGAGGAAGGTCAGGCAACAAGTGATACCCAAAGTCAGGAGGAAGCATCTTCCCTGTCCTGGGCATCAGGTCACAGCCCAAGGACCATGTACATGAGGGAAGCCCAAGGGAGTCAATGTAATAAAGAATCTGACTCCATTTTGGACGTTTGACTGCTGCCAGCTTCCAAATCCCACCACTCTCCTCTCCCACCTGCCCCACAGCTAGGCAAGATGATGGGAAAGCCAAGGCATAGGTAGGAAGATCAAACCACATGTGCACGGGAACACTCACTTTGGCCCCACCCCCTGGCCACCTACTATGGACTGAATTGTTGTGTCCCCCCAAAATTCACATGCTACAGCCCCAACCCCCAAAGTGATGGTATTGGGAGATGGGGCCTTAGGGAGGTGATTAGGTCATGAGGGTGGAGCCCTCAGGAATTAGATTAGTGCCCTTATAAAAGGGCTCCCAGAGAGCTCCCTTGCCCCTTCTGCCATGTGAGGACGCAGTGAAAAGATCACCATCTATGAACAAGGAAGCAGGTTCTCTCCAGACACTGAACCTGCCAGCACCTTGATCTTGGACTTCCTAGCCTCCAAAACCTTGAGAACAAATTTCTGTTGTTGAAGCCACCCATACTATGGTATTCTGTTATGGCTGCCCAAGCTCACTAAGACACTCCCCAGGCCGGGGAGATTCTTTCCCTGTGTTCTCATGCCATTGTCAGAGCAGCCTGGGGCCCTAGCCTCCTCTCTCCAGAAAGCCTCATTGTGTGAATAATAAATCCTTGCCTATTCTCTTAGTGCATCTGTGGCAACATGAGCCTCGATACCTGAGCCACATTTTTTAGGAGGAGGGGTTGATCCCACCTTGGTGGGGTAACCATAACAGCCAGCAAGCCTCAGGGAGGATTTCCAACCCCCAGCAGTCAAACAAGCTGGGGCTTGGGGCTTGGAGCAGGGAAACTGGAATTCAAGTCAGTGGTTCTAATTGGGCTGACATGGAGCAGAGGTGAGGAAAGACTAAACTTGAGAAACCCCGGGTTCCCACAAGACCAATGCCACACCCCACCCTCTGGTGCTGACTCGGGCAACTGCAGGGCTGAGCCTGCAAGTAGAGGCACGCACACTGCTACCCAGGAAGGACAACGGAAAGCAAGGGCTGACTTGGCACAGCGTGTTAATGTAAAGAAATCCTCACTCTAAGGAAAACATTGGCTCTGCCCCAGCCATGCCCACCAGTAACATTTGGAGCAAAGCATTCAAGGTGTAAGCTGAGCAGAAACTATAGATTGGCTCCTTCTAACTACTCCCAGGCCTGTGTTTCTTGCCTTCCTTTATTTTAGAGGTTAGAAAGCTGAAATATTCCGTCTTTAGTCTCCTTTTCAGCTAGCAATGACACTGACATAGTTTTGGACAAGGAGCTATAGAAAGAAATTTTCTAAGGAAACCAGCTCCCCCAAGTTCAAAAGATGACGCCCAACAAGGAAAAATCCCTTTGTCTCTTCCTACTTCCTTCTGCCTGGAATGCAGGTGCAAAGCAACGAAGCGCAGCAGCCACACTGTGACCATGAGGGTGGAGGAGACATGCTAAGGATGATGGGACAGAAAGATAGAAGGGCCTGAATCAGCCCTGAATTGCTCTCCTGTGAGCTTCTGATTATGTGGGGAAAATAAACTGTTGCTTGGTTAAGGCACTACAGTTGATTTTCTCCTGCGCACAGGCAAATTGTGGGTAAAACAACTGGCACATCAGCAAAGCTAGAGGAGATACCCATTGGTGGCTGATCAAGAGCATTTACTTTAGTGTCAGATCCGACAGACCTGAATCAGTGTCCCATCTCTGACTTCTTATAAGCTAGGTGAACTTGGGCAAGTTACTTAATCTCTCCAACCTTTAGTCTCTTCATCTGAAGAATGAATATGATAATAGTTCCCACTTCAAAGAGTGACTTAAATGCAAACTTCAATGCAAAGCACTTAGCCCAGGGCCTGGTACAGAGTGAGTCCTCAGCAAATGCGGGTTATTTTTCGGTTAAACTGGTTCTTTCCACAAGGTCAATGCTCCATTTTCCTTGAAGGAACAATTATGAATAAGCTAATTATACCTTTTTTCTTTCTTTTACTTTTCAACCACTTAAGGGCATTTATGCTGCCATGATATTCATGTTCGGAGGCCCAGTGGGTCACATAAATGAGTCTCTAAAGACTCACTCAGAGAGACACTGGAGTTGTCGACTGTTGCCCCTTCCCTGACATGAAGAGTGGAGACAGGGCTTTGAGTGTGTCCCAACAGGAGTGTCAGGATCGAGCCCCTGTGTTCTTAGGGACAGTGGACTGGGCCAGTTTTCCAATTAGGAAGCAGAGAGGGAAATCTAGGGGGCAGAATATCAAAGAACCCCTTCCCTGACCCCTCTGTATGAAATCTTTCTAACAGATGATGGAAGCTTTCCTTCCATAATGAGCACTGATTCTCCAATGCAAATCCACCGGGGACAGAGGACACACGAACCTCAATTCTCCTTAAAGTATGGATGACTGTCATTGGGGTCTTTCTGGAAAGCAGGGTTTCAATGCATTGAGGTCTTTGCAGAAATCAGTGGAGGAAGTGAGAAAACTCAAGTGCAGAAAGAGGAGGTCATGGCCCAGTGACATACTTTGCAACGTTCACAGATTTGCCAGAAGTCACTCTTCCCTGTTGGCCCAATAACAATCCCCGAGTAATGTGTTCTGTCCCTGTAGGGTTTTCCAGGCCTTAAACTCACCCCTTCCTCTCCTTCCAGAGATCCCTAGCCATTGGGAGCCAAAATATCCGCTGGACTCATGCCGGGAAAGTGCCCAGTCACCACCAAAACATAGAGCACAGTGGAACTCCCACGTCCCACCTCAGGACCATCACAGTAAGGCTTGTCCAGGGACGTGCTGTGACCTGCAGACCCTGTATCCAGTGCTGCCCACAACCGGCTGAGTGATGAGGTCCACTGAGGCCAGCTGGCTCCATCAGGCAGTCAGGGTTGGAGCAGAAAGGGCTTGCCGAGAACTTGGGGACTCAATAAACCTCAGCCAATGGATTCCAAGTTCTGACCCATGAGACAAGCCGCTCCCCTCCCGTGGAAAAGGAGTAAAAACACAGGAAAAGCAGAAATCCTCTCTCTCAAGCAGGAATGGGGCGGGGGTGGGGGGGGGTGCGCACACACACATTTAAACACAACCTCATTTGATCTTCTCAACAGGCCTGTGAAACAGTCTGGGCAAATATTATTATCTCAATTAATAGGTGATCAAATTGAGACTCAGCAAGTTTAAACAACTTGGCCAAACCCAATCCCACCAATAAACGCAGGCCCAGGCTCTGGGGCCGACCACTCTCTGCCTCTCTGCGTAATTGCCCTAAATAACTCCCATATGTTCCACAGGGAGGATCGAGAAGCCACCTTTCCCCTCAACGGCAGCGAGGAGGTTTTAAATTTTTATTTTTTGAAAGTGCAGAGATGTTTTCAATAGTTCCTGCCTTGGTAAGCCTTCTCCTCTGGATGAAAAAGAATCCGGTTGGTGAGCCTGCCCTACAGATGGCCGCAGCTAAATGCCTAACAGCTTGGGTCCTGCATCTGATTGCAAGTGATGAAGAAAAACAAAGGAGGTCTTAAACCGTGGCAAGGCCTGCCTGGCTTCGGCACATTCTTTTGCGGCGATATTCAAGATGTGTGCGATGGCCGCCTTTCAATAATTTTTAGTGTGTTATTCTCTCGAATCTTTGAAGTTTCTCTTATGGAGAAAACATTTTCTTTCTTGGCTTTTTAAAAATGCAAAATATGGGAGCCTTACGATCTTAACTCTCACAGCTCATAAAGACTCGCGCAGAAGCGGTAGCCAGGCCCGTAAGGCCTATTTCCTGTTCTCCAGGAGAAATAAAATCCCCTCTCCATGTGACCCAGCTACTACGGCCTCTTTGTCACAGGGAGAAGGAAACGCTTGCTGTCTACTGGAGCCTCCAGGCCTCTCTTGGAGACAAGAAAGGGGCTGAGGGTGAAGCCACTTTCCAGGAGGCAATAAAGTCTAGATTCATCTGAGAATCAAGGCAATGCACAGAATTCCTCTTAACGTGTCTCCCTAATTCCTCCTTTCCTTGAAATACTGCCTTGCACCCAATTACACCAACAATCTTTTTCAAATACCATTTCTGACCCCGCACTCCCTTTTCAGGAAACTTCTGAGCCTCTCTACGGCCCACTGTGTCAACACAAAACTCTCTGACCCCAGGCCCGAGCATCCTGCTACGTGTCACCCACAGTGTCAGCTCTGCAAGGGTCCCTTCTCACCCAGCCTCTGCCCCTTTGCCTAAGCAGTCTCTGCCATCTGTTATCTGCTCTGTTACTGAATCCCCAGCCCAGCTTGTCCCTGGGCCTTCAAGGGTTTCCTCCACCACTGTGTTTATCCAGATGATGCCTTTGGCCTGGGAGTCAGGCAAACCTGAGTTCAAATCCTCTGCCACTTAAAGACAGGTCATACCTTCTGGACAAGTTTATGAGAGTTAAAACCAGTAGGATGATACAGGTATACCTTCATGCCTGGCAGAGAAGAGGCATTTTACCACATCTGGGTGAAGACGCCCAAACAATTCCATCCATCCACGTGGAGAGAGGCATGGAAGTGTTGTATGGCACTTGTTGGCTCTTCTTTATAGTAAAGATGCTTCAATGCATATAATGTATGTAATTTTAAGATTCACAAGCAACGCTTTCCTCCAAGCAGCCTGTCCTAACTCACCTGACATTTGTCTACACCCCCTTCCTTTCTTCCTAATGAGACTACCAACTTGGGGGTTGGGTATGCTTGCTAACCAGTCCTTCCCTAGGTAAGTCTTCACTCCTTTGCTTTGTGCTAATAATCCCTGCCCTACATCAGGGCAGTTCGGCATCAGAGCGCACAGGACTGAAGCCACACTGATCAAGGAGAGAAAGAGGAATGTTAGGGTGTGAGGAGGGGGCATTAGGGTGGGCCCCAGGTTCAGGAACCTCATCACAAAGGCTGGTCCCAGGGGTGGAGGAGCACCGGAGCTAGGATCCAAAGGATCATGATGAAGTCTAGCATGTCCCCAGTGGGGACATGCCATCTGGCAGGCTGGTAGGGCCCATGGATAATCCCCACCTGGGAAAATAAGTAAATGAATGAGAAAGAAATGGACTGCCAAAGTCTGGATCTTCCAGATCAGAGTAGCCACTTTCTACTTCTAAGCAACACGGAGATATGTCCAACCAACCAGATATTACTCAGGTACCTGAAAATGTGAAGCCGAGTTCCTTCAACGACCTTCTCCCTAAGAATGTATGGCTGGAGGTGGGCTCACAGGGGATAGTGGGGTCTTGGGAGGGCTACAGGGTGGAAGGAAGAGCCGCTAAGGGCACCCTGAGGAGAAGCCAGGAAGCCAGAGGGTTAAGACACATATCCCTGCCCCACCAGAAGCCAGCAGTCCATGTGATCAGCTCTAAGGGGTACAGTGAGCTCAGATTCCACGGGTGAGGCAGGTGCTGGCATCCAGAGGGTATATAATGTAGTTAGGAGGTTAAACAGGGAGCTGATATTCAAAAAACCATGCAGAATTGGAATAACACATACAGCAGCCTAATTCCAGGCCACTCAGTTAGCAGAGAAGGTGCCTTCAGTTCACTGTGTAGACCAAGCTAGCAGATGGCAGTAGTGGTAGGGGTTTTTTTAACGCTTTCTCTGGTAACAGAATATATCCTACTTTCAAAGACACCCACAGACAAGACAGATCCCATCTTCAGAAGTAGTTATAAGTCTCAGGTCTGTATAATTAGACTCCCGGATCCCCCTCACTGCAGTGATTGGTTGGTGAAGGGTCACATGACCAGAGCTGAACCAATGGGAGTCATCCCTGGAACTCTGGCTGGAGTTGTGGCTGGCAGGCCGTGCTTTCTTTTCACTGAGATTCCCCAGCTTTAAGGACAATGGATCTACAGCTGTTGAAGGCCATCCTTGCCAGCACATGGGGAGAGCCTGCCTGAGAATGAAACTCGTCCAGAGAAAAAGAAGCAGGAAATGGAAAAGAGAGAGACTCCCAATGATTAATAGTTTAAAACCCTGGATCCAAATGTACCTGAAGACCATATTCTTCTCCCTTGAACACATCTTCCCTGGGACACAGCCAGTAACTCTCTTTTTTCTTTTAAGTCAGGTTTCTGTTACTTGTAACTAAAATCATTCTGACTTATACACCTGGCTCATTGGCTCAGGGCCAGGCTGATTCATTCTTCAGGTGTCTGGTCTTCACTCCTGGATGCTAAGCAAGATTGAGGCAGGCAAAAGCGGGACTGGAGCGCTCATGGCACCCCTGAGGTTACCCCCCTTGGCACAATGAAAAGGACCCAGAATTTGGCATCAGGCCGACTGTATTCAAATCTCTATCCTTCCATTTACAAACCGTGTGACCCAGGTTGGTTATTTAATCACTCTAGGCCTTCATTTTCCCAACTAAAAAATGGTAACAATAACATTTCCCTCGTAGGCTTTTTGTGAAGTTTTAATGAGATTGAGAATATAAAGGACTTGATCCCACGTCTGGCTCCCAGTGGGAGTTTGATAAATAGCACGATTTTATGTCACCATGGTGGGTTTGTCCCAGCATGTTCAGCACTGGGAACAAGAACGCCAGAGATCATTGAAATTTATAAATAAGGTCCTCAAAACAGCATTGCCGCCAATGATTTCAATCTTCTCCCGTGTCTTTTTTTTTCTCTCTTTTTTAACCACAGCTGCTAAATACCAACCAAATTGCCCTGAGGGATATGAAAGACGGAGAAAAAATCACAGTGCTATAGCCTCCGGGTGGTGACAACTGGAGCCAGGGGTGGCATCCCGAGCTGCCTCCTCTTTTCGGCTACAGAGTGGAGCACGCAGGGCCCCACGTCACCCGCAGTCTGTGTCCCGGCCACTTTCCTCCTCCAGCTCGGGCGCAGGGGCACGTGGAGAAGAGGCACCCACTCTGGACTAGGAATCTGGAAACCTGGGTTCTATGCTTGCTGTCATGTGGCACCTTTCACAGCCAACTGTGCTTGGCTAGGCCTCAGTTTCCCCATCTGTAAACTGGGAGTACAAATCAGATGATCTCTGAAGTCCCTCTCAGATAGGAACCTTTGAATTTGTAGAGGCCAGCCTTCACTAGGGATCCCCTCTAGGAGTTTCGAAATAACACTCCCGCCTAAACTTCCCACAAGATCTCCCTCGGTGGTACGCAGCTTGCATGCCATCAGGGGTAAGTTCGAATCAAATCATAACATTGGTGCGGCAAATAGCCTTCTGTCCTACTGCAGGCAGCATCCAGAGGTGCTCAGGGATGGAGATTAGAGGGTGGCGTCATTCTCAGAGTGCTGTCCCCGACCCACAGAATCAGCATCATCTGGGAACCTGTGAGAGATGCAAACCCTGAGACTCCCAATCCACAGCAATGGCAGCGGGGGCGGGGGACAGCAATTTGTGCTCTCACAAGGCTTCTAGGGAATTCTGATACACTCTACAGTACATTCTAGAGCTGTGCTGTCCGATATGATAGCCGCTAACTATGTGCGCCTATTTAAATTTCAACTGGTGGAAATTAAATTTTTTTTGAAAGTCAATTCCTCAATCACACTAGCCACATATCAAGAGCTCAAGAGCCACATGGCTAGTGGATACCATACTGGACAGTGCAGAAATAGAATATCTCCATCATTGCAGAGAATTCTGTTGCATAGTGCTTCTCCAAGTGTGCTCCGTAGACCAGCAGCACTGCCTTTTGCTGGGAGCTTGTTAGAGGCAGACTCTCTAGCCCTGCCCCAGATCTGCTGGATCAGAACCTGCATCTTCACAAGTTCCCTGAGTAATTGGAAAGCACCTTAAAGTCTGAAAAGCACTGGGTTGAACCATCCAGAACAGAAGAACTGGGTGGCTGCCACACACTGCCAAGTAGAACAGCACAGAACGCACCGGCATTAGGACACGGCGACATCGCAGCCTCCGTGAACCAGCACGGCCATGACTGCACAGCCCAACACCACAGTGGCTTCCAAACAGTTCAACTTTGCAACTGCCATGAGTCACAGGCATCGTGGCCTCCATAAATGACAACCACGTTGCTGTTACTATACAAACAAGGTCATGGCTACGTACAATACCCCATCACAGTTGCCAGAAGCTACATTACTGCCCTCTATATCATAGTATCCAATTGTCAGCTACCCCCCAATGGGGGTTCCAAATTGGACTTGGGAAATAGGGCTTCTCCAGAAACCTATGAGAGGCAGAGACCCTTCAGGACTTATTGCCACAAAGCTCTCGATGGCTGTGGGGTTTGCCAAGTCTGCCTGTGGTGTCTGATTCCCGCCGATGCTGAAACTCACATTCAGCAACAGGCTTCCTGTGTTGCCATGGAAAGGCTCCTTATCAACAACCCCCAAGCCCAGACTGAGGCTTCGCTGCTCATCCCAGAGCAAGGAGCCCACCAGCTTGTTATCCAGACTCATTGATAGACTGCGGCCCTCCCACCGGGAAGAGCTGCTCCTACCCAAATCGCTCTGATGAGAACATCCGCTGACAAGACCATCTCAAGGTTGCCTCACCACAAGATTATTAACTGATCTAAGGGAGATTCCTGAAAGGGGTGTTAATGGCCAAGACGAACGGATAGCAATTATGTCTTCAAAGCGATGTGTGGTTTGCTGGATTTTTCCTGCTCCCGTGGCCTCTTGGGTGCACCCTCAAATACGGCCCATTGTGATAATAGCATCAACTAACCCCTACACTGGAGTTGTGACTCTTCACGAGCCAACTGCTGGTAGGTTTGCAGGGCTGCGTGGGCAGCAGCTTTTAAAGGGTCCTGACACTGGCCGATGTTCCTGAGGCCACTAGTCTCAAGACCAGTAACTGTAAATTGCCCTGGACCAGAAACCCCAAACTGCAAGCTGCACTTTCATTCACTAGACCCCAGACAGATCTCAAACCCTGCATTCCCACTTTGCTGACCTACGAAGAAAACCAAAGGCTTCCCCCAGCCTCAGGTGACCTTGAGCTGAGTCCGTGACTCTTCTTCAGCTCCACCCTGGCTGTGAAAGCCGACATCAGGAAAGACGCTCTGGGGGCCAAGAGAGCAGGGTCCAAGTGTCAGCTCATCTGCTTGTTAGACTGGAGTTATCTCGCCTGAAAAGGGGAGGAGGGGAGGAGACTGTTCTATTGCTATGGTTGTATTATGAATCAGTCCAAAACAGTGCAGCATGAAACAGCCATTTGTTACATTCATGGATTCAGTGGGTCAGGAATTAGGACAGAGTGTCATAGGATGCCTCATCTCTGTCCCATGGTGTCTGAGGCCTCAGCTGGAAGATTCAAACAGCTGGAGCTGGAACAGCTGAGGCTCTTCCAGCTGCTCTCTCTGTCTCTTTGTGTTCTCACCTTCTGATCTGTTCTGCGTGGAGGTTCCAGGGTAACTGGATTTCTTCCACGTCAGTTCAGGGTTCCCAAGACATGTCTTGATTGGTGGTGTGGTGGGAACCCTCCCCCTCCACACATTGGAATTGTGGGCAGAACCCTTTTTAATTGGTGTGGCCATCTTTAAAAATACAATCTGCCCCAATAATATCTTCCTTGAAGAGGTGATGAGAGGATTAAATGCCATGATGATCAAGATCGCCTGGAAAAATTGCTTCACATGGGCTCATGCATCCCACAAACATTGACCAAGCACCTGCCTTGTCCTAGGCACCACAGGATCCCCTCAAATACTCCCGTCCAGTTGGGAGGTAGAGCATGTACCTCAGTAGGTCTAATTCAAGGGGGAATGACAGAGTGCTAGAGAGGAGACAGAAATAAGGAGCTAGGGGAAGCAGGACGGAGCAAGGGATGAACAGATGGGCAGGCAGGTGGACAGATACGGATAACATGAGTGAAACCCCTTTGCAAAACCACAAAGGGCTGACGTTTTGGTGGCAGCAGTAATGATGGCAGAAAAATCCTAGAAAGGCTGGAAGATACTTGAAATCACTCTTTTTTTTTTTTTTTTGCTTGTTTCTCTCGAAGAGCCTTACTCTGTTCTTCCCCCAAGTCTAAGATTCATGCATTCAATCAGTCAATCATTTATTTCTAACAATCATTTATGGCGTGTCTATTACATGCCAGGTGTCATGGAAAACCCAAAGATGAAGGAGTCTTGGTCTGGGCCCGCCAGGGGAGCTGAAACTCACACTTTGAATAACTGTCACAAAATGGGCACGGAAGGAGGAAAGCAGGAAAGGCCCCCCCACCACCCCCGCTGTCCCCTGCCATTTTTCTGCTGTTGAATCCGACTCTGGAAGACCAGATCCCACCGACTGGGGCTGCTGATCCCTGTTGAAAGCCCCGAAAAGCCCTGGGCCAGCAGAGCCCTCAGCCGCCAGCCAGGAGGACGCCAGCCCCCAGCAGCTTGGCGTTCTTGCAGCTCCCTTTCCTCACTCCATTCTGGCCCCTCTCCCGGCCCCTGCCTTCTTCCAGGCCTGGCCTCCACTGTCAAGGTCCCCACGTCTACCTCCAGCCCAGGTTTCCCGCCATTTGGGGGTTAACTTTTTCTGATGTTCCCAGCAGGGTTTGGAAGCACAGCTGTTATTGCCATTTGGAAATTCCTTTTTCAAATTGTTTGGCTCCCTCTTGGAAACAACCACAGTGCCATCCTCTGGCCAAAGTCTGGATTCTGCTTGCGGCGGGCTTCCCTATGTAGGTGGAGGATGGCTTTCAAATCACTCCTGGGGCTCCATCTGAAGAACACCCGTGCTCCCTGGGGGACATCCCTACCCTCCTGTAGCAGGGGTTCCACAAGGAGAATTCTGGAAATGCGGAACAAGTCACCAGGAAAGTTGGGATGACTCAAAGCAAAAAGAGAAAAAAAGAATTCTCGGGCAAGGGAATAAAACTCTGCGGCCACACTTTTGCTTGGCAGGAAACTTCCCTGCAGAGTGAAAGTGACAGGGGCTGGAACTTCTCTCCTGAGACATGGGTTCACTGGCAGGGCAGCAATACTTGGAAGGGCAAAAGGTAGTGTAGCCAGGGGTCCAGATTGGAAGCCAACAGTCTGCCCTCAAGCTTCCTGCTGGGGAAAAAATTAAGATATCAGCAGCTGTTTACCTATATATGTCACATGTATTTGTGTCTGGTATTTTGTCAACGAGTGAATGTTATTATTGTGTTAGAATATGAGGGTGATGAGTTTCTCGATTCATTTATTCATTTCTCTAGATCCATTCATCTGTTCATTCCGTGCATCTTTTATAGTGCCGGGCACCGATCTAGGTACTACGAATATAAAATCCACAAAAATTCCTGCCTTCGTGGGGTTTGCTTTCTAGCACGAAGAGACAGACAAATAAAATATGTAAGTAAAGTGCATAGCGTATTAGAAGATGATGAGGAAGATGAAGATGACAGCCATGAAAGGTGATAAGGAGTGGGGGGGGGGGGCGATGTCATTGCAAAAAGGGGTTCAGGGAAGGCCTGAAGGTGATACATAAGGAAAGACCTAATGATGGAGAGAAAATAAACCACTGGCTTCTGGAGGAAGGGACTTCGAGGCAGAGGGAACAGCAAACGCTAAAGCCTGGAGATAAGAGTATGCCTCCCATGTTTAAGGACATTGAGGAGGCAATATGGTGGGAAGAAAGCAAGTGAGGAGAAGCGAAGACAGAGAAGAAGAGGGGGTCAACGGGGCCCAAACTCTATAGCAACTTAAAGGCCACTGAGTAGCCCTTAGCTTTCACTCTGATGCAAGGAGAGGCCCTTGTAGGGCTTGAGGACGTGACCTGACTAATGTGAACCTCCGAGCACATTCTGGAGGCTTATTGAGGTTGGAAAGAAGGGGGACAATAGTAGAAAGAGGTGGAGTAGTTGGGAGGCTGTTGCAATGATCTGAGCAAAAGAAGAACATGAATTGGAGCAAGGTGGTAGCAGGAAGGGGCATGAGAAGTGGCCAGATTCAAGATACAGAGGGGAGGGGTGGCCGAGCCAAGTACTGATACTGCTGAGAGATTAGATAGCATATGAAAAGAGAAAGAGTAAATAGGAGGACTCCAAGATTTTTAGACTGAGAAGTGACAAGGCTTGAGCCAGGTACCAATCAAATTCTTCCTCCCAAGAACCTGAAATAAGAGATAGAAACTTTTGACTATCAATGGCAGGTGCTGGAATGGAAGGATCGGTCAAGCGGGGAGAGAGCGTGATGGGCAGTCATGTTGGGCCACAGGCAAGAGGAGTAAACAAAAGACAGATGAAAGAGAAGAATGGGGCAGACACACAAAGAAGAGCAGAACTGAAAGGCATCACCTTAAACCTGATAGATGGAGAAAAAGGCCCCGCTCCCCGACTCTCCAGATCTGCTCCAACGCAAGGCCACCATGTCATACAACTCCAAAGGTTACCACGTACATCACAGTCCATGCAAATGGTGCCTCTGGGATTGTGCAGTGCACAGCTTGTGCAACGCAACATGGCAGTCCTGTCCCCAGCTATATTTTACGCCTGTAACAAGACATCCATGTCATTGCCTGTTGTACTGATATCGTCATTGTAATCCTTTCCCTTGAGCTAGCACAGTGAGTTTCTGTTTCTTTCCAGCAAAAGAGTTTGACAAAAAACAGGCTCAGGAGGCAAAGAGCATTATGCTGACCCCTCACTCCCTTGACTCACTGACTCACTCCCAGCCCATCAGTATCTCTGTGTTGCACGTCTCCAAGGAGCATCATTCATCCCGAGACGCTGGACCTAACTGTTTGAGGACCTGAAAAACAAATGCACATTGTGCGCTGCTGTTGGGGGGACTGTTCATCCTCTTCTTTAGTGGAATTTATGATCATGGTCTGTCTCTTCTATATGTTTGCAGTGTTTTGGCATTATAGACTTCTAAGGATAAGACCATGAAAGACAGTGCCCTAAGGCTCTCACTGGACAACTAGGAAACTGGTTTGGTGGGGGAGCTGAGTTCTCCCACACCAGGGATTTTGATTCAGTACTGAGTGGCTGATGGGTTCCACACCTTGGATTATCTAAAACCTGCATGAACTGCCCATCACTTTTAAGCAGACTCATCTGTATACATCTCACCATCTTTTCTCTGGTCCCTGCCATCTTTGCGTGGGAGAGGAGCAATGCGATACAGAAGAAAAGCAGTCAGCCAGGCAGTCATCTACAATTAGCACCTACACAGAGAGAGGTCGCTGGTCAAGGATATTGAAAAATCACTTCCCTTTTCCCATCTTCTTCCCTCTCCAGCTGCATAGAGCCTGAGGTCCCCCACATTTAAATCTCAAATTTATCTATGATGCAGCTCATAAAAAGGAATTTTTTAACAGCAATCTTACGTGTATTCACATTTTACGTACCTTCTGCATTTTGGATGAAATACATCCCCCCCAAAGAAATCCTTCCGTGTATTCTAAGCACATTGGAAAGCCCACTATCTGCATGCTTGCTGGTTTTCTGAATATCAGAGTGTCCTCCTCCTCTCTGGGCTGCCACTAGCACATCAAATAATTTAATGCTGTTTTTAATAAATAGATCAGAGCACAATTCGAATGCCTGGTATTAGGCATTTGTTTGATCGAGGTACCATTTTTCACAACAAGACATTTCTCTTTCCTAGGGTTATTAAAAACAGAAACTGAGCCATGCGTTGATGGAATCAAACTGCAGCACATACATTTTGTGGATTCTAAAAACAAAAGAAAAAATGAATACTCTCAAGGCCTGAGTGTTGCCCAGCTTCCTGGTACATGAAGTCTCAGGTAAAGGTTCTCAGGGAGGTCCCAGACCAGCCACAGCTACATCACCTGGAAACTTGTGGGAAATGAACATTCTCAAACCCTCTCCACGCCTCCTGCCTCAGAAACACTGGGATCTGTGGTTTCACTAGCCCTCCATTCTGATGAACGCTCAAGTTGGAGAACCAAAGAGTTCTAGAGATCGGGACTCTTTAAAGAGTGGCAATAAATTAGTACTTGAGGAAAGCATAACGAGTTGAGATTTTAAAAGTGTATAGTCACAGTCTCTGAAGAGAGGCGATGTCCCCAAGCAGGGGTATGTGATAGCAGGAAAATCCTAACCGTACTGTGCTTTGGGGAGGGTCATTCATCTAAAAACATGGATGATGGTCCCACAGTGTGCCAGGAAGTGGGGATTTGGGCCAGAATGAGCAGTGGTCCCCACCTACAAGGGTGTCCAGTTTTGTGGGAGAACAAGAGCATCCTAAGGAGAGTTAGATGTTGTTAAGTGTTAACTCAAGAGATGTGGGCTAAACCATGGGGCCAGCACAGCAGGAGGCCTAGCTCTGGCTGGGGCAACGCAAGAAGTACGCACAGGGAAGGGGACCCTTGAACTCAGCCTTGAAAGAGCAGGAGGGGTTGTCAAGGAAGAAGTGAGAATTACCTGTTACGCAAGGAAAACTGAGACGTGATAAAAGGACCTCCAGGGATTCCCTGGTGGCGCAGTGGTTGAGAGTCCACCTGCCGATGCAGGGGACGCGGGTTCGTGCCCTGGTCCAGGAGGATCCCACATGCCGCGGAGCAGCTGGGCCCGTGGCCACTGAGCCTGCGCGTCTGGAGCCTGTGCTCCACAACGGGAGAGGCCACAACAGTGAGAGGCCCACGTACCACAAAAAAAAAAAAAGGACCTCCAGGACCTAGGGGAGCACCGAAAAGTATGTGGTAGGTTTGGCTGCTTTAAAATCATGCTCTAGGCCCAGCAAAGGGCGTCATTTTATGTGGAAGAGGTATGTCAGGGGGTTCAGAATCATGTCCCAGAACCAGTACTCAGACCAGCTATAACCCTACTTTCTGCCCAGGCAGGATTTTCAAAAGTCGCCTCCTCATCAGATGCCTGCACTTGCTTTTATAATATTCCTGCTAGTTATATGCCACCTTCAGGCTAACCCCTAGCACTTCTGAATTCAGAAGGCCAGATGCATGCTGAGCAGGACCCCTCACAGGAGACAAAAGTACTAACACAAGGGAAAGAATGAAAACCAAAGACCATAGGGTCAACATGCTTATACTGGTCAGGAAGTCTTCCTTGCACACCCACTAGATGGCCATCCAGCTCCACCATCTACTGGCTGATCAGCTTTGAGTCCATTATGTAACCTCTCTCTGCCTCAGTTTCTTCATCTGTAAAATGGGCATAATAACAATCTCTACAGGATCATTAGGAGGATTAAATGGCTTAATATATATAAAGTACATAGGAGAGTGCCACAAACAGTAAGCGTTATACATGTGTCAGCTATTATCATCATCACCACCACCACTATCATCATGACCATCGTCTTCATCATCATAAGCATCACCATCACCACCACCATGATCATCACCATCATTATCACCACCATCATCAGTACCATCACCATGACCTTTACCATCACCTCCACACCACCACCATCAGCACCATCACCACCACTACTGTCATCATCATCAAGTCTGCTCAATCCCAGAGCCTGACGATGGGGCAGGGAACACCAGGCTAATAGTATGACAATAGCTGATCACACCAAACTGATCAATAGAACTAAATATATTTCCTTCACCTCAATCCAATCCCACTCCTCATTGGCAGCTTGACTGCTCTCTACAACATCTCTCCAGAGCAGTTGCTGATCCATGTTTGAATTCCTCCCCTAGTAGAGAGCTGACTACCTTCCCAGGAAGCTCATCCAACTGCCAGATGCAGCAACTTGACCCTGGGGCTTTAATATTTCTGTAATTCCAAGAGCATCCGTGCTATACCACTGTGGAATTACTTCTGTTGGGAGAATAAAACTAGAAAATAGGCCATTATTTGTGCCACCTCCATCTTTGTTTTTTAAAATTTTTATTGGAGTATAGTTGCTTTACAATGTTGTGTTAGTTTCTGCTGTACAGCAAAGTGAATCAGCTACGTGTATACATATAGCCCCTCTTTTTCCATACTTTTTTATACCCAGGGCAAAATTTTTGGTACTCTCCCCAATGAGAGGTGGAGTCTAATTCCACCCCCACCTTTGGATCTGGGCTGGCCTTAATAACTTGCTTGATCGGTACAATATAACAGAAGTGGCTTTCACCCAGGTTTCTTGAAACCCTCCGGGAACCCAGCCATCACCTTGTGAGAAAGCCCAAGAGGCCACGTGGAGATGCCCATGTGCAAGGGAACTGAGGCCCCTGACCAACAGCACCAGCTGAACTCTAGCTGGCAGCCAGTGCCAGCTTGCCAGCCACGTCAGTGCACCATCTTGGAAGTGAATCCTTCAGCTGGCCTACACAGTCCCTCCGCCCAGCCGATGCCACTCGAAGCAGATGTAGCCGTCTCCACCAAGTCCTGCTCAGATTTCAAATCAGTGAGCCAAATGACTAATCATCATCGTTTTAAGCTTCTAAATCTGGAGGTGATCTGTTAAACTGCAATAAACAACTGAAACGTCCTGAAAGAACTGAAACATCTTATCCCTTACTGAGAGGCACCGTTAAACTCCTTCAAAACAAGTAAGGGAGCCACTTCCAGCTGATCTGAGCTGGCGCTGGGAATTAAATACTATAATCCTAGTGTTGGGAGTAGCACTGACATATATGCAATACCAAATGTAAAATAGATAGCTGGTGGGAAGCAGCCGCAGAGCACAGGGAGATCAGCCCGGTGCTTTGTGACCACCTAGAGGGGTGGGATAGGGAGGGTGGGAGGGAGATGCAAGAGGGAGGGGATATGGGGATATATGTATATGTATAGCTGATGCACTTTGTTATACAGCAGAAACTAACACAACATTGTAAAGCAGCTATACTCCAATAAAGATGTTAAAAAAGAAAAAGCCTTCTTTATGATGAGGCACAAACTTGCTCCCCTCAACTTCATTCATCCATTCAACAAACACTTATAAATACCCACCACCCACCAGGCACTATGCTCAAGACTATGGAAGAGGGGCTTCCCTGGTGGTGCAGTGGTTGGGAGTCCGCCTGTCAATGCAGGGGACACGGGTTCGAGCCCTGGTTCGGGAGGATCCCACGTGCCGCGGAGCAACTAAGGCCGTGAGCCACAACTACTGAGCCTGCGCTCTGGAGCCTGTGCGCCACAACTACTGAGCCCACGTGCCACAACTACTGAAGCCCATGTGGCTGGAGCCTCTGCTCCACAACAAGAGAAGCCACTGCAACGAGAGGCCCATGCACTGCAGTGAGGAGGGGCCCCCCACCTCGCCGCAACTAGAGAGGGCCGCGCATGGCAACGAAGACCCAATGCAGCCAAAGAAAAAAGACTATGGAAGAGAAAGATGGACCAGCCATTGTCTTAAGGACTTTATGCTCTAGTGGAGGATGAGATCTGAACCCTCCCAAATGAGGCAATGTGTCAACTGAGAAGTATCACGCAGTTCCAAGGAAACTCAGAGAAGGGAGAAATGTGTTCTGCCTGGTGGTGGATGACAGTGAACTGACTCCAGAGGGGTGAAAAGGATTTCCCAGATGGAGAAGAGAAGAAAGGGGTAGAAGGAATGAAGGTCCATGAAAGGACCTGGCACTTTCAGGGTCAGTTAGGAGGCTGAAGTGATGGGGGCAGCAAAGAGTGTGAAGCAAAAACTAGAACGATGAGGCTGTGAAACTAGGTTGGGGTCAGATCAAGAAGGACTTTGTAAACGAAGAGTTTGGGTTTTACCTTGAACACAATAGAGAGCTATGGAGGGAGTTTAAGCAAGGGCACAGCAGACCCAGATTTGCATTTCCGAAAGAACAGTCTGGATGTGGTGATAAGAGGCAACTGAAAGAGGGCAAGCTGGGAATCTTTCCAGTAGCCTGGTCGGGAGGTGAGGGGATCCTGAAATAGGGCAGTGGAGATGTGGAAGACATTTCTTCGGAAAGTTCACAAAACCCAGTTGGAGATCAATTGGGTGGGGCAGCGAAATCTGGCAAGGATGATTGCAGATTTCTGGCTGGGGAGGTGCCACTCAACCAACTGCCAATGTCAGCAAGAGCGGCCATGATGGAGGGGCAGACAAACGGCCCCTTTGGTTCTTTCTAGGCAGCTCTCACCTGGCCCTTGGGACATCCCAAGGCCTGATTCCATTTCAAATGCTTGAAGACAGTCATAACATCTCAAGCTTCTTGCCTGGGTATTGGCTTGAGCCTCTTCATTCCCATAATCCTCTGGTTTCCTCATTTCCGATGGGATCAGAACGTACATCTGACCAATGGGGAGAGTCTGTTCTCCTAAACCTCATGCCAAGAGAAGATGAACCCTGTTAAGGTTTTTTCTATTTTTTAAATGTCTTTTTTAAGGATTACAACATCAGCATATCACGTACACGTAAAAGTACAAAGAATAACACAGAAATCACCCACAATCCCATTTCTCAGAGAGATTATTAATATTTGGGGATATTCCTGTCCACTGTTTCTTCTGTTTATACATATTTGTTTTATCTAATTTGTAGCCTAAGCATTTGTCTAGGTCTCTCATATTTCCTGAAAAATATGCTTTTTTAAATGGCTGAAGAGAGCCCAACATGGGTATACCTAAATTAATTAATCTAATCCCTATCATTAGATATTTAAGCTGTTTTCATGCGTGTGTGTGTTTTGTTTTCTATTTGGTTGTTTCTGCCATTATAAAAACCTTATGTCAAGCATGTTTGTATATAAGTCTTGGGTATTCTTTTATAATTATTTCTTTAAGACAAATTACCAGGGGCTTTCCTGGTGGTGCAGTGGTTGAGAGTCCGCCTGCCGATGCAGGGGACACGGGTTCGCGCCCCGGTCTGGGAAGATCCCACATGCTGCGGAGCGGCTGGGCCCGTGAGCCATGGCCGCTGAGCCTGCGCGTCCGGAGCCTGTGCTCCGCAAGGGGAGAGGCCACAACAGTGAGAAGCCCGCGTACCGCAAAAAATAAATAAATTAATTAATTAACAAATGACTGGAATGGTCCAAGGATTAAAAGATTTGAACATGTCCAAGGTTTTTGGTGTGTATGACCAAGTTCCTCTCAAGAGAGAAAAGGATGGTTTTGTCAGGTCCTCTTGCCGAATGTGGAGGACTATACGTGGCCACACTTTTTGGAGCCTAAAGTTTGTGGAAGACATTTACTGACTCTTTCTTGGTAGAAATTTGAAACTCTTTCCTCCCCCTACCCTGTGATTTACAACTGGCCTGAGCCAGCTCAGCTGTCATAAACACTGTCATCACACGCTATCAACCAAATGGAACAAAACCTCCAGGGTCATTGGACCTCTGAGCAAACACCAGGGAACAGTGGCTGGTCTCTTCTGCTTCCAAAGGAACATGATGTTTTAATAACACCCGAGAATGCTTTTGTGAAGTCCTGCTCCCCAGAACTTTCCCATCAGGTCTGGGGCCCAGCCAGCTTATGGCCTGGGCCTGTCTTTCCTGAATTGTAATGACCGGCCAGCCAAGTCCCTGGCCACCTCCCCTGCAAGGCCCCCAAGCCCTGTGCAAGGACCATAGGGTATGCTAACCAACTGGCATCCAAGGAGCATTAAGAGAATGCCTTGGCCCAGACCATGGACTCCCTGTCCAAGGGCTGGATGAGTTTCAGCTGGCTGTGTGCAAACCAGCCCTTTCTAGCTCTTTCTACACGATGTATGGAATGTCCTCCTTGAAATCAGACTCACTGCTTAGTGGGGGCCCAGGAGGGAAGATGTAGGATGATTTCAATCCCAAGTAAGTACAGATCACAGCAGAAGAGTCTAGTCCAGACCTGGAGAGAAGGGCTCCACTCCAGGCATGCTCAGACTCTGCACCACGGCTCAGCCAGCAGGGGAAGGTGCTGGTATGGGGAGGGGCCACACATTCTCTGGACAGGAACACCCACCACTTTTTAGAGGTAACCCCGGAAGGGATGGCTGGTAGAAAATGGCACAACAAAGTGGAAGCAGGTGGTGCATTAGTGGCAGGCTGCATGGCTGTGTTCAGGATAAAAGGACAAAGACAGGGCTTCCCTGGTGGTGCAGTGGTTGAGAGTCCGCCTGCCGATATAGGGGACACGGGTTCGTGCCCCGGTCCGGGAAGATCCCACATGCCACAGAGCGGCTGGGTCCGTGAGCCGTGGCCACTGAGCCTGCGCGTCCGGAGCCTGTGCTCCGCAACGGGAGAGGCCACAACAGTGAGAGGCCCACGTACCGCAAAAAAAAAAAAAAAAGGACAAAGACAAGGGAAAATACCTTCATCTCAAACTTCAGTCCAAGCCAGACAGACATAATAGTATTTGTTTTTAGGAAGATCACTCTGTGCACTGAGAAGACTTGCAGAAGGCAAAACCTTGAGGCTATAGGAAGATGCTGCAGTTGTCAAGGAGAGAGATGCCGAAGGCCAAACGAGAGATGTGCGAGGAGGTGGAAGGAAGAAGAACTCAGGAGATACCAAGGGGGCAAAACTTACAGAACTTGAATACTATGGGACATCCCGGTGGGAGAGCTAATAGACTCGAATTTCCTCAACTGTCAGCAACAGTCACAGGACCTATTGCAAAGGGACTTTGTGGATCAAGCTAAATGACATGTGCAAAGTGCTTAGAAAAGTGTCTGGCTTAGTCTAATGCATTAAAGATTAGGTCCTAAATCACTATTCACAATAGCCAAGAGATGGGAGCAACCTAAGTGCCCATCCACAGAGGAATGGATAAAGAAGATGTGGTACATATATATATAATGGAATACTACTCAGCCATAAAAAAGAATGAAATAATGCCATTTGCAGCAACATGGATGGACCTAGAGATAATCATACTAAGCGAAGTAAATCAGACAGAGGAAGACAAATACTACATGATATCACTTGCATGTGGAATCTAAAAAAAAGATAGTGCAAATGAACTTATTTACAAAACAGAAACAGACTCACAGACATAGAAAACAAACTGACGGTTACAAAAGGAAAAGGCGGGGAGGGATAAATTGGGAGTATGGGATTAACGGATGCACACCACTACTACATGTAAAATAGATAAACAACAAGGATTTACTGCAGAGCACAGGGAACTGTATTCAATACCTTGTAATAAACTATAATGGAAAAGAATCAAAAAAAGAATATAGATACACACATATATACGTATAAGAGAATCCCTTTGCTGTACACCTAAAACCAACACAATATTGTAAATCAACAATACTTCGATTTAAAAAAAAACAGATTAGGTCCTAAAATAGGTATGACTTGTAACAAGATCATTGTTTTATAAGTCTGCAGGTCAAGACCAAACATACAGAATCAGGAATCAACATGTAGATGGCAGGTGAAGCCACAGGAATGGACAGACTACCCAAGGCAAACATACACAGGAAGGAAACAGAGGAACAGACACAAATGTTGGGGGCACCAATGCTAAGGAGCTGCTTGGGTGGTATTTGTGGAAAAAGAAGAGTGAAGAAGAGCGGCTCCAGTTGAACCAGGAGAGAATGTGTCACAAGAGCCAGGTAGGAAAAAGCGTGTTGAGAAGAAGTTGCCCAGTGCAGCTGATGGGTCAAGTGAGCCAAAGATGGATGAGGGTCCATTGGATTTGGCCACAAAGAACTCACTGGGCAGGACGCTTTCAGTGGTGAAAGTGAGGTTTCAATAAATGGAAAGAACAAGACTGTGCATGGGAGATGTTCATCGCCATATTATATATCATGGAGGAAAGGGGGCACAACCTATGTGCCCAACAATAGGGGATTATGTATATCATGGTACATCTATTCTGTACTTTTCTTCCTAGCATTGTATAACTATCATAAAACAATTATTATTACATAGCAAAGTTAATAGACACAGATTAACAGCGAACAAAAGAAGCCAAAAGACACAAGTGTCAAAGTAACACGAACTACATTTTTTTCAAAGTCCTATGATGATATAAGGAAAAAAACAGGCAAGTAGAAAATGGTTACTTCATGCCCTAGCTTGAGAGACATGTTGAGACTGGAGAGTTCAAGAAAGGCAACAAAGATGACTCAAGAACTGGCAAATATAATGGAAAACAAGTAAAATAGAACATGGTCGAAAATATTACATGGTGTAGAATGCATTTTTGTGACTGTATCAAGGGTAATGGAAAAACCTAGGAAATGCAAATTCTCATGAGGACTCTATACTATAAATGTGTGCAATTCTCCACTAGCCAGAAAGCTCCATGAGGACTGGGGCCTCACTCTCCTGTTCTCTTTGGGATTCCCGGTGCCTAGTACATTGCAAGGCAGACCTAAAGTAGAGTGTCAGAAATCATGGAAGATTATTACAACACAATGTGAAGTGAAAAAATCAAGATACATAAATATAGCATCTAAGTTAGAACTGCAACCATTAAAACATGTACACGAGGGAGAAAAAGACAAAAATTTTAAAAGTGTACTAGGGTGAGGGATTGTGAATGTGGACTTTTTTTCTTTTTATTTCCCTAATTTTCCATAGTGAGTTTATGCTACTTTTATAATGTTAAAGCATATGCAGTGAAAGAGAGAAGAAGGAGAAAGAAAGAAGAAAGAAAGAAAAAGAAAGAAAGAAAGAAAGAAAGAAAGAATGAAGGAAGGAAGGAAGGAAAGAAAGAAAGAAAGAAGAAAAGAAAGAAGGAAAGAAAGAAAGAAAGAAAGGGAAAGAGAGAGAGAGAGAGAAAGTAAGAAAAAGAGAAGGAGCGAAGGAGAGAGGGAGGGAGGGAGGGAGGGCAGGAGAAGAGGATAGAGCCAGCAAGTGTGGACCTTGAAGCCAAAGACTTGGCTAAGACCCCAACCATGCCACCCACTAGCTGTATAACCTTGAGTGAGCTCCTTAACCACTCTGTGCCTCAGTTTCCTCATCTACAAAATGGATCCACAGAGTTTTCTGAGGAAGAAAGCCAGCAAAATACTGTTTGTCCATCCTTTCTCACTGTGGGTTCCTGGGCCCCAGTCTGTGCCACCAGCACATTGATGCTGTGGGGGCCGAATGGTGCCAAACTCATCCTCAAGCTCTGAGAATGGGTTGGAGCACTCCTTTTTTGTAGAAATGTCCAGCCTGGGGAGTTTTTTTCCCCAAAGCTCCAGGAAGCCTTGCTCGGCTTCCTCAAGCCTGACCCAAAAGACCTCCTTTCTGTATGTACGGCTTCCCTATGGAATAGGAAAAGCCAGCGACAACCTGGGCCCCCAAGAGCAGCTCTTTTCTGGCAGAGGCTGGAGGTATGTAATCCTGCACCTGGCTGAGCTAGGTGCTCAGCTTTGACCTCCGGACTCTGTACACATTGGCAAACGGTGAACAGGTTCTTCTTCCTAACATCCCAGAACAACACTGTTTTACTGCTAGAAAGCCTAAAACATCCTGACAGAGTCAGCTTAGTTTTTCCCAGTCACCCCATGGAGAAAAGCATGACGGGGTAATACGTCAAGGTCCAAAACAGCCCAAGAGGAAGTCCCACGGCACGATTCCCCTGCACCATGTGTGGGTATCAGAGGTCACCTCTTTCCCCTTTCGCAGTAGTGGGGATGCATGCTCCGTGACCCATGTTCCCCAGGCCCTCCAAAAGGGAGTGGATCTAGGCAGATTCTCCACCCCTGGACTCAATCCTGAATGCCCCTCCTCGACCCTCACACTTCACCCCGCTGACTCCCAAAAATCCCAGCCACCACCTCCAACTACTGCCCTTTCTTCTTGCTTCTCATCCTCCATCTACAACACATGGGCTGCGCTCCCAGAGCCCTTGGCTCAAGTGATGTCTCTGCCCTGTGGGACATGGGGACAGGCAGAGAGTTGATCCCACCCAGGAACCTTGTCCTTACAGAGTATGGAAACCCCCTGCTTGGGCACTCCCAGCTCTGCCCCACCCCCGAGCCTTCAGTCAGATCCCCCGGCTGACCTTCTCTCCGACTCTCCCTTTGGACTCCACTCCTGCGGTGCAGGGATCCCACATCACAGCCAGCAGCCTTGTTTCTGAAGGTACAGTGGGACTTCCCATCAGATCCTCCCAACTCAGCGTCCTGGGCGCTCAGGTGTCCAAGGTACCAGGCTTTGCCCATGGACTCTCTCTGCGGGCTGCCTCAGACCAAGCCTCAGCTGGGAGGTAACATTTGGTAATCTCCCTTATCTTCCATTTGGCTTTATCTTTAAAACTAACTTCTCACCTGACCTTGCTCCCCTTGGAGAGTCTATAAAAATAACCTGGGAAATGAGGTGCAGAGAATTTGGTATATAATACCATGCCCTCTGGTCTCCAAACAAGTTTTTGAAACACTTTGACAGCCATTTGGTCACTAAACCTTCAAAATCACCCTGTGAGGTGAGTATTATCCCCAGTTTTTGGATGAGGAAACTGAAACCCACAGAGGTGAAGTGTATTTCCCAAAGGCACAGAGCCAGCACGTGGCAAAGTTGACATCAAGAGCTAAGTTTTCTGATTCAAAACTCAGTGTTTCTCTCCCACACCGTACTCTCCCTTTGCAGGTAGCAGGTACCGAGCCCTGGGCTGTCCCCAAGACCTGAGGCCCCAACTTGGTGTTATTGGCTTCCAAGTGCAGATATCACGGCAGTGACAGTTCAGTGACTTTATTGCTTCCGTGGGGCACTGACCGCCCACCCTTCCAGACATTCCTCCCCAACCTGGCTTCTCACCTGGATGGAATGAATCACGTTGAGGCCCTACTGCCTGAAAACAGCTCCAAGGCCCTCCTTCTCGTATTTGCATTTTACACGAGGGAGCTAGAAGACACCGTCTTAGCCTGGAGCCCCGCAAAAGCAGAGTCTGAGACAAGGAGCTGGGTGCAGGGAGTTTGTTTGGCAGGTGATCCCAGGTAAAGAAGAAAAAGGCAGGGGGGAGAGTGAGAGCAGAAGGGAGGAAGAAATGATAAAGGATGAGTTACAGAGGTCACCACTATATATAGTACAGCAGTTAACACGTGTTCTGCTGTCCCTAGGAGAACTCAGTGATAAAACACAGCTGTCACCACACTCCAGCACAGCTGAAAACAGTCTGCCACATATAGACAGACTCTGTTCCACTCAACCTCTGATAGATATTCAGAATGTCCTCAGAATTACCGTTCAGGACAGGGGGCTGGGGCGTTTATCCACAAGTCCCTACCCCATTGGCCATATTACATCACCTAATCAAGAGAGGGACATCCCATTATCTTTGCCACATGCTGTTGGTTAGAAACTAGTCACAGGTTTCATCTGCTCTCAGGGCAGGGGATGATACAGGGCATGACTCAAGCAGGTCACCTTAGGGTGTGTCTACCACACTAGGTCAGCAGTTCTCCACCTGACTGCACATTAGAATCACCTGGGAAGAATTTTCCAATAACCAGTACTTGGGCCATGCTCCAGAGATCCTGCTTTAATTGTCCTGAAATGGGCCTGGGCATCAGCATTTTTAAGGTCTCCAGATGATTCTAATGGGCAGCCAGGGATGCACTGGCCTGGATGTGGGAGAGCAAATGGAGTTCCCAGAAGAAAGCAGTCCCAGCCATGACCTTCACAGGTCAAAAGCAATCTATTTTTCAGCCCCAGTAAAACCAGGCACCCCCACCTGATTCTGCACACAGTCTCTGCCTTTGCTGATAGAGCTGGTGGCCGTCCAGCTCCTCACCTCTGTCCCTCCCAGTCCTTTTGCCCCTGCCCATACCTCTCAGTAGTTACACACCACCCCGGCTTCATACTCTTTTCTTCTACAATTATTCTCACTCCTGGCATTTCCTTTTCTTACGCTCTTTCCCTCTCACCTCCTATATCAGTCAGGGTTTGCTCATAGAATCAAAACTACCAGGAGAGTATATAGTGTGGAATGTATTATGGGGAGTTGACCCTGGGCACCTGTGGGAGCTGGTTTCACGGGCTATGTACGGCTGTTGTTTCCGTATCTTGTGAAGGAGGCTGAAGTCCACAGGGCAAGTGGGGAGGAAGGAAAGATGGACATGAAGCAAGGAAAAACAAAGACAACCTGCAGGCCGTAAGGATGGGCCGGAACTTGCACTGGTGTCTCACCACCTCTGAGCCTCCACCTTCTGTGAGGGGGCTGATCTGCAGGAAAAGCTGGTGGCCTTCCTTACAGAGCCAAACACACACCTGGCCCAGGAATCGGAGAAGCCAAAGCCAATTAGGTGAGCCCGATTCCAGCACATCGGAGCTGCAACAGGGCCCAGGGCCTGCTCCCACCTCCCAGGTGAATAAAGAATGTGGCTGCTGTTCCACGCCCACCTTCCAAATATCATGCACCACGTCCCTTGTGCCCTGGCTCAGCCAGAACTAAGCAGGGAAGGGGATTGTGGGGAATGTAGTTCTGGCTCAGATAAGTTGATGTGGCACAAACCCACCATACTTCCCCTCTTTCTTTCTCTTTCTCATTCTCTCCTTCTCTCACTTGTCTTTTTTCCCTGCATGTATCCAAAGGCACTTTCAGGCATGAGAATTCACTCCTATGTGAACCTAAATATTTAATAAGAACCTATAGGGTTCAACTTTATGCTAATACTATCGGCGATGGCTATCTGGCAAAGGTAGTAGGGGAAACTGTCTTCACCTTCTCACCCAGGCCAGAGGTGTTACAGGGACCCACACTGGTCTAGCCCTGTTTGTTGCCTCCCTGGAACCCCCCAGGAACAGGGCCAGGGCACCTTACTTCCACTTATTATATCTAGGCCTATGCAGTCTCTTGGGTTTTGCAAAACTGAGACATGGTCCCTGGCCTGGGGCCCGAGGATATTCGCCACCGTATTTCTCTATGCTTACACCTTTTGCTAAAGAAGTTCAGGCTGGCGCCCACTGCTCTCAATCACTGAGAAAACTGTAAATTATATACACAATGAGCAGCAGACCTTGAAAAGATACGATCCTCACAGGTCACAAAGGAGGAAACCTAAATGTCCATCGACAGAGGAATGGATAAAGAAGATGTGGTACATATATACAATGGAATACTACTGAGCCATAAAAAGGAACAAAATAGTGCCATTTGCAGAGATGTGGATGGACCTAGAGAATGCCATACAGAGTGAAGTAAGTCAGAAAGAGAAAAAAATATATTGTATAATATCGCTTATATGTGGAATCTAGAAAAATGGTAGAAATGAACTTATTTGCAAAGCAGACATAGAATTACAGATGTAGAGAACAAACTTCTGGTTACCAATGGGGGAGGTGGGGGTGGCATAAATTGGGAGATTGGGATGGACGTATATACACTACTATGTATGCAATAGATAGCTAATGAGAACCTACTGTATAGCACAGGGAACTCTACTCAGTGCTCTGTGGTGACCTAAATGGGAAGGAAATCTAAAAAAGAGTGGATATATGTATATATAGGACTGATTGACTTTGCTGTACAGCAAGAAATTAACACAACATTGTAAGGCAACTATACTCCAATAAAAATTAATTTTTTTTAAAAAGTTACAAATGAGGAAATTGAGGTCTGGAGAATCAAATGAGTTGTCCAAGACCACTCAGCCAGGAAGCAATAGATTCCACGTTTCCAATTCAAGTGTCCCGACTCCTGGCCAGCGATATTTCTCCTGTGCCAAGCTTATCTGTGAAATAAAGACTCAAAAGTAATGCAGTTTGTTCCCCGAAGGGAGGGCCAAGCCAGGCAGCCCTCCTTCAGATCTAGGGCAGACATCTCTTTGAAATGAGGGTAACACTTCAGGGAATAAAAGTCTGCCTGCTCAGAAGCAATCATTTGGAACTTGGGGCCCTCCTGTAGAATCCGCTGGCCTCTTAGCTCAGGCAGTTAACACGTGTGCCGCTGTCTCTTAGAGGGCTCTGAGATGAAACACAGACAGCTGCCACACTTCCCAGCACAGCTGACAACAGTCTGCAGAGGCCTATCTGCAGCAAATCAGTCTCACTGGAGTGAAAACTAGCAGACGTCAGAGTTAGCCAGCAGCCCCGGGAAACCCAAGCCCGGCTGCCCTCAGCTCTGCCCTCAGAAATCATCCTCAGTCAAGTCGCTCACACACACAAGGCAGCCTCTTGGCTTCTGCCTTCCCTTCTGCCCCCGAGGCCCATCTGTGCCTGCCAAACAAGTTGGAAAGCTGGAAAGAAGCCCTAGAATCTCCTCAGGGGGGCTGTAATCCAAGAGGTTTCCTGGCTCCAGGTCAAAGACTCATAGACTCATAGGACACTTAAGCTTGCAGGGACTGTTGGGGGGCGTCTTACAGATGAGGAGACTAAGACCCTGACTCAGGAAGTCAGCTCTGAGGCTTTGACAATGACCTTCACCAAAGCCAACCTTGGCAAAACTCAAACACCAGTGAGGTTTGTGTCAACTCTGAATACTTTCTGCTAGGGCCAGGGATGCGTGGATAGAAAGGATAGATGATGGCTGGATGGATACTGTGATGGATGGATAGATGGATGAATGAATGGATAATTGGATGGGTAAATGGATGGGGGAGTGGATGGATGGATAGACCGACAGACGGATGGGCAGAAAGGGGGAGAGAGAGACAGAGGTAAACAGAGATAGAAAGAAAGGAGGGAGAAAGGGACAGAGAAAGGAGGGAGGAACAGACCAGGGCACTCACCTAGAATCTTTGACCCACGGGAAATAGTCTCAACTCCTTGGGTGGCCTCCACTGTGGGTCTTTCCACCTTGTCTCCCAGGCCAAAGGTGTTACAGGGGCCTGGATTGACCTATCCTCCTTGGTCGCCTCCCTGAGCCACCAATGTCAAAGCCCAGGACCCCTTACTACCTCTCACTGTCCCTAGGGATTGCCTAGGCAATGGCCCACACCAAAAAGTTCTCCTTGTGATTTCGCCTTGTCTTTGGAATTGGCCAGCGCTTGCTTTCCAAACAGACGTACTCTTCTTCACTTATTTCCATGACAAATGATGCCAACTTGACCATGTCAGCCAAGGCCAGGTCTCTCTGAAGTTCTGCCCCCACCCCATTCACTGCCACCATCCCAGAGCATGGCTTATCAGAAAGCGCTCACTCCCAGTGCAGGTCAGAGTGGCAGCCTGGCATCGGGACAGGTCCATGGGATCCCGCCCGGACTCTCTTATTCACCAACAGGGTAATTTTAGAGGAGCCATGTGGTTCCTCACCTATTAACGGGGGATATAACACCCAGTGTTGTTGGGAAGATAAAATGAGATTAGTATTTAGCACAGAACTGGGCACATACAAAAAGGCCTGACAAACAGAAGACACTTACAAAAGCATGAGGCACAAAGCCCAACAGAGCAGATTCACGGCACCTATGAGTATTACGGGACGCGGCAGACCCTTTCTGATGGAATGGCTATTGGATGATTTGCTATTTTCCCCAGCAGGCACCAGCGAAGGAAAGGAAAAGCTGGCTTTAATTTCTTTGCAGTAAAATGGCCAACTCTGCAAAGCCCATGGGCTATGTTTTTCCAAGGGGACATGGTTTTGGTCTCAAGTCCAAATCCCTGCAAATCATTATGTTCTCATCCACGCTCCACTTCCTGTGACCCTTTAGCACAACTCCAAGAGCAGAATGAAGAGCAGGAGAAGCCGGGACATGTGACGTGGATGGCTGTGCCCTCTGCACTGGCGTCTGGGGCATGCGGGTAGTGGGCACTTCATCAAAATGGTACCTAGGGTTGTGGTGGGCGGAGTAGTTTGTGTCCACCAAAATTTAGGTACTCCATCTATAAGCTGGAGCTTTCAGGAATGGGGAGGGGGGAAGGCAATTGAGAAGAACTAAGAGAACCTCAAGCGGGAATGTGATTTCTTTCAACAAGTATGTCTTGAGCACCTACTGGATGCTGGGCCCAGTGGCACCCTAAAGGGTCCAGAGATACAGACGCGCCCAGATCATTTCTCTCTCTGGTCAGTTCTGAGAAAGGGGGCTAAGGAAGGAAAGGGAGGCAGGGGCACTTAGCACATCCTGGGATTCAGGTCCCTAAACAAATCACCTGGGCTGATGTGGAACCGCCAGGTTAAGCCACAGCACACACAGGTGCAAGTAAGCACCAAGTACTCTTCCATAAGGAGCAGCCAGGTCTTCCAGCCAAAGTCTCCGTCCAGATTCTGGTCCCCACATCCTCTTTGTAGCATCTTTTCCTCGGGACCCCTGGACGACCAGGACCGGCACCTTCTTAAGGCAATCATGTCTCTGGAGGCGGGACCCCCAGATCCCCACATTCCCCTGGGCTCCCTGTCTAAGGTGCAAGCGTTTCTGTGTGACCTGCTGCAGCTGCCCGTCACGGACACGTCTATGTCCACCTCTGCATTTTCACATCTGTGCTCTGCTTCAGGCTGCTGAGTGGGGGTTTATCCCTCATCAGGAAGTCCTGCTCTCCTTTTCTACTATTGCACTTGGCTTTGGGACCCCCTGTTATCTGTCCTGAGCTCCGTTTTCCTGGGATCCTTTAGATTCCACTTCTCAAAGCTACTCTTTTTCCTTGGTCACCTGCCTTAAAGGGTAAATTTCAAAAAGACATCACGCAGACCTCAAGAGTGACCTCCCTGATGGCACCTGCCTGTAGACCCCCTCCATCCCTACTGGGGCCGTGTTGGTCCATGGTCAGTCCTGGGCTCACCCTGGCTGTCTCATCACTCTGAGTCCCCCAGCTCTGAGGTCTTCAGCACGTTGGCCCTCAAGAAATTGTATCCCTATAGCCTTTCCTTGTTCACTTCATGCAGAAACACTCTCTTCCAGTCCCTCTGTTGTCCCAGTCGTGTGAAGATTCTCTCTCTGCCTTTCTACTTCTCCTTCAAGAAGTGCTGAATTCTGACACTCCACTGAGGATAGGAACTTAGACACAAACATCCCAGATGGTCACCAAACCCATACCCAGCTTACTACCTACCTGCCTAGAGCTATGACTGGTCAGTTTCAGGCAGGTTAGGGAGGCAAGGGGCACAAGGGTGTGGGTGGTACCCATGAGGACTGGAAGGAGGCAGCAGATTAACTTATTCAATAGCCATTTATTACACACTTTGTCTATACCCGGGGACCAGCCCAGACGCTGGGGATTCCCGGTAATCAGGACAGATGGACTCTCTGCCATGGGAAATATTTTATTTAAGTAGAGGGAAACAAATATAAATAAATACAATTATAATTTCAGATCACAGCAAGGTTTATGAAGAAGAAACAGGATAGCAGACTGGAAAGTGATGGGGGCCAGGGAGATGTGCTACAAAGACAATGTGACATAAGCCGAAGCCTAGGTGGTGAGAAGGAGGCAATTGGGCAAAGATTTGAGGGTAGAGATTTCCTGGAGGTGGGAACAGCATGTGAAAAGGCCCTGGGGTTGAGGGGGTTCAGGGAGGAGAGATCAAGTTAAAGTGTAGCAGAAACAGAAATAAGGCCAGAGAACTGTAGCTAGAGAAGAGTAAAACAGGGAAAAGTGGAGGAAAGGCTTCAGTGGGAGGATGAGGGGCTCAAAGGGACTGGAATTGTATTGCCAGTGTTTGCACTTTGGGGTTGCTTCAGGCTCTGAGACGGATGCCTTGCAATCGGCGTGGTCCCTGGAGTGGGACAACCTGCGTGGCTTCTTGTGGCCCTAATCGTTCACAAGTCAGTCCCACAGCTATAGATCTGCTCAGCCACCAAGGGGCCAGCCAGGCCAGATGGGAGAGCTGACCTCTGTAATGTCCCCTCCCAGGGGCTAGATGACGCTTAGCACTGGCCCAAAACAAAAACAAACCAGCCTGCCAGGGCCCTGGGCATTTTTGTCACAGGCTCTGGTAGTAGATCACTTGGCAAGAGGGAAGGGGATCAGTGCACAGAGGCCTCACCCAAACACCCGCATCCTCAACCTGGCCAAGGTAATTAACGCATCTCATTCTGGAGGAACATTCTCCGTTCCCATCCTCAGAAGGATTCCTATCTTATTTTGCCTTATTAGATGTTCTTGTTTCCGATTTCACATCTAACATGCGTTCATTGTAGAAGATGGAAAAGTCAGAGAGTGTAACAAAGAAGAGAGCGATTAAACACAAGTCTAATACCAAAAGAAGCCTCTAACCTTTAGCACAGTGGTGTGGTCCTCCAACTGGCAGCATCAGCATAGCTTATCAGAAATGCAAATTCTCGGGGCCCCCCTCCACCCTAGTAACCCTGGGGTGACGCTCAGTCTTTCAGGTAATTCACACTCGCGTTTGAGAACCACTGCTTTAGAATACATCCTGTCTTTCTTCTATGCTTTTTCACATAATTGAGTTCATTCTATGAATATAATTGCACATTCTGATTATTTTCTGCCACCATTATATCAAAGGATGCTCCCAGGACACTGAAAACTGTTCAAAAACTTCTAATGAACATCGTTCCCGATGTCTGTACGACAACGTGTCCTGTGATTCTGCCATCACTGACTTCACCAGAATTCTTTTCTAAACACGTTCTAGGGAGTTTAATAAGTCCTACCTGTCCAGCTGGATCCTGCAAAGTCAGGATGATAAGGGACAGAAGTAGGAAAGAGCATCTGCTGACCCTGAAGAGCCACACCTGGGTTTTGCTAGAGAGGAATCCTGACCAACACCAACACAGGTCCATGTGGTTCCAGAGAGGGTGCTGACCAGGAGCTGGGAGGTGTGGGTTCCAGCAGGGCTCTGTGGCCTTGAACAAGCCCTGTGCCCTCCCTGAGCGCAGGTCTGACCGCCGAGAGGCTTGACCTCCGCACCACCAGAGTCTCCCAAAGGTCTCTTTCTATGGATTCTGGGCACTTCTAGCTGGCTGCCCTCCCAGACGGTCCCGTAGCTCTCAGCATTCCAGAAGCACAGCCGCTGCTGGCAACGAGACTGTTGGGTGGTTCTCCCACCCAACCTCCCCCTGCTTTCCTGCCTACCTGCCACTTACTCTGGTCATCTCTGTCACCAACAAGAGAGGTCTGTGACCTGACTGTCAGACACCTATGACCTGTTCCAGGGTCTGCCCAAATACCACCCACTATTGGCCGAGAGAGGACGATGACCAATGGCCAGGGCCACGTCCTCAGGGTCAGCACTGAGTCGTGTTTCCTCCCCCCAAAAAACCCAGCAGCTGTGGGGCAGCTGACTTTGTCTCAAAGCGTTTGAACACTGAGACTCCATCCACGCTTTACAATGCTGCCTAGTGGCCGTTGTCCACCGAACTGGGAAATAAGCTGCAGAGGCACTGCTAGGCCTCTCCCAGAGGATAGTTTAGAAGAAGGTTGGATAATCCTTGCCCGATCCCCAGCCCCCCTCCCTCCATCTATAACCACCACCCTCCAGCCAGGACCCCTTCCCCCACTTCAACCTGTGCACCCAAGCTCTGCCCCTTCCCTGACCCTCTCCCCCAGCAAGTCCCTTCAGCAGCCACTGCCCTTAATTAAGAAACTTCTTGGGACTTCCCTAGAGGTCCAGTGGTTAAGACTCCATGCTTCCACTGCAGCGGGCACGGGTTTGATCCTTGGCTGGGGAACTAAAGATCCCGCATGCCGCGCCGCCAGAAAGACAAATAAATAAATAAAACTTCTTTATTTCCATAAACACTTCCTGGAATTCTTCCCCCCCCCCCCCCGCCCTCAACTTCACCAAAACCCCAGATCCCACTTGCCTCAAGAGTCTTCCAAGTGGAGGCTACCCAACCTTCTGCCCTCCAGCTCCATGTATTCTGGGGCCGTCAGCACATCGCCAGCTCACCACTTCTGCATCAGGGCCACGGCTCCCACTCAACCACTCGTACCAGCCGGCAACACCCACACCTCTCTATGGCCACAGACTCTGCGTCCGCCCCGGTCCTGCTCTCCTCCTGCACGAGGTCTACCAGGCCAGGTCAGTCACTGCCTTTTCTCTCTGCTCCCACCACCCACAGCCAAGGGCACTTTCCAAGCCTATCACTGGCCACTTCTGAAATCCTGAGCTCTGAAACTGCCTGCAGTCTGTCTTCTGTCCCTCCACCTCTGGCTGAATCCCCTCCTGTAACCCAGTGCCCCTAACACCTCCCTCCTCACCCAGTCTGACCGCCCCTCCAGCCTGGGCCTCCCCACATCATCCACTTCAGCTCTTCTCGAACCGACCCCCCAAGTCGGTGGGGCCTTCTGCTCCCACCTAGCCGCCCCTAACACAGAATCAAACCCAGTATCGCCCATTCTCCGTGCACTCCAGGGCTGCAGTGCCTGGCCTAGGAGAAATGCCAGAAGTAGGCCGACTGGCTCCTTCAGACACTCGGATGTCCGGCTGCATCTGGAACGTCAACCCCACCATTCTGAAAGCAGCTCTTTTGCCCCCTTTCCTGTTTGCCCATTTCTGTTCCCCTCTAAAGCAATTGAAACTAACTCCTGACTCACGCTCTCTCTAATGCACACCATGTCTTGTCTGACCTGTTGATTCTTTTCCTAGATACAAAGGAGCAAGATTAGCTCTCCCCCCACCCTCAGTAGCCCCCTAAGCAATCCTGCAGGCAGATCGCTCGGGTGAGATAACATCTGAAGACACAGCCAGCCAGTCTATGCGCAAGGAGAAGGATACAGAACCCAACCTCCTGCCTCGATGATTCACTGAGATTCTTCCCCACTCCATTATTCCCTTTGAAAATGTCATGGCTGAGCAGAATCTTTGGAGTTGGTCTCTGGACATGAGTCCACCATCTCCCCAGATTGCTGGCTTTTCTGATGAAAGAAACTTTCCTATCTACTGAAACTTGCCTCTCAAATTATTGGCTTATGAGTGGCTAGCAGCCGAACCCGGGTTCGGTTACAGTTCCACGGGCTTTGCGCACCCTCATGAATTCCCTTGGCTTCATCCCTAATACCACATCTAAAATTTCATTTCTCTTCTAAATCCCAGCCCCGTCCCAGCCCTCGCCCTCATGGAAGGGCCTGGCTCTGGTGGCCATCCCTCCCCATCCCTCCCATTCAACTCCAGACACATCTATTTCCTCATGTGCTATCACCTCCTCTGTCCCCCTTGGGCAAGCAACCCTCCTTCTATGGGACAGAGACTCTCTCACCTGACCAGGAACCCACACTGGCAGACCATATTTCCCAAAAGTGGCCGCAATGATGTTTCTGCTCCACCACACTCTTCCAGACCTTTGCCAACCCCCCACCAGGAGGGGGCTCTACATAGCCCCTCCTCGAACTTGAGCAGGCCTGCATGACTCTCTCACTGCACGAGAGGATACAGAGGAACGTCCCTCAGTGACTTTTGAGGCGAGGCAGCTCTTGCCCAGCTCCCCGAGAGCATGCACTTTGGAGCCCGTGCTAATCCAGCTACCCTGAAGTCTCCAGGCTGAAGGGACCATGTGGAGACAGAGAGAGAGATGCCCAAGAAGCATGCCCGGCCCAGGGGTTAGATACAGGAGAGAGAAAGCCTTCGGGATGGCCTCAGTTCAACTACTGCTGCTGCTGAATGAGAAGTGCTGCCTGAGGACCGCTGAGCTAAAGCCCATCCAGCCCCCAGGACTGCAAGAGGAAACAGCAACACGATTCTGGCATTTGGGGTAATTCGTTATACAGCATCACCAGCTGGACTCTCACCTGTGCATTCCCCATAGGCCCCATTCCGTCGCCAACTGTAGTGGCCCTTGTGGCTGCAGCCTCTCATTTTCCACTGTCTCCTGCCTCTCCCCAGCTTTCTAACGTTTTGTCCCCTGACCCCTCATGCCATCCAGCTGGGGCCCCTCCTCTCTTCTCACTGACGTCACCAGGCACCTTGTAATGCACATCACAGCTTTTACAGCTTCACTGCTTACTCAGTCTGGCCTCGTGGTGCAGGTAGGACAGCGTGCTGGGAGCTGGGCGTTGGGGGGGTGGGGTGGACATTAAAATGATGCTGCAATGGTCCAGGGGATAAAGGTGGGCATGTGGGGACAGAGAAGGGTGGAGGAGAGAAGTTCTATCAGAAGCCACTGATTACTGCTAGAGATGGGGCCCAGGAGAGAGAGAGAGGAGCTCAGCATGACTGCCAAGTTTGTGCCTCCAAGGATTAGTGCCATTTTTCAAGGGTATCCAGGAAGATGATCAGGCTCTGGGGATGCAGAAGGAACATTCATTTGACCTTACCGCAAGGCATCTGCCTCTTCTCGGACCCCTCCTTCAGGTCTGCTCCTGGTCTCCCCAAACCCCAAACCCAACGTCCCCCCACCCCACCCCCAGCCACTCATTCTAGGGGTGCCTAGCTGACAACCAACGCTTTCTCAGGGCTTCACATGCCCCTGCTCTGCCTGGCTTCACAGAGGCCAATGAGGATTCAAGCACCCCGATTTTCAGGGCTGGGGACAGCTGGAAGGATGCGAAGGGGACAAGCCTTATGGAGCAGAGGCATGTGATCCACTGCCACATTCCCTCCACAAAAGAGGCTGGCTTCAGGGTCTGCATTTTAACCTGGAAGCTCCGGGACAGGACAGGAAGATGTAAGACACTGGTTCTCAAACTATAAAGGTGCACCAGCATCACCAGGAGGGCTGTTTGGCACAGATCGCCGCACCAGCAGCCCCAGAGCTCCTGACTCAATAGGTCTGCGGGTGGAGCCTGAGAATTTGCATTTGTAACAAATTCCAGCTGCTGCACTGCTCCCGGCACTTAAAGAAAGAGGGGGAGAAAGGATGGTTGCCCTGGGCAGAGAGTCCCTCTCCAATTTCAGGGAGAATGAATCCCATCTTGTTCATTGCTCTCTCCCCAGTGTCAGACGCAGAGTAAATCTTCAATGAAGATCTGTTGAGCTGACAAGCCTAAATCAGAAAATAATGGCCCCAAAGCCCAAGACCAACCTCCTCTCTTTTTGGGTGGAAAAGGCAGCTCTGAGACAGACGGCCAGTTCCTCCCTGCATCTGTACTGCTCAGCTCCCGTCCCTGGTGTTCAGCTCAAAGAATATACATCCCCACCCCATCCCTTCCGCCTGCCTTTCCCCTGAGCTGGGAGCTGCCTCATTGACATGCAGCCCACACAACTGCAGGGCTCACTTCTGGATCACTGAGAAATGGGTCCGATTTGAAAATGTCAGGATCTCGTTAGCAATTCCAATGGCCACCGCGGTAATTATGCCCTTTCATGTTCCAGCATGTTCCACCGCATCAGAACTGACACAAACACCTGGTTTTATAATATCACTGCCTGGAAATAAATGTCCAAAATGATATGAAAATGTACTAGGAAGAGATTAATAACTGTTCTTCCAGGAAGAAAGATAGCCCTTTTCAACCAGTATATTATATATTTTTTCCTCTTAAAAAAGCCTCTCTGATAGCATCTCCCCTTGAGGGAAACTGAATTATATTATCACTCACCGGCAGTAATCAGTTCTGTCAGCTGCTAGGCTGAGCTGCTGAAGGCAGGAGGGGGGCAGGAGACATTGGAGAGAGGCAGTTCCCAGGGGTGGGCCCTGGAAGCGACACCCCAATGCCCTCACCCCGCTCCCAGTCCAGAGTGTTTCTTCTCAGAACAGATAGAACCTGGATCTGCTGATTGATGAGCAACTTGTCACAAAGCTGGGAGGCTGGATAGGAGAAGAGTGGCATCTGTCCACCTAGAGAGACCCTGTCTGGCCACCTGGGAGAGCTTCCCTGTCCGGTCCCAGCAAGGACTGTCTCCTTTAAGGCTCAGTTCACGAGCAGGAGCTAAGAGACGCCCAAAGAGGAGCCCAAATACCGTTTCCCGAGCCCCCTGCCAGAAGTTCCCACAGTCCAGCTGAGCAGTCAGAAAAGATGGGTCTGCCACATGCCCAGGAGAGGCTGGGTGCTTTTTTTTTTCAGAGTTCAAGCCAATTTCTATTGGAATCTCCAAAAGATACGGAACCTCAGTTGACATCTGGGTTTCACAATAAATTCCACCTCCTTTGCCCCTCTCTTAAATTAGTAAGACTGACCTCTGTTTCAATAAAAGTAGGGTTTTGTCTAGAAGTGTAATTTGATTTTTTTTAATTGGAGTAAAATTGCTTTACAATGTTGTGTTAGTTTCTGCTGTACAACAAAGTGAATCAGCTATATGTATACATATAACCCTTCCCTCTTAGACCTCCCTCCCAGCCCCCACCCCACCCATCTAGGTCATCACAGCTCACAGAGCTGAGCTCCCTGTGCTATATAGCAGGTTCCCACTAGCTATTTTACACATGGTAGTGTATTTATGTCAAACCTAATCTCCCAATTCATCCCACCCTCCCCTTCACACCCCCCCCACGTGTCCACATGTTCGTTCTCTACATCTGCATCTCTATTCCTTCCCTGGAACTAGGTTCATCTGTACCATTTTTCTAGATTCCACATATATGCATTAATATATGATATTTGCTTTTCTCTTTCTGGCTTACTTCATTCTGTATGACAGACTCTAGGTCCATCCACAACTCTACAAATGACCCAATTTCATGCCTTTTATGGCTGAGTAATATTCCATTGTATATATGTACCACATCTTCTTTGAACAAATGGGACCTACTTAAACTTAGAAGTTTTTGCACAGCAAAGGAAACCATAAAAAGATGAAAAGACAACCCTCAGAATGAGAGAAAATATATGCAAACAAAGCAACGGACTAAGGATTATATACAAAATATAAAAATAGCTCAAACAGCTTAATATCAAAAACACAAACAACCCAACCAAAAAAAAAATGAGTGGAAGACCTAAATAGACATTTCTCCAAAGAAGACATACAGATGGCCAAGAGGCACATGAAAAGATGCTAAACATCACTAATTATTAGAGAAATGCAAATCAAAACTACAAATGAGGTATCACCTCACACTGGTCAGAATGGCCATCACCAAAAAATCTACAAACAATAAATGCAGGGGCTGGGTACTTTATGTGCATTTCCTCATTTAATTATCTCAACAGCCTCAGGAGGTTGGCATAATTATCCCCATTTTATTGATAAGGAAGCTGAGACACAGTGATGTAATAGTCACATTCCTAAGGCCACACAGGTAAAAGAGTTGCAGCACCTGGAATCTAAACAGGTCCCTCTGACTTTGAAGGCCTCTCTCTTCCAGTATTCCATGTTGCCTCCAAGACAGCAAATGCTAAAGGCTACACAGGGACCCAGACAGAGAGCTGATGTCTGAGCTGGAGGCGGCAAACTTCAAAGAGGCATCCCAGCCAGGGCTGGGCTAGGCAAAAGATCAAGATTAAAATGAAATGAGGGTGGGTGGAAGCCGGGTGTGGTTGTAAAAGGGCCACACGAGGGATCCTTGTGGTGATGGAACTCTTCTATATCTTGACTAAGGTGATAGATATTCGAACTTACCCATAACATTGCATAGAAGTAAACACACACACACCTGCACACACATGAGTACATGTAAAACTGGGAATAATTAAATAAGGTCAATGTCAATTTCCTGGTTGGGAGACTGCACAACAGTTTTGCAAGATGTCACCGTTGGGGGAAATGTGGAAAAGGGTATACCAGATGTCCATATTATTTCTTCCACTTGCACATGAATCTACAATTATCTCTAAATAAAATGACTAGTTTTTTAGAAATTAAATGAGGAAAGCATGCCAGGTAAGGGGTATCTCTTGACCAAAAGGGCACAGGCTAGGAGTTGAGAATGGACAGTCTGGATTGGGAACTGTTTTTTTCTAATGGAAACAGAAACTTCACGTGGTAATAGGTGATATGATTAGCCATCTGCAAAGGCAGGGACCATGCCTTCTTCCTATAACCCCTCCAGCTCCTGATACAAAGACAGGCAGGTTTGCTTATTTGTGGTTTACCTCCTGGTATATATCAGTGCCAAGCCAGCCATTTACTTGGTAGATGGCACGACATAATGGAAAGGTAAAGCTTTAGTCACACAAACTTGGATTCAATCCTTGGCTCCATCGGGACTTCCTCGGTGGTCCAGTGGTTAAGAATCCATCTTGCAGTGCAGGGGACATGGGTTCTCTCCCTGGCCAGGGAACTAAGATCCCACATGTCTCCAGGCAACTGAACCCACACCACAACTAGAGAGTCCACGTGCCACAACTACTGAGCCTGCTCGCTCTCAAGCCCACACGCCCACCACAACTAATGAGCCCACACACTCTGGAGCCCGCATGCCACAACTAGAGAGAAGCCTGCATACCGCAACAAGAGATCCTGCATGCCACGACTAAGACCTGACACAGCCAAAAAATAAATAAATAATTTTTTTTAAAAATTCTTGCCTCTGTCACTTAATCATGTTGGCCCTTAGAAAAAATGTTTAACCTCTTTGAGACGTTACTCACCTGTAAAATGGAACTAGTACTGCCTACCCCATTGATTTGGAGGATTCAAGGAGAAAATGTCTGTAAAGTAAGATGCCCAGCACATGGTGGATACTCAGTAAATGGCAGCCATTGGTAGTACCACGTGGTGATTCACCTGTACAGGGGAAGGGAACAGTGAAAGAAGCTTCTCATGCAACCCTTAGTGGGGACTCGGTCTGGAGCCCACCAGGAGCTGTCAAGATGGAACATCAAGAACTCACTTTGCTGGGCTTCCCTGGTGGCGCAGTGGTTGGGAGTCCGCCTGCCGATGCAGGGGACGCGGGTTCGTGCCCCAGTCTGGGAGGATCCCACGTGTCGCGGAGCGGCTGGGCCCGTGGGCCATGGCCGCTGAACCTGCGCGTCTGGAGCCTGTGCTCTGCAACGGGAGGGGCCACAGCAGTGAGAGGCCCGCGCACCGCAAAAAAAAAAAAAAAGAACTCACTTTGCTAAAGACACAGACCTACTGGAGAATGGACTTGAGGATATGGGGAGGGGGAAGGGTGAGCTGTGACAAAGCGAGAGAGAGGCATGGACATATATACACTACCAAATGTAAGGTAGATAGCTAGTGGGAAGCAGCCGCATAGCACAGGAATATCAGCTCGGTGCTTTGTGACTGCCTGGAGGGGTGGGATAGGAGGGTGGGAGGGAGGGAGACGCAAGAGGGAAGAGATATGGGAACATATGTATATGTATAACTGATTCACTTTGTTATAAAGCAGAAACTAACACACCATTACCCCAATAAAGATGTTAAAATACATTAATTAATTTAAAAAAAAAAAAAGAACTCACTTTGCATGAAGGGCTCTCAACCTCTTGAGATGGATTGTAAAAGAGATCTGAGACCAGGAGTTTATAACGTCAAATGGAAAAGGGGGAATGAAGGGGAGGCCCAACCTCTCCAGGAGCAGCAAGGAGCTCTGCCTGGGACAATGGTTTGAGGTCCAGAAGGAAGGGTTGAGCACGATGATGACCAATGTCAAATGTCAGCCCAGCCCCCAGGGAACATATTCTCGTGACAGCCTTGGATTTTTAACTGTCTCTGTGCATCTACCAGTCTCCACAGGAAAGAAACTCCAATGTTCCTTCACTCTTCCCAGCCCTGGTTCTGCACTCAGCTCTGTACAAATATATGCAAATGAGACTTCATATATATATATATATTTTTTATATATATATATATACATACAGACTCACACACATACACATGCAAACACACACACAGATGCATGCACACACATACATACAAACATGCATACATGCACACACATGTGAATATACATAACACATATACACATGCAACCACACACATGCCTCTGCATATATACATACGTACATAAACATGCACACATATACATACACATGTATGCATATATATACGCATACACACATGCTCACACACACTTCGTGCTGCTCCCAGCGTCCTTGCTCACACCATATTTCCAGCCTCAACTTATCCCACAGTGGACACTCAGCACCGAGTCTCCATCCAAGACCGTAGCTTCCCTCATTTGTATACTGATTCTCACCCTCTCCTCTACGTTGCCTTAGTCTACCCTCAGTAAACACTACCCAAGTCATCCTGGTTCCAGGACTTGTTATCTTAGCACCTGAACCGCATGGATGTGCCCGCTGGCCCCATTACCACAGACCCTATAGAGAGGAGGTCAAATCCTTGGAGCCCAGGTGGGAAGGAGATACTGGACAGCTTGGAATCCCAGTTGCAAAATCCCCCAGTGGTGGGAGAGCAGAGTGGAGAGAACAACCAACATTAAAGATTTCATTGATTATACCTGCAGGGGCCTTGACTCTCTCCCAAGGCCAGGGGGAGACAAGATGCTGCAGGCAGAACTGGGTGACACCCTATGCCCCATCTTCATGTTCCGTGACCTCAGAGCGAGGCCTCCCAGCCACTCCCAGGGAGAGGCACCTGCCCCCACCCCAGACCTCGGATCAAGTGAGAGGCACCAGGAGCGGTGGGGAGGTGTTGACGAGCTCCCAGGCGCTTGGCCACGTTTTCACTGCAGAACTGGGACAGGTGACGGAGAGGTGGGAAACGGCGCTGAACAGAGCATCGTTTCTAAAGCAAACCAGCAGTCTTCAAAAGATGGGAATCAGCAAGATTAATGAGGCCGATTACTGCCAGCTGCTTAAAGGGATTTGAAGGCTTTCGATGTCAGTACATTTATGATGACAGAGTAATTAGAGCTAATTAAGAAAAAATGAAGCTGAGAACACTGCAGTTGGTTCATACCGGCTGAGTCTCAAGGTGCCTCAGACCCTCTCCAGAGTCTCCAGAAATGCTCTCAGGGGAGCAGCCTACAGCCAGTGGCCCCCTCTATTTGCCCTCTGGAAATACCGAATCAACTGAGCAGAGACAGAGCTGCGGGTGAGGTCCCCTCAGGCTGGCTTGAACAACCCAACAAGTTTGATAGGATGCACTGAGGGGAAGGAGGTCCCGTTTAACCCAACATCAAGACTGTCTTGTCTAGGTGAAAACCAGTAACCATTTTAAAGAATTTCTCTTTCAACCAGACGTGTTGAGGACATACAAGGTTAGCTAAGAAAGAGAGCCCTCAGTCAGATTTTGTCCCACAAAGATTGACAGAAAAGCTGCATCCTCTTTGGACAGTGTATCCCAAGGCAAAAATGGATGCAGCAGCCCGCTATCAATTATGGTCACATGACAAGCAGCTTTTCTAACGGGAGGGTGGGCTGTCCCGAACCACCAGCACCCCTTCTCTCCAGCTTCCATCTCCAACCACAGACACAGATTTGCAAGGAGGCCAGTGGGACTGGGCTGAGCTGGGGGTCTGGGCTTCTCTACCCCAAAATTCAAAATGCAGAAAAGCAGATGGATTGACAGCTCAGTGAGGCTCATGACCCTTGGTTTGTCTGCCACCCTCTACCCTGATCTTCCCAGGGTCATTCGAGAAAGCTATTCTCTCGGCCTTTTTCATAGACTGACATAGGGAACACTGACATAAGATCAAGGGAGCCCTGGAGAGCTCCCAGACGCCTCGCCACCATTGGCTTTGCGATCCCCAAAACTTGCTACCAAGAACTGAACCCCTTACCCCAGCAGGGGGAAACCCAGCCTCAACGCAAATCCCCCCAGCCATGGGGCATGAGAACCAAAATTCTAACTCAATTGACTGCTACGCCCCATCCAGCCAACATGCAGTAAACCCAGCCCCTGGGTCCTGTCACGGCCTTCACCTCCCCACCACACAGGCTCTCGGGTGGACCAGGGGCAGGGTAGAGATCAACGGGGCTGCAAGCGGGGCAGACTTTCATCACAATCGAAATAAAAACAAAGAGTAAACTCCAAAGACCGGCCTCACCAGATGGAAGTAATATGCGCGTCTCAACCATTTAGTTACGGTCCACCTTTGTGCTCAGAGCTCTTTATGGCAAGAGCAGAGTGAAAAATAAACACAAGCTCACAAACGTCAAAGGCAGATTCTTTTCCAACAGGCTGAGGAGACCAAAGCACGTGTGCTAATCCCACTGCTTGCCCTTACAAGCTGCTTCCGCGGGTGGGTCCCTCTGCCTCCCTGGGCCAATCACTCATCCGTAAAGTGCTAGAGCACATGATTTTAAGTTCCACCCACCACCATGAGTCCACGGCTCTGCATCCATCTCTCATTCGTAAGGACTTTCGCTTAAGTGGAGTCACGGTGGGGGGAAAAAAACCCTGCAAGAACCAATGGATATATTTCTTGGCTAAAAAGAACCATTTATTCTGGAAAATGAACTACATCCCTGATGTGGGCATTAAATCAAGCAGCATCCTGAAAGCATATGTTCAGGGCCACAAGAGGCATGTGAGTCCAATTAAAATATTTAAGCTCGTTTTCCTTCTTCAGAGAATCACAAAGTCTAACTACATACATATTTCTGGCATTTTCTGAAACTCATGATGAGGTCTTTGCATGAGCTGTTTGGAGTTTGAATTGTATTGGATCAATACCAGGTGCGGGTGGCGTAATGAAAAAAAATTTTTTTGGAAAAAAAAATCTGGTGTGCTATTCTTTCCTTATGGTTTCTATGCCTTCTTTTCATTCCTTGAGCAATTTAAAGCATGTAGGACTTGTTCTGTAGTTTCCTTCAGCCCTACTGCCCTGTTACTTCAAGTGTTCTTATTCTCATGATCAGAGCTGGCTTTACTGGGTATCAAGTTTGATGCTTTATCTGCATGGTACCAGGGTAGGCAACCAGGAATGCTATTGTATAAGGGGCTGCTGGGCTATCCAGGAGAATCATGAGGAGGCCCATGCATGAGGGTAACTACCTTAATGTTGATGATCCAGAGCATCCTATTTCTGAAGAGTGTCCTGAGTAAGGAGACCAAATTAATATATAAGAGAGCTAAAGACTGGATCCTCTGCCAGCTAACTGGTTCATCAGTGGCAGGAATATATCTGCTAAGGGACAGTCTGAGCTGCTGTAACAAAGAGACCCAAAGACACAATGCCCTCACCAACTTAGAATCATATTTATTTCTCACTTAACAATCCAGAGAAATCATCCCAGGACTAGGAGGGCAGCTCTGCCATCCCCAACATACCTTCCCAATCTGGGTCCAAAGTGGCTGCTTCAGCTCGTGCCATTACATCTGCCTCTTAGCCAGTAGGGTGGGAGAAGGAGCAAGGCAAGTTCATGCATACTTTTTTTTTTTTTTTTTTTTTTTTTTTGCAGTATGCAGGCCTCTCACTGTTGTGGCCTCTCCCATTGCGGAACACAGGCTCCGGACGCGCAGGCTCAGCGGCCATGGCTCACAGGCCTAGCCGCTCCGCAGCATGTGGGATCTTCCCGGACCGGGGCACAAACTCGTGTCCCCTGCATCAGCAGGCGGACTCTCAACCACTGCGCCACCAGGGAAGCCCCATGCATACTTTTTTTAAGATTATATGATAAAGACTGCTAACTATTCAAGAAAATCTGCGGTCCCTTCTTCAGTTGGTTATGGCCATGTGACCAAAAAAAAAAAAAATCTCTGATAGAATGTAAGCAGAAGGGAGGATTCAGAAAGAGGACCTTAAGGACCATGTATAGAAATGACCTGCATTAATTCTGCCCCATTCCATTAGTGGGAGCTCAGTCACATGGCCCCACTTACCTGCAAGGTAGTGTGTCCTGCTTCTGTACCCTGCCACTCCCTCTGCCTCTGTCACTCAAATGTCCCCTATGCAAAAGAAAAAGAACCAGTGCTTGGGAACCATGCACATGCCATGAGTCAGTAGCTAGGTTAGGTCATTTGTAGATATTAGCTTCATTAATTCTGTACAGTAAGAATAATAGTTTCCACTTTGTAAATGAGGCTCAGAGAGCTTGAGAAATTTGTCCAAAGTCACACAGCTAAGCAGGGCTGTGATACAGCCCTTGCAATGTCTTCCACACCAGGATGTCTCCAGGTTCTTCCTACGCAAAGCACCTTTTCCTGGCACCACAGAAGGGGCTGCTTTGACCCTCCACATTGACTCACACACGGTCTCATGGGGACTGGGACCATTGCTGATAACATAAAAGTATTCCCTTGGGGCTTCCCTGGTGGCTCAGTGGTTGAGAGTCCGCCTGCCAATGCAGGGGACACGGGTTCGTGCCCCGGTCCAGGAAGATCCCACATGCCGCGGAGTGGCTGGGCCCATGAGCCATGGCCGCTGAGCTTGCGCTCCGCAACGGGAGAGGCCGCAACAGTGAGAGGCCCGCGTACTGCAAAAAAAAAAAAAAAAAGTACTCCCTTGAAAGATATTTGTCCTCCATATGATGGCAGGAAAGTGATCCAGGAAGGGGTCCTGGGCTTTATGGGTCACTGCCTGCAGGGAACATTCCAGAACCCCTCAGGAGACTATGAACCTGGGCTTGTCATCACAAAGGCCTGGAAGGGAAGGGGACAGAGGCGAGGTGTGTTTACAACAGGAGGATTATGGGGATGGAGATGGTGAGACTAGTCTCACCCACAGGCGCCCAAAACAATCCCTTCCTTGTCTTACCCAGTCTACACACGTGCAGACACACCCCAACCTCTCTTGCCAGGCCCTGGGGCTACCATGGAACATTCCAAGAAGAGCATGCTGAGTTTTTGGCTGTATGAATGGAACAGCTCCCTGATTTTGAGACGTGTGTGCCTTATTTTGGCATCACCTAATGGTCCTCCCTGAAGCCCGGGATGAGAAAGCATGAAATGGGATCATTCATTCGGTCATTTTGTTAGGAGGTAGAAGAGCACAGACTCTGGAGACAGACTGAGTTCAAAACCCAGCTCCAGGGCTTCCCTGGTGGCGCAGTGGTTGAGAGTCTGCCTGCCGATGCAGGGGACGCAGGTTCATGCCCCGGTCCGGGAAGGGCTGGGTCCGTGAGCCATGACCGCTGGGCCTGTGCGTCCGGAGCCTGTGCTCCGCAACAGGAGAGGCCACAACAGTGAGGGGTCTGTGGACCGCAAAAAATAAAAAAATAAAAAATAAGACACCTGGGAGTTAGCAGTGCTAGATTTGGTACAGTGGCTCAACATATCATCAAAGACACAGGCTCCTTCTGTCTTCCTGCCCTGCCATCCCCAGGATGCTGTTGGCTTTGTGTCCTTGAGCTTGTCACCTCACAGTCACAAAAGAGCTGCTGACACACCACACAACCTCATTTAAAGCAGAGAGATGAGAAAGGGCAGGAAAGGAGCCTGGCCCCTATAGAATCCTCTTTTACTAGAGGAAAACATCTTTCCCAGAAGCCCCAGCAACTTGCTTCATGTCTTATTGGCCAGAATTAGTCTCATGTCCACTCCTAGACCAATACTATGACTGATCTAGGGAAGTTGAGGTCCATTCTCTGGGTCGGGGGAAGGTTTAGCTTCCCTCAGCACATTGCTGCCTGCCTGAATGTGGAATAAAACTGGGACCTGTTAGCACAAAAGGAGAGGGTAGGAATGGCTGCGGAGTGGGCCACATCCTGGCATGGATTGTTCCTGCCTGGAGTTAATGCTTCTACTCCCCAGGCAATGAGGGGATTAGAAGAGCCATCTCCAGGGAATCAGGAGGTGTCCCCCAAGAGATCGAAGGGGGCCAGAGTAGGGATGGGACTTGCCGGGGGTCATTCATCGAGAGCCTGGCAGAGGGCTCCCAGCCAGCTCAACCTCCCAAGACTACATTTGGTTTGGGTTTTTTTTTAATTTTTAATTGTGGTAAAATACACATAAAGTAAAATTTACCATCTTAACTATTTCTAAGTGTACAATTCAGTAGGGTTAAGTACAATCTCAAAATGGTCTCAGTTTTTAAAAGGCCAAGAGGATTTCCTAGCAGATCCCAGCTAGACATGTAAGGAAAATGGTGGATAAAATCAAAAGCTTCTGCTTGGTGGTAGTTAAGATTGGTGCTAATTATGGTCTTAGGATGGGTGTTAATTATTCAGAAGGAGACAGCATGGTGCAGAGGCCAGAGCACGGCTTGGAGACAGACATCAAAAGGCCTGTGGTCTCTGGTCCCCATCTGGCCAATGCTCAGTTGCTCACAGCAGGGCCGGGGGAGAGAGACACGTTGCGAAAACACTGTCATCTCTTGCTCTAGAGGTGGAACCAGCCTCTGGGCACAGCCAGACCCCTCCAGACATACTGTCTTGTTCACCAGCTGACAGCAATGCCTGAAACACCACCATTCAAGTTTCACGCATGGTGACACATTACACTGAGGCCAGCCCTTGTGTGTTCCTAAAGCAAAAACCTTCTCTCCCAGAGAGTTTATCCTGTAGTGGGCTGTTAAGGCATAACTTCTTTTCTTCTCACACCACTTTCTGTATAATGCACCGCCTTCTGAGCTGAGCACACAGTAGGCACACAGGAGAGACTTGTGGTTTGGTAAAGGAAAAAGGACCGGGCTGCGAGAACAGCAAAACACAAACAAAAGGCCTTTGCCATCATCTCTCCCAGCTCAGATAAGCCTAACAAGTCTTATAGCTTCAGAAAAAGAAATCTTTAACCCAATTATGTCAAACCCCACTGGATACATTTGATCCGGGAAGAACATCATCTCTGGCAATCATAAAGAATATTAAGGTATTAGCAGCCGTCATTTTAGAATTGCATTGGAAGGGGAGCTGGAAATAATTGCACATCAGTTGCTCAAAAATCAGCAGAAAAAGGAATTTACATTAGTGTATAAATTACCCCCCCACAGAAATATAAATTAGGATTTTATACCTCCTAATGACAACAGCACGGGGCCCTGGCTGTGCTAAGTAGAGATTTCTTGAAGGAAAGAGTGGCTGTGTTCTGAATCCAGCATCTGGGCCTCAGTGCTGAGCTGGGGAGCAGGAGTGATTTGAATCTGACGGTCACCTGACCGGAAGCCGGCCCTGCTGGAAGATTCTCCAGTCAGCAGAGCACCGGGGAGGTGGGCAAACCCGGAAGAGGCTCTGCAGTGAACAAAAGGAATTTGCTCTCTCTCCCCAGCAGCACATGTGGCCCTCCCCAATTATGCCTTGGAAACAGAAGGCTCTGGATTTACTTGGAAAGCTGTTACGTTATCAACACTTTCGTTAAGAACATTTGGTGGCTTGAGTTGCAATTCCTCAGCGTTGTGGCAGGAGAGACAAAGCAATTGAGGAGCATGGACCGTCTTTGCTGGAAGGACCAGCAGAAAACATCTAGAAACCTCTTATTGTCAGGAGGCCAAGGCCCAGGGCAGGGAGGGTGAGTGGATGGGGTACAGTGGGAAGAATGGAGGGCTTTTCCTGTGAAAAGAGTCAAAGCCAAGCTCACTTCACAGGGCAGATGGCCAGAGCACGAAAGGCAGCCTCTGGCTGCAGGGACAGAAGACCCAGGAGCTCAAATAATGGGGCCAGAGTTCTATCATCTATCATCTATTATCTTTGCTCTTTCAGGTGTGTACGCCTCTGCGTGTCGCCTTCTTTCTCTCCTGTTATATAGTCTGACTTTTCCCATTCAGCCAAGCCAGATGATTGCCAAACAAAAAGAAAACCAAAACAAACACACAAACAGAGCTGTGGTCCCCTCTCTGCCTGAGGGAGGGGCTCTGACTGGCTCTTCTTGGGGAAATGCCCAGCCCCTGGGCCAATCACTATTAAGAATGGATGGAATATTAGGATTGGCTAGGCTTGGGTCACAGGTTCACCAGTGCTGTTTGGGTGGGCCTTGGTGGAGGCGGCAACGATGCATCTGTGATCCTACCAAAAACCACAGGGAAAGGGTGAGGAGCAGTTCTCCCAGAGGAAACAGGGGTGCTGGGCCCTCTAGAAAGTGGCTCTTTCAAAGGGCCTAAAGAAATCAGTGATGGGGCATCCCTGGTGGCGCAGTGGTTGAGAGTCCGCCTGCCGATGCAGGGGACACGGGTTCGTGCCCCGGTCCGGGAAGATCCCACATGCCGCGGAGCGGCTGGACCCGTGAGCCATGGCCGCTGAGCCTGCGCGTCCGGAGCCTGTGCTCCGCAACGGGAGAGGCCACAACAGTGAGAGGCCCGCGTACCGCCAAAAAAAAAAAAAAAAAATCAGTGATGGAGCCAGAACCTGGGCCTCCATCCTCTCCCCGTGGTCCTGAGCATTTTCTCCCTGGCAGTGTGCCCAGTGAGGGACCCTGGTTTGGGGCTGATCTAAGGAAGAGGAAGCCCCAGGGTGCTCCACCTCTTCACTATTTAGACACCACAGTCCACGTACTACTCTGCAGGAGAGAGAAAATGGAGCACAGTGGGCCACGAAATACAGTCCCGGACTCAGGCAGACCTGTGCATCTATGATTTTAAACCATGCCCCAAGCACTCTGGATGCCCAGCCAGCATCAAAAGCTCTGGGCTAAGGCACTGGGGTCTCCTGAATGGCCCCATTCAAGTTGCAAACAGGGTGAAGGAACAGAGTGGGATGTCAAAGCCACATCACACAAGCACAGGACACAAACATGTCTAGAGGTTGGGATTATGCAGTGTCATTTCCGATGGGGTCAGTATTACTAATGGGTTAAAATGAATCCCTAGAATAGCAGATTCCCAGCCTCTCCCAGGAAGAGGACGCTTGGTGGTGAATCGTTTCAGAGGCTCTGAGATGAGGAGGGGGGGGTCCAGTCAAGGTCATACCAAGGTTATGGGAATAGAACCCACATCTCTAGCCTCCCTCCCCTGTGCCTTTCTAGACACTCATCTACAAAAAAAGAGTGGAAGCAAAGTAACATCTGACCCTCTGTCCTGCCCTCATTTAAATCCTTCCTGATTTAACCTGCAGTTTCCCTGCCCCTTCCCTGTGGGGCCTGAGGAACCTGGGGGAAGGGGTCCCTGAATCAGGGAATCAGAGCCAATAAAATCTGGGGCCATAACTGCTTGTTTCTGCTGCATTGGGGTCTTACATCCCCAGCTAGATCAGAAACCCTTTGAGGAACCCAGGGTGATGGTGATATTGTGGGTATTACAGGGAAATGTGCCCCCCTGGGAAGCAAGAAGAAGCAGGGCTGGTGTCTGCTTTGCTGTTTACAGGCTGTGTGTGAGTATTCTAATCACTGAGAATTCTGGAGCCTCAGTCTTCCCCTCTGCAAAATGGGGATACTGGTACCCCTCTCCCAGGGCAGAGGTGAGGCATAAGGAGACCTGTACAAGGATCTAGGCCCTGAGCACATGGGAAGCCTCTTGCTTCCTGCCCTCCTGGAGGCTCAGGCCAACTCTTGTCTTCTCTGTATCCCCCATGGGCCGAGAACCAGGCCCTGATTGACTGGTTGGTTAATTAATGTGGAGACCAGGTCTCTACGAGGACATTTTCTGATGGTAAAAGATCCCTGGAGAATGAAATGTTACATGTCACTTGTCAACAAGTCCCAGCACTTCTCAGTGAAATAAGCATCTGATTCTGGAAAAAACTTAATTAAAACTGCTGTTGGCACTCAAGTGATTTACACCATAATTCCCAGCCTGCGGCCTGGTGATTCCCTGGGGAGACACCAATTATCTCCTGGGGATGTTGTGAAATTCTCAAAATACTCTTCTAAACAATATGAATCTTTAATTCACTTTAACTATTAAAAAAAAAAAGTGAAAAGGAAAGAAAAGCAAATCATGCAGTACTTTTTCCAGAAAAAGCTCCAAAGTTTGGAGCCAAGTGAAACCTAAAAGAAATGGGAGGTTCTTGCAAACAGGTACAGGATGATGGGTCAAACTCCAGTGTTCCCTGTTTCACTGCTGGCTGAAGGCCCACTGTGTGCTGATCACTGGGCAAAATCCCAGGCCTACTCTTTTCCCCTCTGACTTGAAAGGAAATGGACTTTGTAAACAGAGATGGTCAGCCTCTTGGTTTCTCTGCCCCCAGCAGCAAAGCCTGGATTATCAGCTTCTTGCATGAACCCAGAACTGGCAAATATCCTCAGGGAAATAGCAGCTAGAGATCATTAGCTCCCTGCCATCACCCCACTCCAAAGTCTTAGCCCCGCTGGTTCCTGTTGCTTCCACGGTTTTCTTGCCTTTAAACAGAAGCTTCTCTATTTTTCTAACTTTTGTCATTGTTCTTAGCAAGACTATTGACCTGCTCTTACTATTCCATCCTCCCCAGAAGTGAAGGTTCAAAATTATATATTTGGGGCTTCCCTGGTGGCGCAGTGGTTGAGAGTCCGCCTGCCAATGCAGGGGACGCGGGTTCGTGCCCCGGTCCGGGAAGATCCCACATGCCGCGGAGCGGCTGGGCCCGTGAGCCATGGCCGCTGGGCCTGCGCGTCCGGAGCCTGTGCTCCGCGGCGGGAGAGGCCACAGCATTGAGAGGCCCGCATAACGCAAAAAAAAAAAAAAAAAAAAATTATATATTTGTACCCGTGAAATACAGGCCTGAGTTTGTAGGGAATAAATTCATTCATGCATTCATTCAACAAACATGTAGTATGTGAGAGTTGATGTCTCTGAGCCAATCACTTTGTGGGAAAGAAGACGCCTCCCCATCAGAGAGTGAATGTTGGCCCTGAGTTGTTACAAAAGGCTGAGCATCCACCACTCTGGGCTGCCGTAGAATCGGACGTTCCACCTTCTTTCAGCTGTTAGGGTAGTATTTGGCTCTTCGTGAACCTATTTCTTTTCTAATCTGCCTTCAAGGCTCTTTGTGACCTGTCTTCATCTGGAAAAATAAAGTGTTATGTAGGAATGGAAAATACCTGGCATATGTGTCACCTTATCCATTTCTGTACCCATGACAGGCATCACTAATCAATCATGAAAATTTTCTCTCTGAACTAAGATATGGCCTCAGAATCACATTCCTCACAGTGCTCCAGGTAGCCACTACCAATCGATTACAGAAAACAAGCAAGACTAAATATTTTTGCCAGCCCTGGGTGAAAGAAATAGTCTTATCCCTCTCTACACCTTAAGGTTCTTCCCAGATTCCACACCTGACCTTGACTCCTGGCACCTGGTACTTGAACTTCAGTCCCCAGCTCAGTCCCCATCTGCTCTGACCTTCCACATGATTTACCCTACAGCTGCAGACAGCCCCCTGTATTTCAAACCTTCAGCTCACTTCAATCACTTGTTTCCCAGTCTTAGTCCATGTTCACCTGCCCTGGTGACAGTCTGCTTCTTGTAACCCTGGCCAAGCTCAGTGCCAGCTTCTCACCCTTTATCCAGAGCCCCTCCACCCTCTTCCTAACAGCCTGGGTACCACTCGACTCAATGCACTGCCTTGAAGATTATAAGCCAGGGCTTCAGACTGGCTGTGTTTGAACCACGGATCAGGAGGCCTGACTTCTAGGCCCAGCTTTGCCTCTAGCCGGGGGACCTCAGATGAGCACTGTCCCTTTCCAAGCCTGTTTATCTTCATGGGGAAATTGAAAGGTTTGAACTACAGTCAGGATAACATGTTGCCCCCTTCTATTTCCAAGTCCATGGCAGACATTGCTAATCAGTCTTGAGACTCTTTCCCACTAAGTTCAGAGACACTAACCCAGAGCTCCAGGAAACCACTCCAAACAGCTGGAGTAGGCCCACAGGAGAAAATTTATTTGCCATCCCTGTGCTATTAATACCCTAATCGTTTGTCCTGCAGCAGCCCTTTGAAACTTTCTCCAGCCTCTCTAAACTCTCAGCTCTAGCCATTCCATGTGTGGGAGGCCGAATAATGGTCCTACAAAGATGCCCCATCCTAATCCCCAGAGCCTATGAAAATGTCACCTTACATGGCAAACGGGACTTTGCAGGCGTGATTAAGTTAAGGATCTTGCAATGGGGGATTATCCTGGATTATTCAGTGGGTCCATTTTAATCACAGTGTCGTTATAAGAGGGGGGCAAGAAGAACAGAGTCAGAGAGAGAGAGAAGAGGTAAGGACAGAACAAAGATCAGAAAGGAGAGAGAATGTTTCATGGCTGTGAAGATGGAAGAAGCATCCACAAGCCAAGGGATGGAGGTGGCCTCTAGAAGCTAGAAAAGGCAAGAAAATTTCAGGGAAGCCTCCGAAAGGAATGCAGCCCTGCCCACAGCTTGACTTTAGACTTCTGACCTCCAGAATGGCAAGAGAACAAATCTGTGTTATTTTAAGCCACTAAGTTTGTGGCACTTTGTTACAGCAGCCACAGGAAACTAATCCAGCATCCCTACCGCCAGCTCCCCATCTCTGGATCTCTGGGCTGTGACCCTGCCTTCCCTCCACCAGGCCCCAGTGCATCTGTCTGGAGAGCACGTGTTCTCTTGCCTTGTTCCATAGTTATTCAGGTTTGTGCTTTGCCACGACTACTAGCAGACTGTAACCACAGGGGAAGAGCCGTGTCTTACACCCTCGTGCATCCGCGGTGCCCGGCAGCGGAAGAAACCCACAGAGACCGGCTTTGAAAATATCTGGGTTTGAGTCCTGGCTCTGCCCCTTACTAACTGTGTCACTTTGGAGATGCTGCCTCCTCATCTGTAAAATGGGTGCCACGGGGGTGTAGTGAATGATATTCAGCAGTAGTCCCAAGGATCAATAACACAAGGAAAGCTGAGAATTTCCTGGCCTCCTGATCTGAATCATGATGGCCAGAGGCCCAGGGTGCAGCCCAGCACTGCCTCAAAGCCTCACTACTCCATCTGGTTGCTCTTTTGATCCTTAATCCTCATGACAACCCTGTAAGGCAGACACTGGTAATTCCACTTGAAGGTGTAAAAACTGAGGAAATTATTCATGACCTTGATTATGTAGTGTTGAAACTGTACAAGGAAGTGGTTACAACCCCAGACACTAAAGCCACACCATTTGAGTTCAAATCCCAGCTACATATTAGTCATAGAACCTTGGGCAAATTAATAAACTCTCTGAGCCTCGGTTTCCCCTTCTGTAAAATAGGAATAACAAGAGTGTCTACCTCATAGGGTTGTAGTGAGAATTTGGTGACCAATGACAGATAGGAGGCCCTCTTCCTTCTCTACTCCTACACAGGTTCTCAATTTTCTCAAAGTCTTAAAAGACTAAAAATAGAATTACCATACAACCCCGCAATCCCACTACTGGGCATATACCCAGAGAAAACCATAATTCAAAAAGACACATTCACCCCAATGTTCATTGCAGCACTATTTACAAAAGCCAGGTCATGGAAGCAACCTAAATGCCCATCGACAGACGAATGGATAAAGAAGGTGTGGTACACATATACAACGGAATATTACTCAGCCATAAAAAGGAACGAAACTGGGTCATTTGTAGAGACGTGGATGGACCTAGAGACTGTCATACAGAGAGAAGTAAGTCAGAAAGAGAAAAATAAATATTGTGTAATAATGTATATATGTGGAATCTAGAAAAATGGCACAGATGAACTGGTTTGCAAGGCAGAAATAGAGACACAGATGTAGAGAACAAACGTATGGACACCAAGGGGAGAAAGCCGGGGGTGGAGTGGTGGTGGGATGAATTGGGAGATTAGGATTGACATATATACACTAATATGTATAAAATAGATAACTAATAAGAACTTGCTGTATAAAAAAATATTAAATTTAACTTAAAAAAATTTTTTTCCCAGAGTCAACTGATTCCTACAGGCCTCCTCCCGCCCTAAATCCTGGGGTTCTGTGCACATCCTGATCTCTTTAATGCCCAGCCACATTCTAACGGTGATGGACATGGGGTTAGCTGAGGTCCACAGACTCATCAAAGCCCGCTCTGTACTCAGCTGACAGGAAGACAAGAGGCCTGTGCCTCCTCTTCCTCCCCACCCTCCTTGGCCCCCGCTGCTGTCCTCATCTGTTGGGCCATATTCCCTCCATTGTTCAAGATGTCGCCTTGGAGTCAGCTTCCAGGTCCAGAAAGCTAACAGAATCCTCCCTGGTGTGCAGCAGCGTCCCTTTGCTGAGGTTTCACATACCAGCTGAGGCCACAGCTCTCAGAACTGACCTCGGGGAGCTCCAGCCACCACGGCTCCTTGCCTGGCTCCCCTGGAGCCTGGAATCATTGGAGGCCAGAGCAAGCCTCTTCCACAGTTGCCTCCTGTGACCCCGGGTGTGATGGACAGGAACGGAGACCCAGGGACACATGGAGCAGTGGCCCTTCATTGCAGGACCCAGAGGTCCCAAGTGTGAAACTGTGCAGCAGGGGCCTGCAGTGAACTGATAAGGTCTTATCTCCCCTCCTGAGCTTTGATCTCTGAGAAAGCAGGTACCCTTCTGCTGCTCCATGTCACCACAGACACGGGGCCTGCTGTGCTCAAGAAGCCCAATAAATCCTAGTGGGGTGACTGGCTGGGTGGATGGATAGATGATGGATGGGTGGATGGGTGGATGGGTGGATGGATGGATGGATGGATGGATGGATGGATGGATGAGTTTGTGAGTGAGTGAGCAAATAAATGAGGGAATGGATGAAACATCTGCTCCCAGGCAAGTGTCCTTGAGTACGATTGGGTTTCCTGCCCTCTTTCCACCTAAACTCCTAGGGAATAAAACATCTCACCCCCAGACAAAAGGTGTTTGAGGCTCAAGGGACTGGTGTGTAAGATACTGGGGCTTGGAGAGGGGGGACGCAAACCACATCGTGAGACCCACGCTGTCCCCAAAGACGGTAAGGGACCTGGGTCTGACCCTGCCCAGCTGTTAACTCAGATTGTTAACCAGAGACCTCGTGGCTATCCCCCAGATCCTTAGAGAAAACGGCCCAAGTCCCCAGAAACAGGGGCCTCAAAGCCACGACTCACTCAGAACCCTAGGCAGGCCCCAGAGAAGGGCTTCCAAAGGGCATCCACCAAAACAACTTGAAGAGGCAGGAACACTCTGTGTCACCACTTGAAGAGACCTTCTAGGGCATCTCCAGTCCTGTCGTACCCATGGCTCAGCCAGCTCTGTGGGATTAAGGATGTGAATCCAGGAAAACTCATGTAAAGTGTCCTTTTAAAGGACTCCAATCACCCTTGAAAGGAAAAGATAAGAAGCAGGAATACACAGAGATGAAGAATTCAGGCTCTGGACTCAAAATGGTTTGGCCCAGCTCCACCGCTCACTGGCTGTATGACTTTGGAAAAGTCACTAAACTATAAATCAGTTTCCCTAACTAGCCACAACATGAGTGTAATTCTCATCTCATGAGGCCATTTCGGGAATTAACTGGCATAGGGTCTGGAAGCCCCACATGGAAGCACCTGCATGTAGCCAGTCTCCAGCGGTGGCCGCGGTGACCACGGTGGCGGCGATGATGACGGTGTGGTTTCTGGCGGGACAACAAGCCTGAACCCAAACCACCAGAATGAAAGGAAGAATGTGATCTGTAACTGCGGCTTAATAAAAAATACCTTTGATCCTTTGTTTTTTGTTCTCGGCTCCTTGCACAAACCTTCAAAAACTCTTGGAATTTCTTGCATGATTAAGAGTGTCTTTTATTATTTATAACAAGTCCCCTTTGACCCATGGCTGAGTCCCTTAGACAGCTTCAGGATTGGGAGTTGAGCTCTAGAAAAACCGATTTGATTAGCGGGTTGGAACTTTCAGCCCCACTCCCTGACCTTTGGGGAGGGAAGAGGGGCTGAAGATTAAGTTCAATCCTGTGGTCAGTGATTTAATCAATCGTGCCTAGAGGATGGAAACTCTGATAAAAACTCCGAGACATGGGCTTCCCTGGTGGCGCAGTGGTTGAGAGTCCGCCTGCCGATGCAGGGGACACGGGTTCGTGCCCCGGTCCGGGAAGATCCCACATGCCGCGGAGCGGCTGGGCCCGTGAGCCATGGCCGCTGAGCCTGCGCGTCCGGAGCCTGTGCTCCGCAACGGGAGAGGCCACAACGGTAAGAGGCCCGCGTACCGCAAAAAGAAACAAAAACAAAAACAACAAAAAAACTCCGAGACAATGACACTGAGCGAGCTTTCAGAATGGTGAGTAGATCCCCATGCTGGGGAGGTGGCACCGTGGGAGACGGCACCAAGGCTCTGGGCCCCTCCCACCCCGGCCCTATGCATCTCCTCCATGTGGCTGCTCCTGAGCTGTATTCTTTCTAATAAAACTATCATCATAAGTATAGGGCTTTCCTGAGTTCTGAGAGCTGTTCTAGCAAATTCTCAAACCTGAGAGGGGCACGGGAACCCAAGAATTGTAGTCAGCCAGGCAGAAGGATGCGTGGCCTGGGGATACCTGCAGACTTGCGGGTGGTGTCTGAAGTAGGGGGCAGTCTTTCAGTCGGAGCCCTTACCCTGAGGGGTCTGTGCTAACTGCAGGTAATCAGTGTCAGAACTGAACTAACTTGCAGGACACCCTGTTAGTTTCAGAAAGCTGGCGTCGGAGCAGAGTGACATGAGTGGGGGGGCAGACGAAGAGCTTGGGGGGTCAGGGACAGGTCCAGAGGAGGAACAAGGAGAGGAGAGCTCACAGTTCAAGGTGTTCAAAGCCTCCTCCCCCTTCCCCTTCCCCCTGCTTCTCCCCTCCAGCCTCCCCTTGCCCCACCTTCCCTAAGTCCCAGGAGACAGAAAGATGGATGTGAAAAGAAGATGCAGCCAAAGCCAGGGCTGATGTGAGAGGGAGGACATCAGGCCCCGCTTGCCCATCCCAAGATGAAGACAAGCCCCCTGCCTCATTTTTCTGCACCATTCACAGTGGTCCTTTGTTCAATCTGCAGACTAGTGACTCCACGGAAAGAGGGGGTGGGGCCCCAGACAGATGAGGAGAGCCAGGCCGGGGAAGACAGATGCCCGAGGAATGGCAGGCATCCTCCCAGGACGTGACAGAGCTCAGAAAGAAGATCTATCCCAAGGAAGATCTGTTCCATGACAAATTCCCCCACAGAGTAAAACTCGCCTTAAGTGTTAACAGCAGAATCCATAAGAAAAAAGTTTCCTGTGAACAGAACATATTCCTGAGGAGCCACTTTGCTTCTTGCTGTGTAGTTACGACCCTCCAAGGAAGGTTGTCTTCCCATCCGTTGCTTTTTTCCAGAGAGAGGGAGGCCCGAGTTTGACAGAACAGGACAAACATCTTTTAGCCAGGCAGGCAACAGGGAAAGGGGGCAGGGGAGTGGGGGGGAGCCAGTGGCCAAAACGGTGCAGTGAACAGTGAGTCTGGGAGACCTGGGTGTAAAACACCAATCTGTCCTCTACCAGTGATGTGACCCTAAGCAAGTCAACCCTTCCCTCTACCTTGGTCACCTATTGGAGATCAAATGAAACAACGGGAGGGAACGAGGGAGATAAAATGAAACGAGGGAAGCCCGGATATTAGGATTTTTAAAAGCTCCCTAAGTACTTCTCATTCCTGATAATATGGAATAGACACACTTCTGCCTGTCCCTCCCATTAAGTACAGCTACATAGTACAAAAAGAGAAAACTACAGGCCAATATTCCTCAGCAGTATAGATGCAAAAATTCTTAACAAAATATTAGCAAATAGAATTCAGCAATATATAAAAAGAATTATATATTGTGACCAAGTCAGGTTTTTCCAGGAATAAGAGGCTGGTTCAATATTTAAAAATCAATGTAGGGCTTCCCTGGTGGCACAGTGGTTGAGAGTCTGCCTGCCAATGCAGGGGACACGGGTTCGTGCCCCGGTCCGGGAAGATCCCACGTGCCACGGAGCGGCTGGGCCCGTGAGCCATGGCCACTGAGCCTGCGCGTCCGGAGCCTGTGCTCCGCAACGGGGGAGGCCACAACAGTGAGAGGCCCGCGTACCGCAAAAAAAAAAAAAAAAATCAATGTAATTCACTGTATTAATAGGCTAAAGAAGAAAAATCATATGATGATATAAATAAGCACAGAAAGTCATTTGACAAAATCCAACACCAATTTGTGATAAAGACCCTCAGCAAACTAAGAATGGAGGGGAACTTCCTCAACTTGATAAAGAACATCTACGAAAAACCTACAGCTAGCATCTCACTTAAAGGTAAAAGACTGAATGTTCCCTTCTAAAACCGAGAACAAAGAGAGGACAGTTACTCTCACCACTCTTATTCAACAAAGGGCTAGAAGAGTTAGCCAGTACAAGGCAAGAGAAGAAAATAAACATACTGATCAAGAAGGAAGAAATGCAACTGTCCCTATCTGGAGATGACAAGATTCTCTATTAAGAAAATCCCAGGGAATTTACCCAAAAAATCCCTAGATTTTACTAGAACTTACTAGAACTAGTAAGTGACCTCAGCAAGGACACAGGACACAAGATCAGTGCACAAAAAATCAATTGTTTTTCTATATACTAACAACACATGGAAACCAAAATTAAACACACAATACCATTTACAATTGCTCCCCCAAAGTGGTATACTTACCTGTATATCTAACTAAAGATATATAGGACTTGTATGCTGAAAACTACAAAATGTTAATAGAAGAAATCAAAGAAGATATAAATAAACAGAAAGATTTGTGTTCACCGGCTGAAGACTCAACCTAGTAGAGATGCCAGTTCTTCCCAAATTGATCTAGTGGTTTAATGCAATGCCTGTCAAAACCCAGCAAGACTTCTTGTAGACATAGACACACTTATTCTAAAGTATATGGAAAGGCAAAGGAATTAGAATAGTCACTTTGAAAAAGGAAAAGAAAGTGGAAGGAATCAGTCTATGCACACTTTCTTTCTCTATAGCTACAGCATTCAAGACTGTGTGACATTGGCAGAGGTACAGAAGCATAAATCGATGGAACAGAATAGAGAATCCAGAAATAGACCCACAGAACTACAACTACTACTACTTGATTTTTTACAAAGGTGTAAAAGTAATTCAATGGAAGAAAGATAATCTTTTCAACCAATGGTGCTAGGGCAACTGGATATCCGTAGGCAAAAAAATAAAACTCAACCTAAGACTCATATCTGATACAAAAAAATAACTCAAAATAGATCACAGACTTGAATGGAAAACATCAAGCTCTCCAACTTTTAGAAGAAAACATAGAAAGTCTTCAGGACCTAGGGCTTGGTGAAAAGTTTTTGGACATGACATAAAAGCACACTCCATTAAAAAAAAAAAACTGATAAATTAGACTTCATCAAAATTAAAAACACTTGCTCTGTGAAAGACCCCGTCAAGAAGATGAAAACACAAGTTACAAATGGGGCCCTATGGAGAGTGGAGAGGACTTGGTAGGTCAGAGGGCAGGGGCAGGACCAGGACCTGAGTGGTGGGGAGAGGCACCCAGGAGGAAACAAGAGAACCCTAAAGACAAACACCCACTACTGCAGCTTTGCCAGGTGTGAGTCCTGTGCCCCTAACAGGGTTTATGGTTGAAAAGGTGGCTTCTGCCCGCCTTGCCCTCTCTTCCATAGGTGTTGAAAACTTTGACATTTGTTCACTTGGAAGGACCTGCAACATGTAAAATCTTCAGCACCTACAAAAGATGCTTCCAGTCTGTTGAGAGGCACAAGTGTCCTTATAAATACTTGAATTGATAAGGAAATTGTGGGGCAAGGTCTGGAGCATAGGATTCTAGCTCAGCTGCCCTGCAAGGGTGGGGTCTAGGGCGAATCCATGAGCCTCTGTAAGCTTCAGTTCCACCAAATGAAAGATGGAGGTCAATATCTCTCCCACGAAGTTGTTATGAAGATTCAGGGAGTTCAGAGATGAGGGTGTCAAGAGGGCTGTCCAAATCTGTCGTTATTATCCCCAGGAGCAGGATAATATTTATTACAACATTCAGGCAGGACTCACTATGTACTTTTCTATACATTCTACACATAGTAACTCACTGAATTTTCACAAGCAAACCACAAGGTAGAGACTATTCTTAATTCCATTTTACAGATGAGAAGGTAGAGACACTTCGCCAAGTTCACACAGGTGAGAAGGGGCAAGACCAGGACTGGAACTCAGTTAGTCTGGCTCCAAAAACCAGTGAGTTTTGAAAGCCACAGACTCAAGGCTGCTCCTTGCTTCACTGAACGCAGACCCACAGACACACATAAACAGTGCAGAGCTTGCTTTTCCATCTCAACTATCTACAAGGCAGTAGGCAGCAAAGCAGTAGCCTCTGATCTTACCTTCATCATCAAGTGACTGTGTGACCCTGAGGTCAAGGTCACCATGTGCAGCTGTGCAGGTTGTTCACTGCACAAAGTCAGCTATCCCCGTGGGCAAGTAGGGCCTGAGAGCCAGCTTGCATTCCGCTCATCAACCGTTGCCCCCTAGCTTGGGGCTGTGTCTGCCTGGAGGGGGTACATTTTTCTAACTCTCACAGATGATTGAATCAATTCTACTTAAATCAGTTTCTCCTCCTTCCTAGATCTCAGTTTCCCACGTACAAAGTGATAGCATTCTATTGAGATGACCTCTAGGCCCCTTACAGCCATGACGTTCTCCGACCTGACAATGAATCACTCAGTGGGCTCAGGAAGGGGCCGTTCCAAGCCCTCTTGGCCATAGGCAGCTTTTCAAAGCACTCAAGCTGGCTTTCTTGGACTAAATCCCCGATGATCTGCTCCCTCTTACTCCTGAGAGCTCCGACTAAAGCCGTGGATTCTGATCACACAACTTCCTCCTGGCCATTTCTCCCTGGCATTCATTATATTGTTGAGCGCCGCAGACGTGCAGGGAGGAAAAGCACACCAAATCTCCCACCGGCCTAGAAAACAGAAGCATCTGTCAGCGTCTGTGGGCAGCTGGCTGTGGGTATCCAGTGGCAGAGATGTTTGCACCGAATCAGCTCCCGCTCAGATCGGCACACAGCTCTGCAAGCAATAAACCTTCCAGATGAGATGGCTGCATGCAGTAGGAGAGCGCTGGCTGGGCTTCAAAGGACGCTGTGGAAAGTGCAGGAGAAAATGACATGAAGTGGGAACGCCCCAGGAAGCACTGTTGTGCTCCCTCCTCTGACCACTGCCAGATATCTCCAGTTTCCAGCTGTCACGGCTTCTTTTAGCCATTCCTTTTTCCCTGCGGCACTTCCACAAACATTTACCCAGCACCTCCCCCATCCAGGCACTGTGTCAGGCTACACGTACCACTGGGAATCCGGGTCCCATTCTAGAGAGGCTCGCACAGTAGTGGGGGAAATGGGAGGGTTGCTGCAGTTTTAGCAACCACCATGTGGTACCATTGTGGAACACACGGTCCCCTAGAGGCTGGATGGATGTATCAGGAAGAACGTGGGTCATGGAATCCAGCAAAACTGGCTTTAGACACCCACTCCATCATCACCATTTCTCATTTCTAAAATTACAAGGGCAAGTCAGGCCCCCGCCCAGGAACTTGCCCCACTGCCCTCTCCTTTCTCTGAGTACCACACAGGGGACCCCTCACGTGGTCTCTTGCTTTGATGGTGTGCCCTCTCCCCTGCCATCTGACAGGCCTCAGGAAGGCTGGCACATCCCCCTCTGTCCCTGGCACAGGGCCTGGCATCAAGGACCCCTCATGAGCCTGCAAGGATCCAGCTCTGACCATACCACCTGCTCCACTGGGCCAAGCAAAGGGGCCCAGTCAAAACAGGGTCAGTGAGGAAGAAGCTGTGAGTCCCCATGGAGGCCTTCTACCCTCCTCAGGTGGCACCAAGAAGACTAGGGGTCCCATAGCCACCAGGTGTGATGTCAGATCCTGGTCCACACCCTGCCAGGACAAGAAGTAGAGCTTCCATGAAATTGTCAGGGTCTGCGTCACTTCCTCTTGTGTTTTCTTTCCCAACCTGGCTGTTATAGGCTGAAGAGTATCCCCCCAAAATGCATATGTTAGAGTGCTAACCCCCAGTAGCCCAGGATATGACTATTTGGAGATAGGGTCTTTAAAGAGGTAATTAAGTTAAAATGAGGTCATTAGGGTGGGCCCTAACCCACTATGACTGGTGTCCCTATAAGAAGAGAAAATTTGAACACAGACACATACAGAAGGAAGACCATATGGGGACACAGCAAGAAGGTGGCCACCTGCAAACCGAGGAGATCAGCCTCAGAACAAACCAACCCCGCCAACACCTTGATCTCAGACTTCCAGCCTCCAGAACCGGGAGAACAGAAATGTCAGTTGTTTAAGCAGCCCGGGCTGTAGCGTCTGATTATGGGGGCTGAGCTGACTGATATGTCGGTTGTGTTGCCTTTGAGTGGCATTTCCATTCCAGGTCATAAATGAAAACAGCTGTTCACAAAATGGCTCTATCCCCGCTCCTGCTCTAGGTCTCAGAACAGAGGCATTGATTTCCCAGTTGGGACCTTTACTGTTGAAGGCATACAACATTCTCAGGCTCCCTGAATACCTGGGCTGAGAAAAGCAATGGTAGGACTGGGGATGTGAGACTGCAGGTCCCATCCCACCCTACCCCTGAGAGGCATGCAGCCAGACAGCCGGCCTCTCCTGTCTGCTCCACCTGCTGTGGGCTCCACCTGGACCAGAGAACCTACAGTCACAAGCCGTCCTTCTGCCCGCCTGCGTCTCCCAGCCTCTCTCTGTCGCATTTCTAATTCTCTCAGGGCTCCTGAGTACAAACAGAGGAAGGATCAAGGGCAATTCAGCAGGAGAGCTGCAGCTCATCCACAGTGTTGAATTTTGATTTATCGTCACTTTAATATCTTAGCAAGTGAAGGACACCCTCGTAAAGCATCATCGCCGCCTTTAAATAGAGAGAAATCATTTCCCCTGTGCCAGGGCAATGAAACTCCGCTCTCGTGAGCTGCAGTCCAAGAGGAAATCTTCAGCAGAGGTTAAGAGCGTTAATACAAATTAAGTAAGGTGCTTTCATATCCGAAGGAGCAAACCACTTCACGGCCATTAACAGGCTGATATTTAAACAAACTCGCCTCCCATTAAGAGAGGTGGCTGGAGAGAGCGGCTGCTTTGCAGCAGGTGGGTAGAGAGGATTGTGGAATAAGGTAGCACCGTCCAGGGCCTACTTCCAGGGAGCCCCTGACGCCTAGCTGAGGGGAGCATGGGCAGTGGGCAGCCTTCAGCTATTCAGTTCTTCAAGATCTGCCAAGAACCAAGGTCACGTCCTTCCCAGGTAGCCCGTGCCCCGTGACCAAGTGAGGCGGAGATATAAAGATCCAGCCATTTGGGTCCAACATGGGACACTTCTGAAGGATGATGCTTTCTCCAGAGCCCCCCACCAGGGTGTCTGGAGCTTTGTCAGGCCTCCATCGCCATTCAACTTCTGCCTCTGCCCAAAGCTGCTTCTTTCCCCCTTCCTTCCATTGATACGAGTCCTAATAAACACCTTGAACCCCAAACTCCATCTCAGCGTCTGCTTCTGCAGCATAAGACAGATTGGGGATACCAAAAGGGAGCTGGAGCCACAACTGGCCCAGCCCAGCAGAGGCCTGGGTACAGGGGAGTGTGCAGGGATGGTGAACCTGATCTACCCTGGAGGTGATACCATCTTGCCTAAACTTTCATGACACTGAGAAATGCATGAGACATATAGGCAATACTAGAGGAGAGAAAGGAAGTCTGGAGCCCAGGTGCTGTTGGCCATCTCCCATCCCATATTGGGAGAGAGAAGGAGGAATGACACATTGGAACTGCAAGAAGAGGAGCTGGTTAGGAGAGGAAGGAAGTGAATTCAGTTCCGATGAGATTGATTCTGGTGGGATCTGGAGTGGAGGGGTCGGGGAGGAGGGAAAGTCTAGGAGGTAGAGGATAAAGGGGCCTGGAGCTCTGAGCAGCAACCTGCCCAGGAGGTATAGATCTGGGCGGTATCAGCATTTTGATGATTCAGCTGGGAGCATCTGAACATAGGAGCCTGCCCAGGGAGTGTGCAATGTGAAAGAAGGGGAGGCCCTGGGACAGCCACCAAGAATAAGGATAAATTGGTCCCAAGCATGAGGCTATGGGAATCTAGAGAAGAAAGAATTCCTATAGGTGGACGTGGTCAAGAGTTCACACAGAAGCAGCTGCATAGCACAGGGAGATCAGCTCGGTGCTTTGTGACCGCCTGGAGGGGTGGGATAGGGAGGGTGGGAGGGAGGGAGACGCAAGAGGGAAGAGATATGGGAACATGTGTATATGTATAACTGATTCGCTTTGTTATAAAGCAGAAACTGACACACCATTGTAAAGCAATTATACCCCAATAAAGATGTTAAAAAAAAAAGAGTTCCCACAAAGAGAGGGGTCTTGAGCTGAGCCTGGAGGAACAAGTAGGATGAGGCCATATTTAAATCCTAATGGAGAAGGTGTGATTAAGAGGTGACCTGGGGAGTTCTGGAGATGGAAGGTAGTGATTGTAGCACATTGTAAATGTATTGAATATCTCTGAACTTTACATTCTAAAATGGTTGTGATGATAAATTTTATGTTTGTATATGTGTATCACAATTTTAAAATTTGGGAAAAAATAATGGACAATACACGGCATGATACAATGAAACAGACATAGGCCAAAGAAGCTTTGAGACCTTATGCAGGGATGCTGGGAGGTAAGAAAAACAATAAACACCATAGCATCTTTTAAAACTGTGAGTCCATCAAAACTCCAAGCTGTAATTACTTACAGTCGACCCTTGAACAAGACAGGTTTGAACTGCACGGGTCCATCTATATGGGGATTTTTTTTTTCACTAAATATATACCACGGAACTACACCACCCATGGTAGGTTGAATCTGGGGATGCAGAATTGCAGATATGGAGGGCTGCAAAGTTATATGTGGATTTTCCACTGCACGGAGAGTTGGCACCCCTAACCTCCACATTGTTCAGCTGTTACAACCTAGCTCTTGAGAGTAACAAAGATGAGCTAAGAAATACAGACAAATTTATTTCAAAATAGAGTTTCAAGAATTAGGGGATCAAATTCCCATCCTTAAGTGGATTCAACTTGTCCCAAATCAAGACATGAATGGGAATCCAAGAGTTCCAAGAAAATTCTTGCAAAGTCCCTTATCTCTAGCCTACCACACACTCAGCAGGAAGCAAGGATTGGTCTCTCTTCCTTTTTGTGAGCTACCCTGGCCCTTCATGAGAGACCTGGAAAGTAAAGTCGAGAATCAGCCATATATGGCGGTAATTTAAAATCCTAGGAATTGGGACTTGCCTGGTGGCACAGTGATTAAGAACCTGCCTGCTAATGCAGGGGACACGGGTTCGAGCCCTGGTCCGGGAAGATCCCACATGCCGTGGAGCAACTAAGCCCACGCGCCACAACTACTGAGCCTGCACTCTAGAGCCCACGAGCCACAACTACTGAGCCCGTGCGCCTAGAGCCCGTGCTCCACAACAAAATAAGTCACCGCAATGAGAAGCCCGCGCACCAAAACGAAGAGTAGCCCCCACTCGCCGCAACTAGAGAAAACCCAACGCAGCCAAAAATTAATTAATTAATTTTTTTTTAAATCTTAGGAGTTGTTTTTCCTATAAAGACAATCTTGCAGAAAATGTTTCCTTCCTTCCAAACAAAAATGCTAACAATAGTTATTGTTTAAAGAACAAGAAGTTGAACCATATTAAACAATGGGTTTTTAATGCCAAAAAAAAAGAGGTGAGGATGGAAAACACGGGAGAGAACAGGATATTCAGTGATGGTAGCCACTCTCTGTTCAGTGTCTTTGGACCTTATATCACCAAGCCTCATTCTTCATCTATAAAATAAAGCCACAAATGCCTGCCTTGCAAATTGTTGTAAGGATTCGAGAGGATACGAGGAAAGCACTCGACACAGTACCTGTCACTTGGTAGGTTCCAAACAAGTCGTAACTAGTTTTATGATGGGAGAAATCTTGCTTTTTAACATGCAGCAACAGACACGGGGGCTTCCTTTTAAAATCATTCTCCAGGAACAGAACTATTACTCCTCATATCAACAGAAACCTTTGGGGCTGGAGATCTATCAAATATACTTCAGCGGTTTGTGGGCCAATGATTTGATCCTGAGACACAGAGACAGATGTCATGAACAATGGCAGTGTAAAGGGACTGCTCCGGAGTGGCCATCTTACAAACACCACCCCTACCTGCAGTCCACAGAGGAAGCCCGACATCTCAGAAGGCAAGATCACTTTTCATAGTATGGAAGGGCATGAGGTGCCAGATGCCTCATTTTTGTGCTCCATTTTGTCCCCAAGATAACCTTGCTCAGTCGTTGCTATCATCTCCCTTTTCACAGCTTGAGGAAATTGAAGCTCAGAGGCATTAAGACCCTTGCCCGAGGTCACACAGCAGTAAGCGGTGGGACTTGGATTTGAACTCATCGGCCTGAAGCTGGGATTCTGAGCATTCCGCTATACTACAGGGCTTTCCACGTTCTTTCCAGTTGTCCTGCAATGACCTCACTGCTCTGTATCCCTTCCCCTCTCTTGGTTTCCTTTCCAGAAACGCATCTTTATTCATATCCCTCCTCCGTGAATCAGTCCTGGTGACACCGCAGGTTAAGCCCAGGGCCCGGGGTCTCAGGCAACTCAGATGTGTCCATTTTCCAATCAAACTGTTGCCTTTTTGAGTCATTTCTATTTAGCAGCTGAAAACTTAATCTTGTTCCTTCTAGACATCCTGGTTATTTCTGATTTAAGCCAAGTCTTTGGGGCATAACTCTCCCATCAAAGACAAAGGTCATCACCTTTGACACCATTCCCTACCTCTCTGAGTCTCCTCCCTTCTCATGGACCTTCCCCCACCTGTCCTGCTTCTGATTTCCCACAGCTTCCTGCGTGCGTACCACCCAGCAGTGCAGGGAGGGAGGGGGCTCTGTTCTGAGGCGGAAGCAGAAGCCATTGGGCTTTCTGGGCTGGTCTACTTCTCGGGCTGAGGCAGGTGCTGTCCAGCTTTGGTCAGTGCCCAGTATCCTCATGACTCATTCTCTTGGTGAAGGAGGGTCCAGAGTCCACTCTGTGAGGTAGCAGAGTCAGTGGGCAATGGATCCCCACGGGGCCACACTCACTGCCACCATGTGGGTGACCAGTAGAGCATGGTAAAAGTTATATCTTCCTGTCCTCTCAGCACCAGCAAGTGTCTTCCACCCCATAACCCCACGGGTGAGGTCCTTTTGCCCTTCTGTGTAACTTCTTAGAGGGCTGGCAAGCCAGGTCATGCTCCTAGCCATCTCCTTGCTTCACTCGCTGCCCAGGGGATGCTGCCTCCCATTCTTTGGCCCCTCCTGCTTGACTGCGCTTTTTGGCTTCACCATCCTGAGTGTCTCCATGACCAACAGTGCTGGATGTAGCTCTCGGTTCAGTCATGTGGCACATTCCCTATTTGATGTGCACCCCAAAGCCCCTGTGATCGGAGCCTCCCCAGAGATGAAAGAAGATTCTCTTGGGTGGCTCCTGCCCACCCGGCTTCTCTGTACGGAGTGGAAAGGAGTAGACCGTCATTAGGACTTTCCTTCTTGATCACTGCTCCCGGGTTCCCCCACGCCACCCCCTGCCTTCTCATGGGAGAGTGGGGTGATGGGGGAGCGGAGGCTGGAAAAACAGGTTCTACTGGCATGCATCACTTTCAAACTCTAGGGACTCTGAAGCCAGGACAAAGCCAAAGGCCAGCCCGACCTCCCTGCCACAGAGCCCCCGGTCACCTGTAGGTTGGGGTTATTTCCGTCCCCCACAAGGCAGTGTTTCTCACACTCAGCATATACACATCACCGGGGGCTCTTGTCAAAATGCAGATTCTGAGTACATAGGTGGGGCAGAGGGCAACCTGAGGATCTGCATTTCTAACAAGCCCCTGGGTGATGCGCTGCTGTGGGTCCATAGGCCACACGGAGGACATCAGGGTGCTGCCAGGACAGGACCTCACACAGGATGCACACACTTGCCACCTGACTCCTGCCACCGGGCAGGAGGGGTGGGAGGGACGGTAGGGATGGTGGGGCAGATTGCCACCTTCAACTCCACAGACACCCACAGCCCCGCTACGGTGAAGCTTGGTGGGGCTTGTCCCCTTCCTCGTACAGGGATCAGAGAGACGGACCCCCTAACACCAGCTGTTAGCCACAGACGTGAAATACGAGTCACGCCAGCAAATGTCGGGCCCATCTCCCAGCTCTGCACCCTTTGTCATCCACTCCTTCCTCCCGTTGCGGAAGGGGGAGTGCTCTGACCCATTAAAACACGCACACACACACACACACACGCGCATGCATAAAGTACACACGCGCGGGCCACATTTGCTGCATGTTTCCTCAGCCTTGCTCTTGGCCTGCAGTCAACTGACCAATCGCCTGCTTGCTGTAAGGATGCACAGCCCCACTCGGCCCCGAGGCCTGACCAGACAATTCCAGACGGGCTCAAAGGGCAGCATCAGGCATGACAGTGACAAGGACAGGACCACAGCTCCCACTCTCCACCCTGGGCACCCACACCGGGGAATGAGGGATGACAGCAGCACCTGGGCTCAAAGGGCTTCATCAGCCCCTCTTCCCACACCCTGTCCTTTAGAGGTTCTAGTCAAGCACCCCAAAACACCATCTCCAGGAAGGAAGGGTAAGATTTGGGGGAGGAGGTTAACAAGCTTAAAATCCTGAAGTGCTAGGCAGTCAAGCAGAAGAACTAAGAAGGAGAAAATTAAACTTCGGGCTAGAAAAATATTCATCAGCACCAGAAAAAGAACTGCTTCTCTGAAGCCCCAGTTGGCAAGGAAATGAGCAAAAGAGAGCCAGCCCGCAGCTGCAGGGAGCGCTGCATAAATCCCACATAGGAGCTGGCCGGCCTGAAGGGTAAGACGCATTTATGGCCAGAGAATAAGAAAGACTCTTTCACTTTGGGAAATCAACTTCTCCCTGGAACATCTTGATGACGGGAACTCCGGGCAACTGGGTGCCCAGCCAGGCCCACCTAGCTGCTTTCTCATAGGTTGGCAGCTCAAAGAACCCTCCTCCATCTCCCTCTCTCTCAGGGCAATGTCTTATTGGCCCATTCCCTCTGGCACCCCCAGACTCACACTCTGTGACTACTGAAAGGAGCTGAGGGGGCACTGTATTGGGAGGGGAGTGTGGATACGTAAATCTCTTTTGCAGAGTCATTCCCAAGGTTCTGGCGTGGAGAGTGTATTAGTCAGGGGAGGTTAGGTGATGCTGCGGTAACAAACAACCTCGAAGTCTCCGTGGAATGGAACAGCAAATGCTTACTATCTTTCTCACTGCACGTCCAGCGTGGGTTGGCTGGAGGCTTTGCTCTGTGTCATGCTCATTCCAGGGCCCAGCTGATGGGGCAGCCAGCATCTCAAATGACACTAGTCACCACAATAGGGAAAGAGAAACAGGCAGCAAGGCACTGGCTCTTAAAGCTTCTGCCCTAAAGCAACTCACACATGTTCACTCACACTTCACTGGCCGGAGCAACTCACGTAGCCAAACCTCACTTCGAATGAGAGGGGAAATACAGTCTTGTCAGGCTCCCAGAGGAGAGACTCAGAACGTTCGTGAACAGCCCGGATAACTACCATGGGAGGGGTAGCATCGGAAAGAGACGGGAAGAAAAGGTAGAGGGAGAAGAGGGGATGGGGGAGAAAGAGGGGGTGGAAAGAATCCGAAGGGGAGAGGAAAGGGATGTCCAGTTGACCGAGGCTAAGATGTCTCCTGAAAAAATTCCTGAATAATTGAGAACTTGCTTGGTTACATGGATCTGTAGGGAACCTGAGCATTTTGACCTTTTTCTGGCTCTGTGGTAAGAGGCCCAGGGCCCCAAGAAGGCTCTGCTGCTTCCCCCACTCCCGGAGGAGGGATGCCTGGCCACCGCAGGCTGCCGCCCAGATCATTCCATCTGAGTCACCTTGCCTGTTATCCTCCTCGGTCCCCAGAGGCCCCTTCAGCCCACTGAACTCCTTCTGGGAAATCTCATTTCTCACCCTGGCAGCAATCTCAATTCTTCCTGTCAGATCCTCAAGGCTGCCCTATAAATAAGGCCCAAATTCTTTATCGCTGGAGTCAGCAGAGGTTTGCATGTGGGATGTCCTGACCCACACTATAGTCATATTTTCATAAAACCTGCGCATAGAGCTTCATATGAAAAGGAACATGGCGGGGGGGGGGGGCAGGGGTGATGAACCAGGTCTCTCTCTGCAGCCAGGGCCCCTCCCCTTTTGGGGAAGGTCTCAGGCTAGCACTGAAGTCTGGAAATAAAAAACATTGTCAGCCACCTTGTCCACTTTCAGACAGAGGGCACGACTACTGATGATTCACAGGGACTGCTCTGGCAACCCTGCCCTGTCTCTCGGCGAGCCAGGCCCTGCCACAGTGCTCTTGTTTAAGCTGGGCCACCTAAGCCCAGCCAAACTCATTCTCAACCCCCCACCTTCTCTGACCTGGGATCATCTCCCACCTACTTCCAAAGAGGCAGGCAAAGTACCAGTGAATGCTTCATATATTCAAAGTCAAGGTCTCGGGAAAAGAAGAGTACAGTCCCCCAGACTGGACTCTAACAGTGGAGCGAGAACTGGGCATCACAGACCAAGCAGAGCACAGAGCAGGGAGAGGAGCCTGCGGGCAGGTGGCTGCAGGCAGCAGGGACGGGAGGGAGGTCTGTGAACTGAAGAATCTCCAGCACCTTCCCTGGGCCCCAAATATATCATCAGCTGTAACCTTCCCAGCAGCTCTTTGATGGGGTCTTGTCTTTCTCACGTTAGAGATGAAGAAACTGAGGCCCAGAAAGGTCATTTATCCCAGATCACACAAGCTGGGAGTGGCAGCGCTGGAATCGGAATCCTCTGTCTAGCTTTCCGCTGCCCTCGGGCCAACCTCCGAGAGACTAATTTCTCTGACGCTCAGGTGTTAGCAGGTTTGCTGCAATTTTATTTCTTACTCAATATCATAGACACTCTCAGGATCCTATAAATAAGAATAGCTCCTAGGCGCTCAGCTCTGCAGATAAACAGACTTTTGATAGCCTCTCCTTCACCGTGGTAAAGAAGTTTATGAGACTAGGATAAAAATCCTTGGAAGAAAGCCACCACCTGCCTCCCAGCTACACTTGTGATTCAGAGGAAAAGGTCCCCATGCTCTCTTGAAGCCCCCTGTGTGTGAAAATAAGAGGTGGCCCGGCAGGAAAGTAAACAAGAGAGACTACGTGTGAAGCACAGAGAAAGAATGAAAAGAAGGTGAAAGAAAGAAAAGATAGTACAAGAAAAGACCCACAGGAAGCGGGTCAGCATCTTAGGGAAGGATTATTATGTGGTATTGGGTCCAGTTCAGGGATTTACCAAAAGGATGTGTTTCCCTGAGTAGGTTAACAATTTCCTTCAGTGCAAACCAATATCATCTAATAAGTTTCAACCCCGTCTGTCTTTTTTTTTTTTTTTTTTTTAATTTGGCCGTGTCATGTAGCTTGCAGGATCTTAGTTCCCTGACCAGGGATTGAACCCACAATCTCGGCAGTGAAAGCGTGGGGTCCTAACTACGGGAGCACCAGGGAATTCCCCCTGTCTGTCTTGTATGAGAAGACATATGCTTAGTCAAGGAGGATTTGGATACAAGCCTCTTGGGTGGGGTCCAGAATGTCTGGACAGAATCCATGGCACAGGCTGCCAAGAGCTGATGGGAGTGCTGGCTCAGGGGTCACGCAGGGGGAGAAGACCCCAGGAATGGAGCCCAACTGGAAAGTGCGTCAATCTTGGGGGCTTGGAATCAGAAGGAAACTATGAACCACAGTTGTTTTCGTGTGGGTCCCCCAGAAGCAGAGCCTGAGACAAGGTTTGGAAAGCAAATAGCTTATTGGGGACATGGTCCTAGGAAAGTCTGATAGGAGGTGGGGAAGGCAGATGATAAAGGGTGAGCTATCAAGCAGGTTAGCAGTGAGCTACACAGGCAGCTGCAAGAACAAAAGATTTGACCAAGAAGTTTGCAACAACCAACAACACTCCCTCCCCTTTTAGTAAAAAAGAAGCGTGAATTCTAACTCAGGGAAATGGTCCTTTGGGACACGAGTCCACCATCTTCTCCATCTGCTGGCTTGTGGAATAAAGTCGCTATTCCTTGCCCCAGCAGCTTGTCTCCCGATTTACTGGCCTGTCGTGCGGCGAGCAGTACGAGCTTGGACTTGGTAACAAGGGTGAATACATATATATATTCATTATGTCGTATACCTAAAACTATACAATGTTATATGCCAGTTTTATCTAAATTTTTTAAATTTTTAAATAAAAAATAAGAAAGTCAGAGCGAGCATCAGATTTGAAAGTGAGCAGCTGACTTACTTCACTTAGTAAGATAATCCATCCATGTTGCTGAAAATGGCATTATTTCATTCTTTTTTATGGCTGAGTAATACAGAGAAAGACAAAATCATATGATATCACTTACATGTGGAATCTTAAAAAGCGATACAAATGAACTTATTTACTAAATAGAAACAGACTCACAGACTTAGAAAACAAACTTACGGTTACCAAAGCGGAAAGGTATGGGGGAGGGATAAATTAGGAGGTTTGGGATATACATACAACTATATATAAAATAGATAATCAACAAGGACCCTCTGTATAGCCCAAGGAACTCTACTCAATACTCCGTAATAACCTATGCGGGAAAAGAATCTGAAAAAGAATAGATATATGTATAACTGAATCACTTTGCTGTATGCCTGAATCTAATACAACATTGTAAATCAACTATATTCCAATATAAAATAAAATATTTTTTTAATAAAAAATTTTAAAAATGAAGAAAGTGAGCAGCTGTAACAGAACATGACACAAGCCACAACCCAGAAGGCAGGCTGGGATTCACTTCAGTTATGATGAGACCTGTGGAGGATGAGATGGTGCTGGAGGGCTGCATGGGTAGGGCGCTGCTGTGTGCTCTCGGGGTCGTCAGCAGCTCTCCGACTCCTTGGGCTTCCAGGACGGCAAGTGGTGGATCCCAGGCCCCACTGGCCCCCTGCACTGCACAGGCTTATCAGCTAGTGAAGGGACAGGTCGCTTTATACTAATGATCTAATGGTACAGGAAGGTCCACAGAGCACAGACCCTAAGGTTAAGGCAGCCTCAGCTCAGATTTCCTCCTTGCCATTTGCTTGCTCTGGGACATCAGACAGGTCAGATCCCTTCACCCAACTCAGCCTCTGTCCTCTGATGTGTAAAATGAGAAGAATGACACCTGCAATGATCACAGAGCCCCCAGCCCAGTCCCCGGCACATGCTCAGCATCAATAAATGTGCGTTCCATCTCACACACTGCTGGTGGGAGGGAAAACTGGCGCAACCCCTTTTCAAAACTATTGGACATTACCAACCACAGCTAAAAATACTCCTACCCTATGACCCAGCACTACCACTCCTAGGTGTAGGACCCACAGAAATGACTGCACACATCCCCCAAAAAAGTCAGGCAGCAACTGCATTCACATAACCAAAAATGGGCAACAGCCAATGTCCATCCACAAGCGAACAGGTACATAAAGTGTGGTATAACTATACACCAGAATACCGCCACCCATGGCAACATGGGTGAAAAGCACAGAGCTCATTACACATATGTTGAGATCCCTGAAGAATATAAAGCTTTCAAGTCCAGGGTCCAGGCACTATTCCTCCCTATATCCCAGCACCCTGTACAGAATAGATGCCCACAAAGTAAATGGGTTTTTTGTTTGTTTGTTTGTTTTGCGGTACGCGGGCCTCTCACTGTTGTGGCCTCTCCCGTTGCGGAGCACAGGCTCCGGATGAGCAGGCTCAGTGGCCATGGCTCACGGGCCCAGCCGCTCTGCGGCATGTGGGATCTTCCCAGACCAGGGCACGAACCCGTGTCCCCTGCATCGGCAGGCCGACTCTCAACCACTGCGCCACCAGGGAAGACCGTAAATGGTTTTTTGAATCAACCTTTGTGTGTGTGTGTGTGTGTGTGTGTGTGTGTGTGTGTGTGTGTGTGTGTGTACATCCCCAGCCTTCTGATAATCAAGCAAGATGACTGCCAGCTGCCACCATGACCCATGTCCCAGAAAAGGGCTACAGGCTGTCCATGCAACCAGTAAGCCAACATGAAGAGTTTGTTTTTTTTTTAAATCTTTCCTGTTTGACTTCTTTTTTTTTTTTTTTTTTGAGGTATAGTTGATGTAAAATACAAACATAAGGGGGTTTGAATGAGCTCAGCCCATCTCAGCCTGCCTGCTGCAGCCGGTGAACCCTCATTAACCTCACACACCCAGGCGGCTAAGAGGCCCCAGAGGTGCACTTGGCTGGGGTGGCAGCAAGAAGCTTCTGGGTCCCTTCACTTCTCCGTTAGGTTCACGACTCACCAAGCTCTAATTCACCCACCAGTCGCTAGAGGTTGAACCAGCTTGTAACAGATTTATTCACGGATCAAAGTCATCTGGCAGAGCATCTGGAGGCTGACCCCAAGCCCAGCATGCATGCTTCTGAGTCTCTGCACTCAGCCTGCATCCTGGCAGATGGATTAGCAGAGAGGGAGAACCCGTGAGAAAGCCTGATGACCCCACTCTCCCCGCGACCACCGGAGCACTGTGTTTGGACCTCTTGTATGTACGAGCCTTTTCACGCGTTGCCACAGATTACAGTGTGACAGGAGCAAGATTTATTAGCAGGTGAGATTTCCTCCACCTCCCCATTTCAATGCCTCTCTCCCTCATCCTGCTGGGAAAAAACAACAACAACAACAACCCTTTCCAACTGGTTCCAGGACAGTCGGTGATGCCAAATGAAAAGGAGCTACACTGATCCACAAAGTGAAAAGCTGTGAGAAGGAAAACGGGCTTGGGGTGGGGGTGGGGACACATACCCCAGGGCTAAGAAGGAGAGAGCTTGGATCCGGCAGGTGATGGTTCTGGAACTGCCGTGCAAAATGAAAACGGGGGCAGGAACGGCAATTCGGAAAGTATGACTCAAGATTATATAAATTGGGAGCTCACTGGTATTCTTCAAGACACTTAAGTGGGAATTTCGTTTCATTGCCATGTAAGGGGCTGGATTCTACAAAAAGTCTGAGTCACACGAACCCCTGCTTTCACTTCCGTTAGATGGTATCGGTGTCACTGATTCTCACACTAGACAGTGAGTTCCCGCCCAATTGTAAACCAAGTCGCATCTGCTTCGTCTCCGAGGGCAGCCAGGTCAGGATGGTGTGTGCCCACGACTGAGTTCAAGGGCAGGGCTCAAGACCTCCCTGATAACCTGTACACATCTACATGCAGCACAGGAAGCACCAGAAGGACAAAACAGCCCACTCCGTCCACCTCTCCTTGACGGCAGCCTACGGACACCTTAGGATTGTCAAATAAAAACAAATCCAGACCTAGCAAGGAAAGATTTATTCAAAAGGATTATGGGGCATGGCGGGGGTGGGGGAAGTATTGCATCAGGAGGAGAGAGATCTGTTACAAAAGGGAGAAACTCTGACCATAAGGTCTGCAAGCTTCTCAAGAGTTAGGCAAAAAAAGTTTTCCTCCTATAATGAGGGCTTAGCAAGGCTAGAAAGAACTATACGTGGGGAAATAGGATGAAAGGGTGGAGCGATCGGAGAGTGGATCAGAGAATGTTTGACCCTGAAGCCGCTCTACTCTCAGGAGGGGCTGTCTGCTGCCAAAGTTCAGGAGCCTTAGAGAAGAAAAGAAGCTTGACCAAAGTTTGGTTAACAAACAGTTTGTTCCAAATGATCAGTGAGGACAGCATTTCAGCTAATCATCTACGAAGAAAAAAATGGGAGTTTGGAGAGTCTGTGTGTGCTTATCATTGGTCAACAATGGGGACATCTGTAAGTCTTATCTAACGCATACAAAGAAGAGTGGTTCTTTGCAGTAAGCCGTCTTTCCAGAACACAAGGGGGGGATTTCTTAGCCATCAGATAAAATTCAACATTGTCAGGATGGACTTGAGCTTTTGAGTCTGTGCTCTTTTCCTCAGGGAGGCCTGCTGTGGAACCAAATGTGCCCTGCCGGTGGAGGGACTCAGAGGAGGTTCTTCGCCAACAAGCATCCAGGAACCACATGCTACAGCAGAGCCTGCTCACCTGAAAGGGATGGCTGTGCGCAGGACATGCCCCCAGTCCAGTGCCCCACATGTGCTTAAGATGACAGATGAGACCCATGTTAGGAGGAGCTCTCAGGCCAGACTGAAGCTTCCCAACAGCCTCCTCCAGCCACTCTCCAGCCCTCCATCCTGCTACCTGGTGACCCATGCTCTCTGCTTCACTTCTATTGGCCTAAAACAGACTGCCAGTTATTTCTTCAGGAAAAAAAAAAAAAAAAAGGGGGTTAATTTGGGATGAACAGAGAATTTCAGTTTGGGTTCCGCAACTGTGGTGAGCAACGTGCAAGTCCCCAGCAAAAGCAGAGAGGAGAACTCTTTTATAGAGGAGAAAAGGAAGTTGGGAGGCTTATAGTAAGCAGAGGCCATGGCTTTTCATTGGCTGAGTTGTGACTGTCTCTCATTGGCTGAGCTCTTGCTGGGCAAGAATAGGGAGACTTTCTACTTCCTGTTGGTCTCTGAGATCATCACAGGGTGTGAGAGCTCCACCTTCTGGTCTCCTGACTATTTAATTGAAGTTTCTGTTTATTAATTTTTTACATTTTCCCCTTTTGTTCAAGATCTTTCTCTGAAACCATCTTTCAGCAAGAGTCAGGTTCTCTGGTTTCAGTGGCTTTTTGTCTCTCAATGTCAGGAAGGACCCTCCTGGGTGTTGTGTCTTACAATGGAGGGAAAATGCACAGATCAGAAGCCTAATAGGCTCACATTCACGTAACAAGGAGGAGTAGGAGGGAGAGTTCTCAGGCACTTTTTATCTAAAGGCCATTTTATCAAGACCATAGATATACATGGAGATCATCTGAAGCATTATGTCATTAGCAAAGGTTTGGGGACAAAATTCCAACAGGACTGGTCCAGATATCTTGAGAAAGCTGTCTCATCAGATGTCGTCTGCTTCAGTTCTGGGAAATCTTTACTTTCAGGTCACCAGATGATGTGAAATTCTGGTCGGGGTTTGGCACTCTCTTTAGGTGTGTCACATGAATCCAAGAGTCTATTCCCTAGAGTTTGATGGCACAAAGATTGGCTAGCATTACCTGATAGGGCCACTTCCAAAAATGTTGAAAGACCATCCTTCTGGAGGTGTCTTTTCCAACAGACAAAAATCTCACATCACACATCACAAGGTGTGATGCTCAAGGTCTTCGTCTCCCAAGAGCACACTGTGAAAAAATTGCTCTACCAAAACGTGGGTATTTTTATTAGACCCATTTAGACCTTAGTGACACTGGAGTACCTCTCCTTTTATCAGTTGTGGATCAAAAGAGGCAGCAGCCAAGTGCATTGGGCATCCTGTGACTATCTTAGAGAGTAAGAGTTTATGAGTTCCAAAAGGGGTGGATCTGAAATTTAGAAGGACCAATGACAATGCTTTTGGCCAAGGTATTTTGAGGACCTCTACAAATTTTTCCTGTTGAGTCTTAATAATGCTGTTGGTGCATTCGACTAACCCAGAGGATTGAAGGTGGTCAGCCCAATGGAAGTGTTGTAAAACCAGCCAAACAGCACAGACTTGTCAAAGTATTTGACCAGTAAAATGGGTTCCTTGATCGCTGTGAAGTTCGAGAGGAGTTCCCCAGGTAGGGATAATCTTTTTCCAAAGGGACTTTAGCCACAGAAGAGGCAGGAGTCTGTCTGCAAGGGGAAGCTAAAGGAGTTTCCTGCAGATTTTCACAAGGAGTCAAGAGTGTTAAGCAGGGGACTTCATCAGAGACAGAGGGAAGAGTGGTAGCAGGGTTAAGGTTACTGCAGTGCAGAAAGAATTATGTGAGGAGCAACCAACAAAAGAACTTCGTCAGAGAGGAAGCAGCTGTCAGAAATCTTGAGCGTGATGAGAATTCAGGGGGTCTTCTACTGCATGAGGTACAAAACTGATTCAAGAGAATCCCACAGTGATTTTCTTTGTGGTCTTAACCAAAAGAGTAGTGGCAATAATGGCTCTAAGGCAAGGGGATGTCCCCATGCCACAGGGTCCAGTTCTGGCTATATGGCTCAGTGGTGGTCCCTGTGTTTTTTGGGTGAGTACCTCAAGGGTATTCCCTTCATTTTCATATACAGAATGGAAAAAGGGAATCTGATCATTGAGATGCTCAAGGACAAGTGCGTTCATCAAACTCTCCTTTAAGGCCTTAAAGGATACGCTGTCTGGTTCTTCTCATAAAATTGGGTCAAGGTTGTCATTCTCCAGTAAAACATACAGAGGTTTGGCCATAAGAGAGAAATTTGCAATCCAATTTTAGCAATAACAAACTAGCCCAAGGAAACCTCACAGTTGGTGCTTAGTTTTGGGTTTTGGGAAATTTAGGACACCATGAAGCCTGTTTGAGTTGAGATGTAGCACTTATTCTGATATCAGATGCCTTAAATATCAACCCTGGGTTTGGGCAAACTGCAGCTTTTTTCTTGGTGACCTTAAGGCTAAAATGTTTAGCAGGTGGATGCTGTCCTCCTGTGAGGAGGTTTGAGAAGGAGAGCAAAGAAGTAAATCATCCACATATTGCAACAAAGTAGGACCTCTAGGGAACTTTATATCATCCCGATAAGCCTTCAGGATTTGTGAGAAGTAAGAAGGACTCTCAGTAAAACCCTGAGGCTTTACTATCCAGGTGAATTGTTTTTCTTCCCAAGTGAAGGAAAAAAGGCATTTCTTAGCCTCAACAACCGGAATACTGAAGAATGCACAGTGTAAATCAATTATTACAAGCTGGTCTCCCGGTTGCAATTCTAGAGCCTTTTCAGAATTTTCCCAATTAGTGGTTTTCGTCCAATGCTGGGTCTTCACTGACAAGCATATAAACTAGCTGATGTGAGTGGGAGAAACCAGGTTGATAAGTCTGAATGACTATATGAAATTCCTCAGCAAATCCGTGAGGATCTTCGGTTACTTTGGGAAAATCTTTGACCATGGCTCACAGGTTAGCTTTAGTCCAGAGAGCATAGGAAATTAAGGGTTTAGCTTGTGGATCCTCAAAAGGCTTAATTTTAAAGGGACGGCTCTGATAAGTTCAGAGGAAAGGGGAAGTTTGGAGGAGAGAATTAGTAAGGGGGAACTGAGGGTGGAGCAGAGGTGTAGGAGGCATAGAAGGGAAGGAGGAAGATGGTGCTGGAGGTGGGGCCTGACATGAGCCAAGGGAGAGAGACAAGATGGTGCTAGAGGCAGAGCCTGAGACAAAGAAGCCAAGGAAGAAGAGCCTGAGGCTTCGGAAGCCATTTTTTCTTTCTTTAACCATTTATTTGCCTGAGTTAATCTTAAAATCTTATTTTGCAGAGAGGCAATTTCAGGCCCCTGATAACATTTGGAAGTTTCAAAACACCGATCAAAATAGGCATTCCATTCCATTTGGGAAATTTTAGAGCTGTGGTTGTCCAATTCGGTTTTAAGAAAAGTAAGTTTGGGGATTTCAAAAGTTCCCCATAATGACCATTGATGTTCTAAATTGCCTTTGGTCAGCTCAGTCTACTTAGTTAGAAATGCACATGAGGAAGGACTGTGGTTTTCAAACATAAGACCAGCCAGGGTTCCTATGGCGGGGGTCACCCTCAAAATATTTAGATAACTGGGATCCCATTTCTCAGAGGTTTTTCTCTAGAGTACAAGGACAATTTTCAAACAGCCTCAACAGCTCAAACAGCTCAAATAGCTCAAATAGCCTGAAGGCCTAACACCAGCCAGTTCTAGGGGAACAGTCTGGCCCCAGAAGAGTCAGGCAGAAAACTGCTCAACCCAGTTCCAATAGAACAGCCCCTATTCCGAACAAATTGGGCCAAGGCTGAACCGGCACAGTTCCAACAAAACAGCCCCTGTCCCCAAAGGAATGGGCCAAAGGCTGGCCAGATCCAGTTGGGACAGTCTGATTTCAAAATCAGGCCAAAACTTACATTCAGAGCAAGCCCTTAACCAGAAGGGATGAAACCTTAAAATAGATCCCAAATAAAACCTGGAGAGCTTCAAAATGCAAGGAGGGCAGAAGCTCGGATCCAAAAGAAAAACTTACCCTCAAACTCCAGGGTCAGGGAGAAAAGCAGTGAGCAGCAACAGGATAAGTGCCGGTACTGCACCTGTTTGCTCGCTGTCCTCAGAGTCCTGGGGGGTCTTGTCTGGATCCCTGTATGGGTCGCCAAAATGTTGATCTTAAACAAATAGACTGCCAGTTATTTCTCCAGAAAAAGAAAAAAAAAAACTTTATTTGGGATCAACAAAGAGTTGTAATTCAGGGTCTGCAACCCTAGCGAGTCACATTCAAGTTCCCAGCAAAAATGGAGAGAGGCACTCTTTTATAAAGGGGAAGGGAAGTTGGGAGGGCTACAGTTAGCGAAGAGTCTATGGCATTTCCTTGGCTGAGTTGTGACTGTCTCTCATTGGCTGTGCTCTTGCCAGGCAAGAAAAGGGAGTATTTCCTCCTCCTGTTGGGTTCTGCTATTGTCACGGTGCGAGAGCTCCCCCTTCTGGTCTCCTAACTCTATCTAATTAAGGTTTCTGTTAATTAATTTTTTACACTTCCTGCCTTCTGGGTTTCGTTTCCCCCTTTTATGACTCCTCGGAGAACCCCTAACAACTCCCTCCAACCCATGGATGAGCCACTAGGCCACTTATTTCAAAAGTCTTTCATAGAGAAAGGCCCATTCTTGCTGTCAAAGTTTTGCCAAAGCTCAATCACAAGGTAATGGTATTAAGACGGTAAATTTTACGTTTTTAGCCCCATTAAATTTTTTTTAATTTTTAAGTACCAGTATTTCATCCCCAAAGCCAGAGACCCCAAAACGAGTTTGGTGGTCATTCAAGACAGCCATGAAGCTGTCTTGGAAAAGGAGCATCATTGCTGTCTCAGGGGAGCAGTGCATCATCTGGGTCCTGGGGTGTGGACTGTCTCACCCTTGTCTCCCAGTGTTCAAGAACTTTGGCCCACATGGCAGAACCCTACCAACCAACACAACATCCTTGTGCAAATTAGATAAGCACACTCCTTCTTGTTAGAACCAGCGCTCTCTACACATAGCCTGCTTGTAGAAGGAACCATCATGCAAAGAAAACGCTACCCTTCCTCTGGGTAGGAGGCCTGTGTCAGGGTGCATGACTTGGCCAGCAAAATGCACACTGGAATTCACCCACCCCTCTGCCTGCCGCCTTTGTTCAACGCACAAACCTCATAACCATATTTGGCAGGCCTGCCCATGCCTTCCTCCAACCAGCACCTCCAAAACCTGATTTGGCTCTCTAGGGCCTAACCACCCAACAAGTAATTTCCTATTTGGCCTTTCTTGGGTCTCAGCTGGGCCTTACTCTATTTCTGGCATTTCCTCCTGCTAAATCCATTGGCTCAAATTGCCGGGACCCTCTAGGAGGAGCCACCATTACCATCAACACCATCCAAAATTCCCACCACTAACCCCACCACTACCATCATCACCATCCAAATTTCTTCCCCAGCTTATAGTGCATGAAAGAATCAACCAATGTGTTTACAGCCAAGCCTAACGTACAGAAAGTTCAAGTACATTTGCTTTCAGATCCAGGCCTTCTTTGTCTTCAGAGCTTTTCTTCCTTGTGGAACACCTGGCAAGGGGTGAAGTGATTTCCCTCTTTCCAGGTGGCCCTCCATCCACATCATCAGCCAGGTTTATTGGAAAATGCCTCATTCCCTAGGCCTTGTATATTACTTCCTATGTTGTATAAAGTGTTTAGAGCAACAAAAACTGAGACCCATTTCCCAGCCCAAAATAGAGGAGAGTCGTTTTAGCTGAAGTTATTGAACTGTTACGAAGGGTCTATTCTGGCTGACCCCACCAGGGTCAGCCTCCTTTATCCATTTCTTATCTCAGTGGAAACATCATTTTCATGGAGCAAGATAAACACTTTCCCATTTCTTTTAAGAAAGGGAATAGAGAAATAACTGCCGACATCCAACCTGTTAATGACTTTGTGACTCCCCATAAAAGCTTCTTACGGAATTTTACTTTTCCTCTCTGGCTCTTAAAGATTAAACTAAAATTAGTCTGGTATGAAATGCTGTAGCCCTGTCATTGCTTATGAAAGGGAAGCCATCTCCCTGCTCCCGTGCTCCTTTCTCTGCTCTTGCAGGAATAGGATCAATGTCACCGCCAAGGCTGGCATGTCATCAGTGTTGGCAGGTACCACCGTGAGCGTGGCAGAGAGGCGGCTGTCCCACTGACAGCATCAGCTGTTGTTTCACGTGTTCCCAGTCGGGATGTCACATATAACAGAAGGAGACAGCAGGGAAGAGCCCCAATAAGGAATGAGGGTCACATGGAGAATTATCCCGAGCCATCCCCCTGGCCTCTCCCTCCTGTTTACAATGGAGATGCCCAGACCCCCTTCACTTGGTCCCTCGGCACACAAAAATGAACATCTAAATCTGCCTATGACTCACCTCATTCACTCATTCACTATTTATTGAGCCCTACTGTTATGGGCTGAATTGTGTCCCCCTCCAAGTTCATATGTTTAAGTTCTAACCCTCCAGTAACTCAGAATGTGATTGCATTTGGAGATAAGGTTTTAAAGAGTGATTAAGTTAAAATTCGGCTCTTAGGGTGGCCCCTAATCCAGTACTAATCCTCACCTGATAATATATTATACATTTCTTGTTCAGCCTTCTGTTGTCTGTTTCCCTACTAGACAGTAATCTCCATAATGCAGGTACTTGGACTGTCTGGTCCATCGCTATATTCCTAGCACTTCAAACAGCGCTGAGCTCATATTAGGGCCAACGAATATCTGTACAATGGTTGAATCATATCTGCAAACTGACCGTAAAAGGTGCTTAGTAAAGTTAGAGATGATGATGATGATGATGTTGATGATGATGGTGATGGTGACGATGATCAAAATTCAATGCAAACTAAATGATCTGGGGCATCCCCAAATGATGGTGCCTTTCCTGCAGGTGCGTAAGGAGGAGGTCTTTAAATCCCGCTCCTTAAACGAGCCCGACTGAGGCTCAAAGGAATCATTCCTAAGGTGTCCGAGTTCAGGACTTAAGAGCAACAGTCGGGAACAAATTGAATCCTTAGAGGTGGAACCAGCAGAGAATACACACTGGGTTTGGCTAAACCTCAGGGTGACAAATCATCAAGCTGGAACCGTGTGGGGACACCCCAGCCAGCTTCCTTTCTCCCCTGGGTCTGGGCCTCCACCAGCCACCACTTCTGGTCCAGGGGCCAAACTTTCACCCTACTTCTGCTAAGTGTCCTTACACAGGCACTGAAGTCCTCTCAACCACCAGGCACACACACCTGGTGACTCTTCTTTCTTGCTTTGACTGCGAGGACACTTAGGGCCAATTAGCAGTGCCCTCCCCTTGGCTCCCACCTTAGTAAAACTATCGGACTTTATAGCTTGTATCCCTACATATTATAATTTTCATTCTGGCCTCTCTTTCTCTTCTACTTTTACTCTCCCTTTATCCTGATGCATTCTTCTCTTTACTTTCTATTGTAATGTGTTGTTTTTGTTCGCTAAGCTGCCTCAGGTATTTTGGGAACGAGACGGGAAATGAATAAATCAGTAAAAAAGTAAGAGCTAATGATAACAGCCAGCATTCACAGAGCCTTCGCCATATGTGATGACACTAAACTAAGCCCTTCTTTTTCATGCACTAACTCATTTACTCTTCACAAGGCCTATTCAACAAAAATAACAGAAGACTTGTGATTAGATCCATTTTATAGATCAAAAAACATAGAATAGTGAGACTACAGAATTTAACCAAGATCAGACAGTGCGTGACAGGCCCTGGGCTTACCCCCGGGCAAGCAGCTCCAAGTTGGGCTCTGTGCCATCAGGAGAGACTGCCAACTCCACCCTCCCGCAGACACGTGGAAACACCAGCAGCTACTGAGCTCCTGCCTCTTGACTCCACTGTTTACTGAGGCTACTTCTGAGAAACCATTTTGCAAGTTCTCAGAGCAGACAGTTGGGAGAAGTGGTCACTAACGAAAGTATGCAGCTCGCAAATGTCACATTAGCCATAGATGGAAGTACACTGGTGAGATTCAGCCGTTGCAAAATTAATCACCCTGAGTGCGCGTATTAACATTTACTATCACAAGCATCTTGCATTTAGCTGTATCCTGTTTTCCACGCCATCATGTTTGCATCATCCCAGCTGCACGCTACGGCCTTGTCTCTGGCAGGCCAAGCTCTCCTAGTCTTGCTGATGTGAAATGCCTCTAGCTGCCTCCAGAAGCCCCTTCGGCAGCAACCTCTGCACTTACGGGCCCCTGCCGTCCACATACCATGCCAGCCAGGGCCTCAAAGCCTGCAGAGCCGGCTCTGAACAGGGATGGGGGCTACAGAGAAAGAGCCGGAACCCAGGCCTTCTGCACTTCCTAACCGGGAACCTGGAGATCGTGTTCCACTCATCCCAGACACACAAAACCTCCTGAATCCCTAAGAAAATGTCAAGTGCCTCCCAAGTGTCTGATTTCAAGGGCCAAGCTCTATGTTTCCCACAGAGCCAGCTTCCCTTCCACCCAAACATGAAGCCCCCTAGGGGCTGGTTGCAAGTACTAACATCGATAGAATCTGCCTAGAGACAGTCAAGGGAGACATACTGAGTTTGCAGGTGCCCTCCCCCTGCCCTCCCAGGAGGCCCACCCCACCTCCATCTCACATGCACATATGCCCGTGCATGTGTACACACACGCACACAGCACACACACACATATGCCTGCACACACCATGCCCCACACGCACACGTGCCTGCACACGCCATTCACACACATATTCCCTTAGACTCCCTCCCAGGAGCTGAGGCATCAGTCCACAAAGACCCTGGAAAATACAAGATACTAACTGATCTGCCCAAATTTGCATGAAGAGCTCAGGCCACATGGAAGTCAGATGTGCGGAAAACGTACGTCAGCCTTGGAAGACGTGCGTGGAAAATACACATAGGTCCTGTCTACACAGTACTGGAAACCACTCTCACTGGCACATGGAATCCTTAGCTGGAAATAGATCAGAAAATAAACAGTGCTGGTGGGAGAGAGTTCCAGACAGGCTCAAATTTCTTCCGGCTGGTATGCAGACATGAGTAGTAGACAAGCTAACAGAAAAGTGGGGTTCCTTCACTCCAGAGTGGATGGTGATTCTGGATCAAAGAAGCGCAGGGAGTGGACCAGAGGGAGGAGGGCCTCCACTATTTTCCAGGCCAACTGGCTTCTTTTACAGACAAGGAAACTGAGGCTCGGAGGCCTGGCATCTGCTGACTGCCAGCTTGGCAGGCTGCCGTCTCCCTGCAGTCCAGCCAGCCTGGAGCCTTCCCCACACCCAGAATGCCATACTCGGAGGGCTTCCAGAAGCTTCTTTCAGTCTGAGGGATCCTAGGTTCACTCCTTACCCTGCTTCCCAGTATATCCAAGCACAGAGCCTGACAGCCCCATAGGAGCAGGGAAGAGGCACAACTCAAGGGAGAAGAGTCCTGACCTAAGCAATTTGCACCCATCTCTGGTCCTCGGTTTCTCATCTGTAAAATGGGAGGATTGGATAAGCTCCCTTCCAGCTCTACTTCTCCCTGACCCGATACCATTCCAGGGAGCCAGCAAAACTGGGATGCTCATGAACTTTGCCCTCTGCTTGCCATTAAGTACCCCCTTTCCAGGACATGCTTCCCTCATTTGCTCCTGCCCCCGCAGAAAAGCCCAAAGTTCTCTTACTATCCTAGTTTCTTGGGTCATGGAGAAAATATCATTAGGAAGAATAATTTACAATGAAGGATAAAAAAAAAAAAAAAAACAGATTCTGAAGAGGGCAGCGCTGAACCCAACGGAGTGGCAGGAAAGCTGAGCCCAAGCCTAAAACTGGCTCATCTGACCCCCAGCTCGGCGCCTTCCCGGGGTCACCTTGGCTGCCTCTGGGGTGCATCCCTCAGGGCTGGGATGACCCCACACTCAGCTTGTCCTGCCCATGTCTCAGCATCCTGGGACCGTGTCTCTGGCACACACACACACAGTCCTGAATGTTCACTAAATGAAGATAAGTTGCCTTGTGTAGGAGACACCCACTGTGCGCAGAATCTTTACCAAGCCTCGGCCAACCCTCGGTGCCATTCCTGCCCCAGCAGTGACCCTCACACGGGAACTGAGACCACCTTCAAGGGGCCCCATCCACTGTGTCTCATCTCATGGCACCACACTCCTCTCACCTCCTCACCGGGGCCGACCTCTTGGTATGTGGCGTAAGATTCTTGAGAACCAGACCCGCTCCAGGCCCACACGTGTGTCCCCTGGAAGGAGGGGTAGTGAGTGCCCCCCTTGCCCACAGCTTTCCAGGAAAAGGGCAGAATCGCCAATCTGGCACACAGAGCCCTTCACTACTGGGGCCTGGGTCGCCCCTTCAGAGCGTCTCCCCATGTGCCCGCTGGCGATCAACGCCCCACTGTCCTGAGTCACTGCTCCCACCACCAGGCCTTTGCACAGGCGATGCCCTCTGCCAGGAATGCCCTCTCCCTGCTTCTAGAAAGCCTCCCCCAGCCCCAGTATGAGTTGGTTGCTCTACCCCCTCAGCCCCCATAGCGCTCGGCATGTGCTGTCTCAGAGGGTTGTTTGGTAACCCCCGGCTTCTCTGGGTCCCTGCAGGACCATGAGATCCTCTTCTGGGCTAAGTGGGACCCCTGCCTCGGTCCCCACAGCAGCCTGGGACGCCCTCCATGCCAGCCCTGTCATCATTGATTTACTTCTCAGTGTCCCCTGCTCCACCCTGGGACCCCGAGGACAGGGACGTCTCCCCAGTGCCCAGCACAGAGCCTGACCAAATGCTGCCAACAGGTCATGCCCTTTATTTTGATTAGGGTCATTATTGTCTCATCTCGAGAAAAGGGGAAGAACTCAGCACTCCCTCCGGCAGAACACGTTTTGCTCATTTTTCTCCTGTCTGTCTCGAGGCTAAGGGAAGGCATTTGCCAACCATCCCCCAGGGACAGACGGAAGGTTCTGACCTCAGAAAGAAAGAGTCATCCAAGTCAAACATTGCATAGAAGAGGGTGGCGACTGAAGTTCTCAACCAAACGGGGACACAGCTGAAAGGGAAGGGGACACTGTGAATAAGTAACTCCACAGGGACAGCAGTTGTACACAGGGACTGGCCTGAGCAAACCCGCCTGTGCGGACATCCCACCTCAAAGCCAGCCGAGGGGACGGGTCCCCCACTGAGGATGAGCGGGTCACCCAGAGCTAACCTGGCCACCAGGGCCCTTGTCTCAGAGGAAATGACACAGATCAGAGCCCAAGCCCTGTTCTCCCGGCATCTCCACGTTGCAGCTCAGACGGGATGGGTCTCGCCCACAGAGCTGCTTTCTAGAAAGAAAAGAGACCATCCAGGAGCATTGAGGCCTCCCTGTGGCAGGCAAAGGATTTCAAGAGACCAGCGGTCTCCCCAAAACGATGCTCAGAAGTCCTACAGGCGTGAGCCAACCTGGTTCTCTGCAGGTGGGGATCTCCGTCCTGAAAGCCTACCAGCGGGGAGCGCTGGTGTCCTCAGGCTGGAATGGTGTCCCTGCAGGGTCCCTCCAGGAACATCTATTCACACACGGTGTGAGGCCTATGACCATGAGACCCTTATTATCATCAACAGTTTAGAAGGAACACGCTGTCCCCATCTGAAAAACACTGGTCCATTTATTGGTCTACTGGTTTAATCTCGGCTACAGACTCCTTGTGAGCTGATCCTGTGTCTGTCTGGTTTACTGCTGGGTTCCCGACACTTAGAAGGGTGCCTGGCACATAGTAGGTCCTCAGTGAATGTGGGCTGAATACACAGACAGACAACATGCTGCTGGGCTATTCTGTCTTGCACAGTGGGGCGGACTAATAGTGCGTCTTTCTAGAACAGAAAGGAACAGACACCGCCTCCCTGTCTGCCCTCCCAAGCTGATCTGCTGGGGTAGGGGGAGGAGACATGAGGGGAAACGGGAAGGGCCTGGGTCTCTGACATTCTCCCCACCGGTTCCTTGAGACCTGGAATCCGGACCTAGGAGCTGAGCCTTCCCGATGAGGGCAGGCAGGGGGAGAAGGGCTCTGGAGGGGCCATCCCAGCCCCTTCCAGGAAGATATAGACCGAAAAACCGCTGACCCACCCTCTGCCCGGCTGCACCGCAACGCTCCTGCAGAGTTGGTCACTTATTCTTTTAACTGTGACGTACCAGAAAGATCCGCACCTTCTGAAGCTCATGTTCCCAGCTGAGGCCAGATGTGTCACTCTGGCCCTCTCTGCTTTAGGATCCCCTGATGCTCACTGTTCCCCGGATGACCACGACCTGAGCCTTGACCTGTGCCAGCCCCGGGCTCCGCAGTCTGCACGTGCAATCCCCTTTAATCCTACCCACACTGCAGGCACCAAAGCAAGGGATGCAGTGCCAGCCACCCAGACTACCAGCCCAAACCGGGCCAGGCGGGAAACGGTGACGCTGATGGGGGCTGCCCTGCTCAGGGTCCCGAGTGAGGGGGTGTGGGGGGGAGGAGCCCCATCAGGCGTGGCTGCCCAGCTAAACAGAGAGCGGAGCTCTCATTCCCACCCCACCACCAAGGCGCCAAAGACCACGCATTCTGAGGCCTCTCCCAGCTGCAGACAGGCTGAGCACAGGGAGCCTGCAAACGTCTTCCACGAATCAAGAGAGACACCTGGTGGCTGTCAGGAGCGCTCCCACTCAGGCCACCAGTGCCTGTCCAGCCTGGACCCCCGGCTCTGCCGTCCGGCTCAGCCAGTGCGCCCCCCCGAGGCCAGTGGTCCTCCCAGAGGATTTCAGGCGTCCTACCATGCAGGGGGATCTCAGCCCTGGATCCCCGCTCTTGTGGAGCCCTGGGGTCCTCCAGCTGAAATCGTGGCACCGCCCCCGGGAGGAACTCTTCCTAGTCAAATGAGATAAATAAACCTCTTATTAGTAGAATTTCCCCCGTCAGGGACCCCTCAGAATCCCTGCTCGCGGCCCAGGAGGCCCTGCACACCCCTCTGTCCAGCTTTCAACCACCTCCTCTTCAAGGTGCAGCTACAGGGCCACCTCCCCTGAAGCCTTCTAAGGTCCCCCACATCCCAGAAATGCATCTCCCTGCAGGGATCACACCCTCCAACTGAATCTCGGGACTCCAGGTCTGATAAGGCACTTGGTTCTTCATCTCTAACTGGACTGGAACTTTCTTAATTTTCTCCCAGCATCATCCGAAACTGTATATTTTTTTTCAGTGAATGATTTTGAACGCATCGATGTGAATGGTGGGTTCGGTGGAGGCAGTTTTATTTAGATACGGGGGACATTTTTACTTGCGGCAAAATACACATAACATAAAATTTACCATCTTAACCAGTTTTTAAATTAATTAATTTATTTTTGCCTGCGTTGGGTCTTCATTGCTGCACACGGGCTTTCTCTAGTTGCGGCGAGCGGGGGCTACTCTTCGTTGCGGTGTGTGGGCGTCTCATTGCGGCGGCTTCTCTTGTTGTGGAGCACGGGCTCTAGGCACGCGGGCTTCAGTAGTTGTGGCACGTGGGCTCAGTAGTTGTGGCTCGTGGGCTCTAGAGCACAGGCTCAACGGCCATGGCGCACGGGCTTAGTTGCTCCGTGGCATGTGGGCTCTTCCTGGACCAGGGCTCAAACCCACGTCCCCTGCATTGGCAGGCAGACTCCCAACCACTCTGCCACCAGGGAAGCCTCCACCATCTTAATCATTTTTTAGTGCACAGTTCAGTGGCATTAAGTACAGTCATGTTGTTGTGTGACCATCTCCACCATCCGTCTCCAGAACTTTTTCATCTTCCCAAACTGAAACTCTGTCCCCATTAAACACAAACTCCCCCTCCCCCTCCCCCAGCCCCTGGCACCCACCACTCCACTTTCTGTCTCTGTGGATTTGACTACTGAAACTGTGAATTAACAGTTTTCTGTATTTTATGTTATTCTCCCCCTTCCACTACGAGTGGGGGTGGGGCGTGGCTGGGTGATCCCCTGACACAGATACACTTCATTTTCAGCCGGCAAGGTCTGGTCCACGGTAAGAGTAGATACAGTGGAAGTTAGTTTATTTCCACATTTCACAAACATTCTCTGAGCCTCTGTGGAGTCCAGCTGATGTGTTCAGTGCTGAGACCCATCGGTGAAGAAGACGGTCACGACCCCTTGGAGCTAAGACTGGAACCAGCGAGAAAACATTAACCAGTCTTGACGCAAAGGTTTACGTAATTTTACAGCTGTGACATTGCTCTTTGAAATCATCCACGGAGCTACGAGGGGTATCCGGTGGGGGAGATCAGAGAGGCTTCCCTAAGGAAGTGACATTTCAACAGAGACTTCCAGAAAGAGAATGAACATTGGATGAAGGTGGGAGAACAGAGGGAATGAGAGGTTTCCCTTCCTGCTGTTGCTGTAACAAATAACTACCGAGGAAGTGTAAACCAATACAAAGCTGTTCTCTGACAGTTCTGGAGGCCAGACACCAAGACATCAGCAGGGCTGGCTCCTTCTGGAGGCTCTAGAAGAGACCTTGTCTCCTTGGTTTGACAACTTCTAGAAGCCACCTGCATTCCTGGGCTCATGGCCCCCTCCTCCATCTTCAAAGCCAGCAGCGTAGCATCTTCAAATCCCACCACCACCCCCCATCCCTCTCTCTGGCTCTGAATCTGCTTCTGTCATCACACCTCTTTCTCTGTCTCCAATTCCTCTGCCTCCTTTCCGTTATAAGAGACGTATGACTACATTGAGCCCACGTGAATAATTCAAGACAATCTCTCCATCTCAGTCTCACATCTGCAAAGTCCCTTCTGCCACACAAGCTACCGTATCCACAGGTTCTGGGGGTTAGAGCAAGGACATCTCTGGAGGCCATCATTCTGCCTTCTACAGAAGGTAACGGCGCAGAGTTTGACACCTCCTGTCTCGGGGGGGAGAAGGAAACGCTTAGGAATGGCCTGTGCCCCCGTGATGCCACGGTTCTTGTTTGTTGTTCATTCTGCCATTTGTTAAGTATATTATCCTAGCTGCAGAGTCACACTTAATCCTCCTGGGGACCCTGGGAGGTAAGCAGTGCAATGACCACCACCCCCAGTTTTCAAATGGGTGCACAGGAGCCCCACAGGTCACACCAAGGGTGCGCTTAGCACCGTGCCTGGCCAATGGCAAGACCTCAGTAGATGACAATGGTCATGGCGACGCTGGCAGCCGTGCTGGTCACCTGTTGTAGGTGCCCCGCCCCTTCCATACACTGGCCCCCACAGGCAGCAATGGGATATGACCATGTTGCCCACCATCCCTGCCCCGACCACTCACCCTTCCTTTCTCCCCAACCCCAGCCCAGCTCACTTCTGAACCTCCAGCCTCCAGATCGTCTAATCCAGGGGCCCTCAAATGTGCTCCTCGGCCCAGCAGCACCAGCCCCAGCTGGAAACATACTGAAAATGTAATCAATTCCTGGCACCCCACCCAAGACCCACTGAATCAGAAACTCTGGGGTGGAACCAGCATTTCTAGTTTTAACAAGCTCTCTGGGTGATTCTGACGCGGCTCAAATGTTAGGCTGCTTCCTCGTCGGGCCCTCTTCTCACTAAAACTAAAACAGAATGATTTATAGTGCGCAAATATACTTTGTAACCTCCACCATTCAACCTAGAGACAGCTATGTACAGTGAAATACAGGTAGACTAAAGTGAGTTTCGCTTTGTAGCTGACGCTCCTTGTACCACTTCTATCATTAGTAAGTCACTGTTTAAATTCTGCCAAAGTCAGACAAGGCTCTCTGGTTAGTGCAAACGAGGGTCTCCATCCCGGGCTGCAGTCTGACCCGCCAGTGCTCAGAAGGCGTGCTCGTGACAAACTCGCACACTTTCCAGTTCCCCACCTCCAGCGGCGGCCAGGGTCTCCAGCCTACTTAAGCGCTCCAGGCTTCTGGAGCTCAGCTGGGCTCCTTCAGAGTCGACTGCGTTTCTGTGCTGGACCGCAGTCAGGATTCTCCCCGTACCCGGCCTGCAGGGACCCCCACCACCCCACCTCACAGGGACTGGGTGCAGGCCTCATACGGGGTGGGTGATGTCTCCCCAGGGCCTCTCTAGCCCAGGAGCGGGACCTAGACCCCAGCCTAGCACTTTACCCACCACTCTGTGTGTGTCCCTTTGTGTGCGTGTGTGTGTGTACAAGTTTCTCTACCTTCCCCATCCCAAGCTCTAAATTCCTCTGGGGCAGGGACTGAGTCTTAGCAGAAGATCCAAGAAACAGACAGAAAGCAGATGTTAGTCACCCAGATGTTAAGTGCAGGCGACTCGACCTATGTGACTTGGATGTCGCGGATTCACTAATGGTGGGATTCCAGCATCAGCTCTAGGGATGGAGGGGGGCATTGACCTCGGTCACAGCCACCCTGACACCTTCCTCTGTGGCTTTGGAGGACACGGCACAGCTGGTGGGTGGAGAGAGAGGCTTGGCTTCATCCATCCTTGGCGCTTGGATCCCCGAGGCCGTTGGGCACCATCTGACACGGAAGCCGTGATGCTGCCTTGGTGTGAGCTTCCTGGACAGTGAGGGAGGTGGGTTTCTTCAGCGCTTTTCAAACCATGCTCCACAGAGTCCGCGAGCACCCGCAGAGGGGCCTCAGGCCGCAGCATGCGAGGCAAGGAGAGGGCCACAGACGGGGGCTCCACGCCTCCACGCCACCCCGGCCTTGCTCCCTCCAGATCATCTTCGTGTGGCCTGGGAGCCTGTCTAAGAAATACAAGGAGTGTCCCATCGAGGAGGGGCAACAAACATGGAACAGCCTCATTTGTCTCCAGTTGCCACCCTGGCCATGCTCCATGGGATAATCTCCCTTTCCTGCCCTTCATGGACTTCCCGGAGGATCCCAGTGTTCCAGACACTTCCGGTTACTAGAAACCCAGTTCAGTCCAAAGTTCAATCACATATCACAGTTAATATGTCTTTTCTGCTTCCCCGGGTAAGAACAGGCTTCCTCCCAAGGGTCTTGAAGTGGGGAGAGAAGGTGGTCTTCCAGGCCCTGGGGCTCTGCCCCTCTGCCGTGTTGGAGGCGGGGAGGAGAGACAGTGAGAGGAAGAAGGGGGGTGTTGTCTTGGAAACGGGCTACCCCAGGTGGTGCATTCTGCTCTGCCCTGCGCTTGGGTCCACCGTGGCGGTCCCTGCATAGATGCTGGGGATATTGGTCAGGGTAAGGAGCGACCGTAGCTGCAGGAGGCCAGCCCCACCATCGGAGATGGCACCCAGCAAGGAGCACTTCCCCTCACATCACAGGCCGAAGGGCTGGGGCCATCCTCCTCCGATGGGGAGCTGCCCAGTCTGGATGTTACTCAAGCAGAAGAGAGAGGGAGAGAGCAGGCACCCCCGTCTTCACTGCCTTGGCCCAGAAGTGGCCATCACTTGGCCAGAACTAGTCAATGCCCCAACTAAGCTTGGAGGGAACGCTGGAACCAGCGCATGAACTGTTGAGTGAACGCTAACTGCATTTGTCCGGCGTGCATGGCTTGCTTGGGGTGGTATAAACCTTCACCCTGTTTCCTCCATCCTTGGAGACTAACTCTTAGAGAGGGGCAGCCAATGGGTGCTGCCAGCCCCTTTCTGACCACGATGGCCTTTGGCCTGCTTGCTCTGGGTGCAACTTCTCCTCTGTGCTCAGCATTTCTCCTTCATGGAGCTACAGAAACCCTGAGGTCTCCTCCCAGAGCTGCAGAGAACTGAGGGGAAGGGGGGCAGAGTGGAGAGGAGAGGGGGTGTCTCCAGCCAGGCTGGCACCTGCGGAATTCTCCAGACCACAAACAGACAACAGTCATGCCAGGCTCTCCCAACAAGCCCACCGGCCCCTTGCACCCCGACCCGATGGCAAGGCCAGAGCACAAGTGCTGACTTAATGGCCTAGCAAGGGTGGGGGCAGGGAGTAAGCCAGAAAACCCTACCAACCTCCTCCAGAGATTCTTTCTCACTGTCCCACTTGCTCTGGGAGCAGAGGGAGGAAATGCCACAGGGAGATGCTGGAGAAAGCCCTTTACCTCAAGTTCCCCTCCTTCCCCTCCATCATCAGATGCCAGAAACCCGGGGAGGGGTGGAGAGCAAATACCGTTTGGCTCCAAGAGGCAGACTGGCCCCAGAATTCACAGCTGTCTGTGCCAGGTGGGCTATACAATAGCTTTTTGCCCCAGTCAAAGCCTTCCATATACCATCTCATCAGAATGAAAATGCCTGGAATTCAATAATGGTGATGGTTTCACAACATTATGAATATACTAAAACCCACTGAGTTATACACTTAAAAGAGGGGAATTTTATGGTATGTGAATTCTATCCCAATTTTTTTTAAGTGTGTGTGGGGTGTGGAGGGGAGATCTCATCACAAGAAAGGATTTCAAGGCTGAAAAGAGCACACAACCACTGGGCTGGCTGATATCCAGGTCTTTGCCGCCTGGGCACAGCCTGGGCAGCCTGTGCTCGGGGCACAGGTGGTCAGCGTCCTGAGTGCTGGGATTCTCTGGGTTATTAACGGGGGACAACTGCCACCTAGCGTTCACCTAGTGGGATAAACAGCAAGAAAACGAGAAGGCCGGGGGCGGGAGAAGCCGCATAGGGAGAGAGGTGGGCTGGAAAGGGACTGAGACATCCCATCCTACCCAGGGACATTCTCACCTTCCCCCCTCCCAGAATTACACACCAGCAGGGTGCCGTTGTTCAAAAAGAGCCAACGCCCCATTCCTGTGTTAGTAAAACTTGACAAGTAAAATCTGAACCCACCCACTTGTCATTACACTAACAAAATGGGGGCCGCTGAAGGCCCAGAGGGCCCCTGGACCAGCTGTGAGACCATAGATCACTCACTGGCCCTCTACAGGCCTCTACAGTGTCCCATCAGGAGTTACACACCGGGGCTACCTGGCCAGGTGGGCTCACCCAGGTGAGGGGCTGACACCCTAGGGCACCCACCAAACCAGCTCCAGTAGGATCCCAGGCCCAGGGGCCCAGAATACAGCTATTTGTCCATAAGAGGATCCAGAAATGGAGACAATATATCTAAAATCTCTCAGGTTTTTATTTGCAACTGGTTCCATTGTTTTCAAAGACTATGGGCAGAAGACAAAACGTCAGTTACTAATCACTCCTGCCAGAGACGCAGTAACCTACCTGGAGAACAGCAGACGACCCCAAATCAAAGGATATTCTACCAAATAACTGGCCTGTGCTTCGCAAAAATATCAAGATGAAGAAAGACAAAGGCTGTACTCCAGATGAAAGGAAAGGAAAGAGACAGGACAACTCAAGGCCGCACATGGTCTCGGATTAAATACTAGGCAAAATTTAAATACGTCTGTATATTAGATAATAGGATTGTATCAGAGTGGAATCGGATAAGGGTACTTTGGTAGGGGATGTCTGAAATATTTAGGGGTGAAGAGTATGATGTCTACAACTAACTCTCAAGTGGTTAAGGAAAAAAATATGTACATATTGAAAGTAAAATGTGGCAAAATGTTAATAGCTGGCCTTTATATGATCATTGCAACTCTTGGTCTTTGTACAATTGTATACTTTGTACTACTGTTGTTATACTATTGTTTGTACTACCCGTTGCAACAAGTTTGAAATTATCTCAATTTTTTTAAAAGACAGCAGGAGCTAGCCTAGGACCACCAGTTTCCACCCTCAGAGTTGGGCGCCTCCCAGGGGCTTGCAGGTCTGACCGGTGTGGAAGGGGCCGGCTGGCAAAGCCGGGGTGTAGGGGAAGCCCCGGCCCCCAGCTCAGCTCAGCCTTCTCTCTGCTCATTGCTGTCCCTTCCCCTCTCTCATGGGGAGGGTGGCCTCCTCCTGTCATTCCCCAACTCACTGGCATGTCCTGTGTGGCAGCCAAGAGCGGTGTCAGGGACAGTCCCAGACCACGATCAGGTGTGGTTCTGGTTGCATCCCAGTCCCAGCAGGGCCTCCAAGTCCCCGGGTGACCTTGGGTAAGTGGCTCAGCCTCCCTGAGCTCTGGTTTGCTTAGTGATAAGATACAGCAGCTATGACAAGATGCTGTCCAGGGATGGGCAGGGGACCAGGCCAGGGCAGGCAGAACCTTGGAGGAGCCGGTGGCCCAGGAGCCAACATGGAGAGCGGGGGTAACTGGAGAGGGGCACCTTGGTCACCTGGGCAGGGTGTGCTGACTCACAAGATAATGTTGATTAAGCACCCACCTTACTCCGTCCCCAGGCCATCTCCTCACTATCTGCCATGCTGTAGTCACCCCAAATCTCCTCTGCTTCCAAGACCCAAAACTCTGCAGGCTCAACTCCACGAGTTTTCTTTGGCTGCCCTGAGTTTAAAAAGCATCTGAATGGGACCAGTTCCTCATGGGCCCACCCCTCCCTCACATCCTGTACCAGCCACTTGTTCACACTTTCTGCTGGTGCTGAGGCCGCTGGAGTTGGGAGTCCCGGCTCTAAGTCCTTGCACTTCGGTTTTTAGTGCCCCGAGCTAGGAACCAGGTCAGCCCAAGAACCTCTCCCTCGTGCCACCCCACACCCCATCAGTCTCTCCAACTCTTCTCCAGTCCCGCTCTCTTCTGCATCCCCATTGCATTGTCCTCGTGCAAATCTTTCACAGCCATTTCAGCATCACCCTTCTGCTCACTGGCCTCCTGCCCCCATCTGCCTTCCACAATGCATCACGATCCATTTAAAAGCACGTGTCTGACCCTGTCATTCTTTTCCTTAGATACGTTCAACATTGCTCCCAGCACTCGTCTCCCCCACGCCACCCGGAGTGCTCCAGATGGTCTCATGGGAGGAGAGAAAAGACTACAAATTCTATCTATGTTTAGTTTATGTCTCACTCCTTATTAATTGCTTTTGGGGGTATTTTATCTTGAGGGATACGTGTATCACTTATAAATCACCAATATACCTACTATGGGGGAGCCTGCTCAAAGTTTTTTACCCATCAGGATGCACCGTCAGAAAAATCAATTGATCACGGCCACGGGATGAAAGCGAGGGTCCTCAGCCAGCAGGAAGGGCCCCCCTGCTAGACCCAAGCCCACTCTTCAGTGCTTTTGCCTCATTTCTCTACCCCGCCCCCCTCCTCACTCTTGATGCTCCCTCTTTCCCAAATAGTGCTGATTCTGCCTGAAATTTTGCTGATTCTGCCTAATTTAGCAGCTCAGCAGCTCACAGAGCTGTAGCGCCTCCACCCGTTGGTAAAGCATCCTTACACTCGTTATCTCATCTCACAGTCCTACAGCTAGACCACTCAGGAGTTATTGTCTCCATTCTCCAGAGGAAGAAACTAAGAGTAGAAGAAAACAGATGGTAAGCCCCTTGACATCGGTCTTGGTGATGATTTTTTGGATTTGATGCCAAAAGCAAAGGCAACAGCAACAACAAGAATAACAACGAAAATAAACAAGTGGGACTACGCCAAACTAAAAAGCAAAGGAAACCATCAACAAAATGAAAAGGCAACCTACAGAATGGGAGAAAATATTTACAAATCATACATCTGATAAGCGGCTCATATCAGAAAATATATAAAGAACCCATATGACTCAGTAGCAAAAAAAAACCAAACAATTTGATTGAAAAACAAGCAGAGGATCTGAATAGACATCTTTCCAAAGAAGACATACAGATGGCCAACAGGTGCTCAACGTCACTAATCATCAGGGAAATGCAAATTAAAACCACAAGGAGATATCACCTCACACCTTTTAGAATGGCTATTATCAAAAAATAAATAAATAAATGAGATAACAAGCGTTGGGGAGGGTGTGGAGAAAAGGGAACCCTCGTGCACTGTTGGCGAATGTAAATGGTGCAGCCACTGTGGAGAACAGTATGGAGGTTCCTCAAAAACTAAAAACTGAAATATCATATGACCCAGCGGTCCCACTTCTAAGTATTCAACCAAAGGAAACAAAAACACTAAATTGAAAAGATATCTGCATCCCCATATTCACTGCAGCATTATTTACAATAGCCAAGATATGGAAACAATCTAATGGATGTCTCCACAATGGATGAAAAGGTAAAGAAACTGTGGCATAAATACACAAGGGAATATTTTTCAGCCGTAAGAAAAGGAGGAAACTTGCTATTTGCAATAACATGGATGGACCTTGAAGGCATTATGCTAAGTGAAATTAGTCAAACAGAGAAATACTGATACTGTACGATCTCACTTATTGGCGAATCCTTAAAAAAACCAAAAAACTAAGAGTGTAAAATATTGTCCAAGGTCACACCCACATTGGCAATAGAGCCAGGACGAGAACTCTTATCTCCTGACGGGTGATCCCAGCTTTTCCCGTGAACTACGATGTCCCTTAAGGACCCTCTGGAATGTCTCCAAAGAGAGACGAGTGGGTGTGTCTAGCGTGATGGTGAACTTTGGGGAGGAGAGCCGGCTGCACCCTCAAGGAACTTTTCCTTTCTTGCCACAGGGAGCCTCCCGAGGCAGCCCTGCAGCTGGCCGCTGCCCCTGGAGACCACGAGGGAAAGAAGGATCATGCCTGAGCAGTCTCCCCAGGCCAGGCCAAGCGCTAGGTGAGGGACTGAGGCAGCGTGGAGGTGTGCTGCTCAGACCTCCCTGTGCAGAAGGACAAGCCGGCTGCCCAAGGAGAGCAGGCAGCTGACAGCCTCCAGCTACAACCCCCTTGGGACCTGCTATGTATGGCATTCAGGTCAAGGCCATTCTCTTCCCGGGCAGCACCCATCATGTGCCCAGCCATTTCTGCCCACATGGGGCTCCTCTATGGGGAATGTTTACTCCACAGCATCCCACTGGGGTGGCCAAGACTGTACCTGTGTCTCGTCAGAGGCACTCCCTGCCCCCTTCTGCTTTCTTCCATCTTTCCTTTTACACGTGTCAGACCCTCATCTGGTCAGAAGGCATTCCTTACCCGATGCTGCTTTCCCTACCCCTCTGTCTTTCTCAGCCATCCTCTCAATGTGAACCTCTTGCATGTCTAACTCCATCTCAGTGTCTGCCTCCTGGAAATCCCGAACCAGCACCGGGAAGCGTGATCATTCTCTCCTTAGAGATAGAAACACCAAGATGCCGCTTTGCCCAAAGTCATCCAGTGATGGAGCCAGATGTCAAACTCAGGACTGTCTGACTCCAATGTCAGCAGGTGATTCAGGAACAAGCTGAATGCTTAACGTATTCAGATAATGCCCATCGTGAAGGGGGCAGCCCAGTCTAGAGGAGGGGCTCTCATGTCACCAGCCTGCCTCCACCAAGGACAGGGCGTAACTCAGGCCTCTGACCTCACTGTGGCTAAAATCCACACCACCTAGGTTCACCACGGCCAGCCACTGCCCCCAGCCCATTAGCACCACTCCCCGGGGCCACAGGGAAGAGGAAGGAGAGAAAATGGGGCTGGAGATCAGGAAAGCTGGGTTTGAGTACCAACATAGCCACCAATTTTCTGTGTGATCCCGGGCCTCCCTTTTCCCACTGACACGAGAGGAGATTGGTTAGGAGGTGCTGTGTCCATTTCCAGCTCTCAAATGCTGACTCTCCCTGGATGGTTGATCTGCCTCATCCCTCCTGACCTGCCCTGACTCACCTCCCAGCGTGACAGCAAAAATATCTGACCAGACCCTTCACCCATGTCACCTCATCTTCCATATGGCAGAAACTATTTCTAAAATCAAGACAGTTTTATTTTCAAATGCTTGTATTTATTTCTCTGAGGGAAAGTAATAATAATAAAGTCCATGGAGCTGTGTATTATCATCTATTATTCTTTGTTGAAAGAATAAAGTCATCTAAATTTTGGCCTTTCTAGAAAATCCTAGGTCTACCCACCATCTTCAGCCTTTAAACAAGCACAAGTCCTATGGACCCCTTAGCTCCATCCATCCCCCCAAAACATCAGATATTAAAACCAAGAATATTTTTTAAATGTATGTATGTGTATAACTGAGTCACTTTGCTGTACAGCAGAGATTGATACAACATTGTAAATCAACTGTACTTCAATAAAAGATATATATAGTAAAAACAAACAAAAAAACACACCTGAGAGGGCTCTGGGTAGGCACAGTTGTGAATGCATTGGGGGTACTTTTTAAAGTGGTTTCAATCCACCATGGAAAGTAGTTTATTACGTCACCGATGTCTGTTTACACACACTGACATTTGCATGCAAATGACCTGTGCACATCATTTCAGCTTGGCTTCCGTTTTGTACCTTAATTCATGGGCCATGTGGAATAAACCAAAAAAAAAAAAAAAGATAATAAAAAATTTTAATTTTAAATGATTTATTAATTCTTCCTTCCCAGAGATAACACACAAATAAAGCCTGATCGAAAAACCCAGCACAGGGCCACCCCTGGTGCTGTCTTGAGGGGAACAGAGTAAGCTGGGGCCTGGGGGCTATTCCAGGAGGGCTCTCATGTCTGGCTCTTGTCCACCCCCACCTGGGCTTCCTTAGTTCAGAACTCCAGCCTGGGGGCTTCCATGCCCTGTTCTAACAGGTAGGGGTGCTGCCCAGATGAAGGCCAGAGGCCTGGAGAAGCATAAAAGCCTGTGTCGATTTTTTTCTGCAGCATATACTGTTCGTGGCCACTACACCCTGGGTCTGTGCAGTCTCTGATGGTTAGAGCTCTGTGCAGGCGTTGGGACTTGGGCAGGGAGGTGTGACACCAGTGACTATGGGCGGGTCTCTCAGGACAGAAAGGACAAGACCCTGCCTTCTCTCATCACATCAGCTCTGTGGCCCACCTCGGAAGAACTGTTTGAGTAAGATGGGTCCCTTTGCCACCACAGACCTGTATCCCAGCACTCAGAGACTCAGAGGCAGATGGGCAGACAGATACATGCATGTACACGACTCCTACCCAGCCAACGTCCATCCTGGGAGGGAGGTTCTATTTATTCCCATCTTACAGATGAGGCAAGTGGGGGCACAGAGGGGTTGGATAACTGGCCCGAGTTCACACAGGTAGAAGTAGAAGGTCCAGCTCAACAAGCCTGCTTATCAGCTCCCAACTGACCCCCCTCCTTCGGCAGGCAGGAGGCCATTGACGCCTCCCACCTCCTTCCTCACTTGGTCAAGGATCTGGGTAGCCCTATTCTTCCCGAGAGGAGGCAACAGCGTGGGATGGTCCCCAAAGATCTCATAAGGTATTTTATGGCCAGATGAGACTGTTCCACCTTACCTGGGGCACAGTGTTTACACATGAACCTAAGCCCTTGATTTCTGGAGCTCAGTGGAAAATATCTCCCAGTCCAGGCCGGAAATCAGTCTGAGCCCAGAAGTCATCTCTGCTCAGGAAAGAGATCACAACGGTGCAGCCATCACTAGCCAAGCCCCACTCCCTGCCCAACCCAGCCCAAGACCAGATCAGGAGGCCAGCTCATCCACAGACGTGTAGGACCAGTCCACCCAGTCCTGCCAGGCCAGAGCCATCCAGGGTAGCCCACACGAAGCCCAGAGCTCAGCCTGGCCTGTCAACCAGCCCATCCCAACAGCTACAGAAGTTTGGTATGGAGCCTTCCGGATCCCAGCCCTATGCTTAGCACAGCCCAAAGAAGGGTTCAGCCAAGAGTCAGAGCCCACGACCAGGCCAGCCAGCCATAAAACCGGAGCTCAGCACTTGATCTTAGCCGCTGCCCAGCAGACAGCACATTCACCCCAGCCTGGGGCCACCACCTCCTCCCAGGACTCCAAGCAGCTCAAATTCTCACCAAGGTCCCTCGCTGTGTAGCCCAGCCCAGAGGCTCCCACCCGGACAACCTAACAAAATACCCCGGCAGAACGCAGCACCCCTCCGCCCAGCCAGCCTGGCCGACAGAGCACAGGGAACTTCCTCAGGAGACACGCAGGAGGCCTGGGCCCTGGAGGGAGAGCCAGCTGAGCAAAGCTCCCTCCAGGCTTCCGCCACGGCCCCCAGCAGGCTGTGCCACACTGGCACCACACTCCCATCAAAGCAGAGAGGGTGTCCCCCCTTCCTCCCCACATTTGTGCAGGTTCCCAAGAAGGAGCTAAGAATGTCAGAGACATCCAAGAAGACCAAATCTTACGCTCTGGACATCAAGGTTTTCTGAGTAAGGATTGAGTGTCCAGCGGCTTCTCTGGGTGGGGAACAGCCAGTGGGGTGGCGGTCCAGCAACTCAGAAACATAGCAAGATCCTGCCTCAAGATTCTTAGCTCATCCCTGCTCTAACTAAAGCTATGAGACCCCAATTCCAGAACAACCCGAGGTGGCTGAAAGCCCAGCCAAGTGGATTCAAGAAACACCACCAGTGACCACGCTGTTGAGTTCCTCCTCCTGAGTCTGGGGAGTGGACGGTTAACAGAACTGCCTCTGGAGCCAGAGTACCTGAATGTGAATCCCGGACCTCCTGCGTCTACCTGTGTGATGTTGGACCAGTGTCCCAAACTCTCTGTGCCCTCACTTCTCTCCGCTGTACGATGGGAATAAATAGTGTCTCCATCCAAGGGAGCAATTCAAGGTATTTAACTACCAGTGTTGCCCAGCCACCGACCATGCAAGACAAACCTATGCTGGGACAGGGTCCCCCGAAAGGGCTCTTGTCGGCCAGGAGCTGACCATTCCAGTGGTGGACTATGGGAAAGTCCAGTGGCCGGGAGGGCTGCAGCCACACAACCCCAGTGTGAATGGAGCTATATGATACAGAGGACTGGTCAGCTAGGACTACTGTATACCAAGGAATCTACCAAATTTATCTCTAATCCAAAAGTAGGTGTTCTCTCTGATGCATAGACAAGTATCATTAGCATGAGTTTACAGTTGAGCAAAATCAAGGCTCAGAGAGGAAAAAGGCTCCAGGAAGAGGTGAAGCCACAATGTGAACCCAGAACTACCCAAGGCCATGTTGACTGTGGAAGGTCAGACTTGAGCCCAGACTGGGTGCTGGAAAAGGGGGGTTTTCTCTTGCTGTAAGGTGGGAGATGCTCTGGGGAAGGCGTAGAGAGGCAGGTACTGACCTATATAAAGAGGACTCACCCAGGAAGAGCCAGGTCCCTCTGAGGTAGAATACCTTGATTTTAGTCTGATGAGACCCATTCAAAACTCCCGACCCATATAACTGTGAGATAATTAATTTGTGTTGTTTAAGCCACTAAACTTGGGGTGATCTATGGTAACATCAACTGAGAGCTAATATAGCAGAGATGATGGAGACAGAGATGATGTAGTGGGGATGCTAAGACAGGTGATAGAGACGGAGGCTAGAAACGTTACAGATACACCCACACCCTGAGATTTATCCTTCGAGTGTCCTGAGGACTTGCTCAGACTTCCTTGAAAGCTATGGTCACAAAAATGCCAGAACAAGATTGGTCCTAAGTAGGGGAAAGGACAATTCCTACAACTTCCTAAATCCCCACTTTAGAAATCCCCAGCAGGGAAAGAATAGAAAGATAAACCACATATGGTAGGTGCCGATTATATGCCAGGCACTGTGCTGGGTTCTCTACCCACGTTGTCTCATTTTATGTACAGGAACCCTACGGGATAGGCATTCTTATATGCACTTTATAAATGAAGAAAGATAAAGCCACTTGCCCCAGTTTACAGAGAAGGGCTTGAGTCCAGAGTCCACTGGGACTTTCTGTGGCCTAAGGAAACAGGTCCCCATGGCAGGGAATGGGGAACTACAGAGAGGGACAGAAGCAATGGAAGCAGCAGGACTGTTGCCTGAAGCCCAGGTGGTGGGACAGAAACACTGGGGATAGAAAAGCTGTGGATCCCCTGGGCTGGAGGACACATAGGCTAGAGGCCAGGCAGCATCACAGGGTGAGTGCTATGGGCTGAACTCTGTCCCCACAAAACACTCATGTTGAAGTCCTAACCTCCAGTACCTCAGAATGTGACTGTATTTGGAGATAAGTTCTTTAAAGAAATAAAACGAGCTTGTCAATGTGGGCCTAATCCAATATGACTGGTGCCCTTATAAGAAAAGGAAATTTGGACATAGATACACACAGGGGGATGAACATGTGAAGCCACAGGGAGAAGGTGGCCATCTGCAAACCAAAGAGAGAGGCTTCAAAAGAAACCAACCCTGCCCACACCTTGATCTCAGACTTCTAGCCTCTGGAACCGTGAGAAAATAAAATCCTGTGGTTTAAGTCCCCCAGTCTGTGGTATTTGTAAAGGCAGCCCCAGTAGACTAATGCAATGGGGATAGCTTAGGGTCAATGACCACTGATTTTGCTGCCCACCTCCACAGAGAGACCGGGCTGGTGTAGCCTGAGGAACAAGGCACATATTTTAAGAGGCTTGTCTGGAATTACCATGTCCCTAAACAAATACTCTTCCCTCATGTCAGGACCGTCACGGAGGCCAAGATGCAGAAACAAGGAGAAAACTGGTATTTTGGGGTGGGAGGGGTGCTTGATATAGTTTAATTTGCACCCAGAATCCACTTGCAATACCTTTTATATTTCTACATCCCCCAACGCAAAGGGAGAGAAAGCTAAAATTTACATTTCCAAGACCCCCCTGCTGCAAAGGTTCTGCATGCAATTGAGGTTCAGTTAATGAGACACAAATGCATGAGATTTGGAAGGGAGGCAAGAGGAAGTTTCAACAACCTGACACACAAGCTCCAACAGATAGGGGTTTGTGCCATGTCTGGACCGCAAGCATCACTGTCTCCCCCAGCTTCCTGACCCTGAAGACAGAAGCTGCCTGACCTCTGAGAGATCACAGATGCAGTGTCAGCCCCTCAGTCTCATTCCTCCAGCCCTTCCCACAATTTTGTAAGCACTTAATAACTGTATTAAATGCCTTTCTGATTGTAATACCGAGAGTGTGGAGATACCAGTCAAACATAGTGAGAAAAATGGCTGTAAGGACCCTCAGCCTGAATGAAATACTTGGGATAATGTTCAGACCAGAAATAAACGTGATTTTGGATTTGATGCCATTTTTCTGAACAAGTAGACTCCTCCAGAGCTCCTTGGAAAATACCAGGGGAGGAAAAAAGGCGCCCAGAAAATAATCTTTAATTGTCTTCTCCGGAGGGACATAAAATGCTTCAAAAGGTTAAACCTTTTCCTAAAGAGGAAAGGAGAAAAAACTCTAATGCTTGTCCAAAACACATTTATTGAGTGCTTACTGGTCATGCCATAAATATTTATTACGTATCTACTATGTGCTAAATGTTGTACTAGGAAAATTACAAAAAATATGTTAGTGATAAAAGAACCCTAATACTCATTTCAGAGTTTTTCCTTCAGGTATTTTTTGTTATAGGGCGTAAATATGTACCTAATATTTTTCCAAAATGGTAATCAGCTCTTCAATACTATAAATTATGTAGTCCTTTTCTCATTATTTGTGATGTCTGCTTTTGCATAGAGTATATTCTACTAATTGGCTCTAATCTGAGTTCAACTATTGGGTCTAATATGTTCAACAGCTTCCAATGCTCTTCTTTTCTTATGTGGGAGGAAAATAAAAATGAATTCAGTATTGATAAGACAGTTCTGCAAAACGAAGCCAGGAGGCCACTGAGGAAGTGTGACATATGCATGTCTCAGCCTGGATGGATTCTGACCTTCTGACCACTTATTGCCCTAAGAAAGCATCCAGAAGATCTTTCAGAAACTCAAGATACTTATCAGACCCTTATCCTAAAATTACTCATGATAGTCTACCTTATCAGACCCCTGTCCTAAAATAAGCCTTGATTCCTTAAGGACAAATATTTCCTGACTTAGGTGAAAGTCGATCACAACTCTAACTGGGCAACTTTAACAACCTGGTGGCTTTATGTCTTTATAAGCCCCAGACTCTTTCTCTTCTCTGGAACACTCTGTTTTACCCAAATCTGGATCTCCTGAATTGCAATTCTTAAGACCCCATATAAAGCTCTTTGCTCTTTGCAGCCTCAAGATTGCTTATTGCTCGACACTTAAAATATTATTTTATATTCTAGCCTTTTTGTTCATTGTATTAGTCAGCTTTTGCTAGATGGCGCTACAATAACAAACAGGCCCCACATCTCGGTGGCTTACAATTGCAAAGGTCATCTGTGATGGTTCTTGTGGCATTGCTCCATGAGTCTTCTCAGTCCAGGACCCAGAATGAAGAAGCAGCCCCCATCATGCTCTGCTCGCAGCAGAGGGAAAGGAGCAAGAGGATATTAGGAACTCACAACTCCTTGTAAAGCTTCTGCTCACATGCCATTGGCCAAAGCAAGTCACATGACCAGGCCCAATGCTAATGGATATGGGATGTATATTCCTCCCACAGGAAGGCAGGCAAGCTCCATGGCAATGCACAGGATGTATGGTTCTCTCACAGAACGAGGGAATGCTTTGCTGGGAACAAAATTTAAATCTACCACATTCCTCCAGGTGAATTGTAACATCCTTTTGACACAAATCCACTAAAAATGCCTTTGGGACTTTTTAAATTTACATGATATTGGGGATGAGATGGACAGCTTGGTGACTCTAGATAATAATGCTGTATTGTATACTTGAAAGTTGCTGAGAGAGTAGATCTCAAAAGTTCTCATCACAAGAAAAAAATTTATGTGTTTTGATGGATGTTAACTAGACTCATTGTGGTGATTATTTTGCAATATATGCAAATATCAAACCATTATGTTTATACATGAAACTAACATAATGTATGTCAATTATATCTCCATTTAAAAATTGCATTTAGATTTTTTTTTAATTCACATGATATTAAGTACTTACACTAACTTGGAAATAACATACTTCTTACAGTCTTTAATTTCCCAACCAGAAACATGGCATTTCCCCCATTCGTTCAAGACCTGTGGTCTTTTCATAAAATATCCTGCCTCTCATTCTGTGTGTGTGTGCGTGTGTGTGTGTGTGTGTGTGTGTGTGAGAGAGAGAGAGAGAGAGAGAGAGAGAGAGAGAGACTACCAGAAATAGTCATTTTTCCCATGTAGATTAAAGAGCTAAATATTAAAATATCATATGATAGAACTTAAAAAAAATAAAACTGGGTAATTATCACTTCTTTGATGGCATTATTACTTTCCAAGCTTTGAAGCAATAGAAGAAATCACAGATGAAGAGAACATCAGTGTAAAACACATAAAAGGCCTGAAAGTAGTACAATTAAAATTAAAAGGGAACTACTGAAGTACATAATTGCTTGAAATACAACCAACAAGGTGTTAATTTCCAAGTCTTGGGTGTATGTTTGTCCATGGGCAGTGCACTGGGGAAAGGAATGCTCCTCAAAAGAGGAAACTCAATTTGCAGAAAAGGGAATGCCTATTTTTAAATGGTTCAACCTCATGGCAATCAAAGAAATGCAAATTAAACTACCATAAAAAATCACGTATACATTGCAAATGAGCTCAGAATCCTTTTCATTGTAATATCCAATGTTAGTGAGGAGGCAATAAAAAAATAGAATCTCACATAGGTTCCTGGAACAATGTACAGGAGAACTGCTTGAAACCCCTTTGCAAAACATTTTGACTATGCACAGGGAGAACCTCAAAAGACGTTCATACCCTTTGACCCAGCAATCCCACTTCTAGGAACTTGACCTCAGGAAATTATTCAAAAGAAGAGAAAAGTCTATTTTAAAATATTCACTGCAGTTTTATTTGTAAAATCTGAAAAAGCAATATAGTACTGTGGACAGAGTAAAGGGTTTGGTTTCCAAAAAAATGGACTCAAATTCTGTTTGGCCTCCTTCCTTCGTCACCTACAGTCTCATAAGCTGTTGGAAGGATTGAATGAGATGTATGTGCCTGTTTTGTAACTGAATATAAAAGACAGTTTTAGGGACTTCCCTGGTGGTCCAGTGGTAAAGAATCCACCTTACAATTCAGGGGACATGGGTTCGATCGACCAGGGGAACTAGGATACCACATGCCACGGGGCAGCAAAGCCCACGTGCCACAGCTGCTGAGCTCGCGTGCCTCAACTGGAGCCTACCTGCCACAAACTACAGAGCCCACGTGCTCTGGAACCCCCGCGCCACAACTACAGAGCTCACACGCCCTGGAGTCTGCACGCCACAACTAGAGAGAAGCCCGCACGCCTCAACAAAGATCCCATGTGCCGCAACTAAGACCTGACGCAGACAAAAACTAAATAAAAATAAATAAATAAATAATCTTTTTTAAAAAATTGTAATATGCCAATGGCCAATCTTTTTTTTAAAACACAGTTTTATTATTTCTAATCATCAAAATGAAGACTTGGAAACAGCCTATGCTGACAGCTATAGGGAAAACGTTAAGTAAATTAGGATACCTCCAGCCCATGGAGAACGGTGCAGCCATTAGGGACTGTAATTATGAAGATAATGGAGGAAACTGAAAAAACACTCCTGATTTTTTTTCAAAAAAAAAGACCAGGCCTCTGGTCCCAGTTCCTTGCTCCTGGAAAGTGTGCTAGAAAAAGGCCTTACCGGTCCCCTAAAGTCCTCCAGATCTTTGATATTCAATAGATGAAAATTCTAGACCTGGGGAATACTGACAAAGAACACCCACTGATTTGCAGTCATTTGTTGAAAAAAAGGGGGGAAAGAATTCCTGCAGAGAAATGAGAAATGATCACATTTGGGTTTAGATTTAATGAACCACTTTTCTTGAAAAGGACAAAACTACACATGTAGAGAAGACTCTGAAATTCCAGGGGATAAACAGCAATCGTGTCTGCCTGGCCTCCTTTGTCACCTGTCCTCTGCAGAAGCTGAAGACGCATCATCCCCCACCTGTTTGTGTGAAGGGCCCACTGTGATCAATAATCGCTTATTCCTCTTAATGTTTTCAAGTAGTACCTTTTGAGAAGCCACCTAACAATTCATTTGGCCAATCAGTGGAGACTTTCCAGCCTGCTCTGGGGAGCAGTGCTACCCCACTACCACACTCTGTGGAAACATTTGCCTGGGGGTGGTCACCGTTCTTTTTTTTTTTTTTTTTTTGTGGTATGCGGGCCTCTCACTGTTGTGGCCTCTCCCGTCACGGAGCACAGGCTCCGTACGTGCAGGGTCAGCAGCCATGGCTCAAGGGCCCAGCCGCTTCCCAGTATGTGGGATCCTCCCAGACCGGACTCCGAACCCATGTGCCCTGCATCGGAAGGCGGACTCCCAACCACTGCACCACCAGGGAAGCCCGGTCACCTTTCTTTAAAAAACAAAATTCCTCTTGCACAGCTAGACTGGCAATAGGTTTCTTTTCCCTGACCTTGTTATTCATTTTTATGCTGAAATAAAATTTTATAGCAATTTCAAACACACTTCAAGCCATGTCATATCACCAGGTAAAGTCAGGGAACAACCCACTGGGAAGATGGACCATTGGGGTCCCTCTCAAACTTGGTGGCCACAAGCCCTATTCCTCAATTGTCAGTGCTTTTAACACCAGAGCCGAGTTCCTGACTTTCCTCCTCAAAAATGCACCCTGTGTGCTCACATCCAGGGGTGGGCTTCTGGGAGTCATTGATGTGTGAGTCTAGATTTTACTTATAATGCTTTATTCATTGAGGTATGCATTCTCCAAAGCATTAGAACTTCTGGGGCATGTTGATGGTGTTGCAAAGCCGAGAGAGAACATGTGAAATCAGGAAGACTCTTCAGAAGACTTGGTGTGTAGGGAGTTGTAAACACAGTGTCCTTGCTCTCATCTCGGGCACGAGGGACATCTGGGGACAAAATGGTACCTGGAACTGAAGTCCATCCACCCATTTCTACATTAAGAGAGAGGCATTGGTTGGAAGAATAAAATACAATTCCATGGAACTGGACCCTTCTTTGCTCTCTCCTGGGGTTTAAAATGATTCCACAGGGTGGAAGGTCTTTTCACCATAAGAACAAAGCTGGGGGTCAGAGAGAGACCCAGGAGAGGGGATCAGAGAGAAGCTGGCTCCTCAGGGCTTGCTTCAGCTGGCTACTGCTGCATAACAAACCACCCCCAAACTTAGGCTTAAAACAATTTCTTTTTCATAATGAACCTGCAGTTTGGGCAGGGCTTGGCCAGGGTACCTCATCTCTGCTTCATTCGGTGTAGAGAAAGGACTAAGAGCAGTACTGCCCAGATCCTGGTTCCAGTCTCTTCCTGATGCCCGGTTAGTCACTTTTCTGGCCTTCTTGGGTTCTGGGAGATACTTCCATAATTTTAGAACAAATTCCAGTTTTCCAGTGTAAGAGGGCTATGCATTGCCCAGCTCCAGGGGAGACCACTCACATAGTGTTTCAATGCAAATGCTGTTCATATGTAATGCAAAATGAAGAGCGCCCCTGGAGTTGCGCACTGGAGATGTGCATAAGAGCATCCCTAGAGATGGCTGGACCTAACATTTGGCCTGATCATCCCTCTTGACAAGTAGTGGAAGCCGGCATTGTCAGGGAAACAGAGACTGGGTCTCCAGTCCCCCCAGTGACCTCGGGCATCACTGAGATCCCCTCTCTAGGACTCAGTCTCCACCTGTCAAAAGAGGAGCCGCCAGGGATGGCCCTTCCAGTCCTGACGCTCATGATCTTGGTGCCTGTTTTGAGAGTGTGTCCTGGTAAAAACACCGTGCGCCCTTCTCTCAGGAAAGATTCCATTCAGATTCCTTGTTAGAAAAGCTGTCGGCCTTCTTGTGGACAATTTGTGCTGAAAGCCGCCTCTGCAGAAGGATGCTGAGGTTCCCCTCTCTGCCCCGTTTTTTCCAACTCCTCTGGGCTCATCTGGCCTGGGACCAACAGAATGGAATAGGGACGTTTAATATCAGCCTCCCCAGGCTCATTTTTCAATCCGCACTTAAAGTTAGCCTTAGGGTTAGGGCCAGGGTTAGGGTTAAGGTAACTTTTAGGATTGAGGTTAGGGTTAAGTTTAGGGTTAAGGATAGGCCTAGGCTAGGGGTAGGCTAGAATTAGGTTAGAGCTAAGGCCAGGACTCAGGCTAGGTTCAGGGTTACAATTAGGGTTAGTCTTCGGGTTCGGGTTAGGGTAGGACTAGTGCTAGGTTTAGGGTTATGTATAGGTTTACTCTTAGGGTTACGCTCAGGCTCTGTGACCTTGCCTTTATTTCTCCCTATCTCACTACTTTCCCAGTCTCCTTTGCCTGTCTCCTCTTCTTCCCAGTCTTAAAATACTGGTGTTCCTGGAGCCTCTATCCACCCTGATCACTTTTTTAAAAGCCTCTAGCCTGTATCATGCCTTTGCACAAATTAGAAATAGTGGCTATCATTCAAGTTCCTTCACTTCCTTCCATCTTCCAGAAAAGTATCTTAGTATACGACATTTCTCTTTAGAAGTTATTTACTTACAGCTAAATACACAGATCTTAAATTTACAACCCAATCATCTTCGACAAATGCACATTCCCAGGTAACCTGCACCTCTATCGAGCCCCAGGACATTCCATCACCCTAGAAAGTTGTCTGTATTGCTTACCCCAGAAGCAGCCATTCATCTGATTCCTATCACTAACTATTTGTTTCACCTGTTCTAGAACTTCAGCTCAATGAAATTATACATAGTATACTCTTTGGTGTAAGTCTTTTTTCAAACAACAACTCTTTTTCAGATTTACTCATGTTGTATTGTACTGACTTTTTTAGGACAAGACTTATATTCTGAGTTTTTAGCATGAAGCAATTTATCACCATCTGACTAAGGCTTGTCACGGCAAATGAACAGATCTATCCTGCCTACAGGGTTTGCTCTGACCTCAGCTCTTAGGCAAAGTGCTCTACTGGACAATCTCAAGTCTTAGATGATGCCTGCCCTTAAGTTTACTTTGATTGAATACAAGGGGGACTCATCATCTATTCCAACCATGGTTTGTAAGAAGAGACCAGATGTCAGCTCCTTCTGCATCAGCCTGTTCAAGAGAAATTGGAATAGGATGTGACAGGGAAGGGTGGGGAGAAAGCTCTTCTGCAGGAAGGGTGGGGTGCAGTATCTTTCTGGAAGCAGAGAATCTAATCAGAGATGGCTTGGCATGGTGGAGAGACTAGCCGATATGAAGCTGGGAAAAACAAGTTTTAGACCCAGCTTGATCACTTGGCTTCACAATTTTAGGCTAATCACTTAACCTCACCTCATTCATAAAATGTGGAGAACACACATGTCATAATAATAATAACTGGTGCTTGGCTATTGCCACAGTGAGCAGATGAGACTCCGGAAAACTGTAGGTACCTGGTAAAAGTGAAATGAATGTAATCAGGAGTGCATTGTAAACTGTAAACTGCTTGTTGAAGCGTCTGCCCTGCCAGGTCTGCAGGGACCTGGACAGGTTGCACTGTCACTTCTTAGGAATCTTGCAAGGTGGCCCCACAGAATGATTCACCCACAGACCTTCCCTTGTCTGCACTGTCAGCCCGAGAGTGTTTCCCAAACCCAGTCCCACTGCAGACCCGCCCACTAGAATCTCCAGGCCAGGGCTCCACAGCCAACTGTTTTTCAGTTTCTCAAGTGATTCTCGTGACCCATCTTGGGACAGTACCGTGGAGCCACTGCTCCTTTGGGGAGGATGGATTTTATGTAGTCAGTAGGAGACAGAAGCCCCTCGGTCTGCACATGGATTACTGCATCTCATTACCTTCCACAGGCGGGCTGACTCCTAGAGGCCAGATGGTGGCTACCACCCTACAGTGAGGTGTCAATGGAGGGGTTCCCACCATTGCCAACAAGAACTGCTGTGACAGAGACATAAGCGCTCACCAAATATGCCACGTGTGCCCCTGTGTTTCCCAGCCTCACTTCCAAATATTTGGGAGCGTGTAAACGGCTTTGACCAATGGCCTATGAGTAAAAATGACACGTATCACTTCCAAGCCAAGGCAGCTAAAGCCAGCGTGCCTCATCCACCTCTCCCTTCTCCTTCCATAGAAACCTCAGGGATGACAGGACCTCAAAGACATCTCTTTTCATCCTGGGTCCCTGAGTGCCTGTATGGAGCGCAGGCTCCTGTCGGCTCTCACTAGAGACGTAACAGGAGTCAGGAATGAACCTTTGTTGTCCAAGCCACTGAGATTCAAGTTTCTTTTGTAGCAGCAGTTAGCAATAATTATCCTGACCAATGCAACTACATGTCAAGTGGCAAGCCCCCCCGTTATCCATGGGGAAACGTTCCAAGACCCCCAGTGGACCCTGAAACTTCAGATTATACCAAACCCTATGTATAACATGTTTTTCCTACACACACATACCTATGATAAAGTTCAATTTATAAATCAGGCACAGTGAGAGAATACCTGAACTGCCAGCACCACTACTCTTACTCTTTGGGACCACCATTAGGTACAATAAGGGTCACTTGAACACAAGCACCGTGATACTGCAACAGTCGATCTGATAACTCAGACGGCTACTAAATGACTAATGGGCAGGATACGCTGGACAAAGGGATGATTCACGTCCCAGGCGGGGCAGAGCAGATGGCATAAGATTTCATCATGCTACTCAGAATGGGATGCAATTAAAAACTTATGAATTGTTTATTTCTGGAATTTTCCATTTAATACTTTGATGCTGCAGTTGACTGTCGGTAACTGAAGCCGCAGACAGCGAAAACATGGACAACAAAACCACGGACAAGGAGGAGAAGACTGTATTTCCAAATATCTCTCAGAAACTGAAATGCTCTGCCTCAAAAAAGCTAAAAATAGAACAACCATACGATCCAGCAATTCCACTCCTGGGTATTTATCCAAAGGAAATGAAAACGCCAATTCAAAAAGATACATGCACCCTAACGTTCATAGCAGCATTACTTACAGTAGCCAAGATATGGAGCAACCTAAGTGTCCACCAACAAATGAATGGGTAAAGATGTGGTACATATATACAATGGAATACTACTCAGCCATAAAAAGAATAAAATTCTGCCACTTGCAACAACGTGGATGGAACTAGAGGGTATTATGCTTAGTGAAATAAGTCAGACAGAGAAAGACAAATACCGTATATTATCACTTATATGTGGAATCTAAAAACACAACAAACTACTGTATATAACAAAATAGAAACAGACTCACAGATATAGAGAACAAACTAGTGGTTACCAGTGGGGAGGGGGAAGGGGGAGGGACAATATAGGGGTACGGGATTAAGAGGTACAAACCATTAAGTATGAAATAGCTACAAATATATATTGAACAACACAGAATAGAGCCGATATTTTATAATAACTATAAATGGAGAATAATCTACAAAAATATTGAATCACTATGTTGTACACCTGAAATTAATATCATATTATAAATCAACTACACTTCCATTTTTTAAATACAGCCAAAAAAAAAGAAAGCAAGAAACTGAAACGCTCTCAATGTTAGCAGAAGAAACTGAGGACTTTTAGCAGCCTCGATAACCACCAAAAAGAATTCCCTAGTAAATAACCAAGTTTATCTTCTAAAAGCTTTGGAACAGTTCCCAAAAAAAAGGCCATCAGAATGCTCAATGTCAGCAATGTTTAAGACCCCTCCCTGCCTAGGACCCACCACCCCACACAGATGTGAACCACAGCCCAAAACCAAGAGACTGGCCGCCCATTCAGTCCCGGCGATTGCACCTAATAAACATTTTATGGACCTGTTCAATTGCAGAGCGATGCAGGCAATTAACTTCCATCATGGTTTTATTGTGGAAAGATGTTACAAGCTTGGGCCATGAAAGTGGAGCCATGCGTCAGTTCAGGAAACACGGCTGCCAAAGCCCAGAGGGGTCCATCGTCAGAGCAGGTGCAGAGATCAGAGGGGCTGCTCGTGGCTAACGGGCCACTCCCGATCTTGCCCACAGTCGGCTGGCACTGAGCCTGAGGCTTCATTCTCCCAGCAAAGCTCCTGGAAAATGCTGGACCAAACCAGCTCCCCACATAGTAGGAGGTGATGTTGAATTCACCCCAGAGGGCTGCGTGGATCATAAAAATCTGGTATGTCAGCCTTGCTGGCCTGTTCCTGTGCCTACTACAGACTCACTTCCTATGACTACTGATGAAATGTCACAGAAGACATCTGTGGGATAACATCTATTAAAGAATGGCAGAGAGAGAGAGAGAGAGAGAGAGAGAGAGAGAGAGAAACAGGACTTGGGCCACTGAGAGGCCAAGAAGAGGGGTAAGAAGAGGGCAGGCTGACTGATGCCCCCTCCCCAGTCCAGAGGAATGTGCATAGAGCAGTGTTTCCCTAGCAACAGTCTCTGATTGGTCCCCATCTGTCCACCAGCTGAATTGGGTCCTGACCAGTCTGTTCTCAGTCCCCTTGCTGGGCAGAAACATGCAGAAGAGGATGGGAGATCCAGCTCAGGCTCTCTCTGGCCCCTTGAGTCCCCGGGACCAGATTAGATCTTTAGAGGCTCTAAACACTGAAGATAGCAATGCCCTATCCACTCCACAATTCAGGACAATATGGTACTTTTAGGAATGACATGAACTTACGTTACTACTAGAATTAAAATAGGTTTTTTCTTGATTTTCTGATAGCAAAATTCTAGATAAGCTTGTCAAAAGGGAAGTCTTCTCTGCCTCTTTGTGTGTTTGCTTTTATGAGTGGATGTGTCTGCGTCTGGGTGTAGGTGTGAGTGAACGTATACGTGTGTGTGCGTATGTGTATGTGTGTGTGTGACTGTGTGCTTTTGCTTTGCTGGGCTCCTAAATCTGTTCCCTCATCCCTCCTGCAGGCTTCCTCTCCGTCAAAGTGTCCTCTCTAAGGAGGGCCCCAGACAGGCTCTGCCTCCCCAGGGAAACCAGGTAAAGCCATTTGGTTTGAGGATGTGGCCGGAGGGCCAGGAAAAGCTGCAGGGCAGGAGCATGCCAGGGGGAGAGAGTGGAAGGGTGGGGCATGGAGGCAGGATGCTCGCAGGAGGAAGGAGGTCCTGAGGTCTGTCGCATGATGGCACTTTCCTGGATGCCTGCCCACCCCCATCAGCCCCCACCAGACAAGTAGGCTGAGACCAAGGGCCCGGAGCCACCACCACTGTTACTCTACCACCCCCATCACCATGACGAGCTCCTACTATGTGACTGGTGGTTTGCATACATTGTCCTTTTAATCCACACAATTCCTATGTACTCTTGTCCCCCATTTTACAGATGAGGACTGAAAGCTCAGAGAGGTTAAGTGACTTTCCAGGAGTCACACAGCTAGTAAGTGGGGGAGCCAGGATTCCAACCTAGTCTACCTCACTCTGAAGGTGCTCCTTCCACTATGTCATGCTCCCTCCAGGGAGTAACAAATCAGGGGTCAGAGTGGCAGGACTGAGCAGAGGCCAGTGTCAAGGAATTCACGTGGGCAGACAATGAAGATGCAGGGAAGCAGCAAAGTTCAGGATAAAGACCCTACAGGCTCTTCCCAGGTCAGACCAAGGAGCATCTTGGAAGGAATGCTGGGACTCAAGCCAGAGACCCCTGTCCCTGGGCTCTGCTTTGAGGTAGGGTGGGCAACTGGACCACAAGCTCTAGTTTGAAAAACTAAATTCCAGCAAAACAGGATCCTCTTTTAACTGTGTGCCGGGAAGCAAACAGTTGACATTGATGATCATCCATTTTCTCCATCGGCAAAATGGCGGCAACAGTCAACCCTCCCCAGAGACGGAGATCTGCAGCAAGAGAGTGATGTATTTCCAAAGTCCTTGGAGCTCCTTGGGTGCTCTGAAAATACAGCTGCTGAAATGGCCAGAGCAGTGAAAGCCTTGCATGTGTCCCAGGTTTCCATCCAAATCCACACTTGGGAAAAAAACATGGAACTATCCTTGGAGAACATGGCCAGCGTGCGGGATTGATGCTATGTCAGCTGTGGGTGGATTGTCTCTCCTGCAGCTCATCCTAGGCAAACCTTACATTCCCTTTTATTAACAGTTTGCAGTCATTCTGCTTAATTACCTGTTGTGCTGACATTTGGCACTGCCTTGATTTACTTTGCTTTCAAACCCTTCACTTCTCCCCCTGCCCTGACCACCCCTGTCCCAGGAGGGAAGGACATTTGTTGGTGGGCTCCTTTACCGTGGTCAGAGTTAGCTCATTCAATTCTCAGAGTAATGCTATGATGTAGGTAGAGAATATCTCTATCTAACAAAGGAAGTTGCGGCCCACAGAGGTTAAGGTAACTTACCTAGGTCCCAAAATGAAGGTGAGCTGAGAACCCAAATCTGTGTGCCTGGTTATGTGATTTTTCCACCCCACAGAACAAAATTTGCTTAGGTGAGCTGCAGGGTGGACAATCGGCCCACAGAGATTTTTCCTCTCTACTTTTCCTCTCAAAAGTAGAGGAGAATCTGGTCATGAGGAGCAACTGGGAAAGGGCCATTTGCTCACCCCTCCCGAGTCGGGCCTCACAGTGTGGCTTCATTTGCGGTGTGAAGTTCTCATGGTCTCTGAGCCATTCAGACTCAAATATACGCATGGTGATCTCAACTATCAGAGGTTTTTGGAGAAGCAGTACAGGGTGGGACAAGAGCACTGATGAGCTGGATTCCTCCATTAATCATCTGTGAGCAAGCCCCCTCCCTGCTCCTGGTTTCAGTTTTCCCAGGTATAAAATGAAGGTGCTGCGCTAGGTCAATGGTTCTCAAACTCTAGCAGGCATCAGAATACCCTGGAGAACTTGTAAAAACGCAGATCTACCCCCAGAGAGCCGGGCTTCAGGGGAAGGGATGACAGGACATTCCTGATGAGTTCCCAGGTGGCGCTGCTGTCACCAGTCCTGGTACAGGCTTTGAGAACCACTGTCCTAGACCGTCCCTAAGTGCCCTTTCATGTGGTCTCCTCCTCCATATGGGACCACCACCCCGCTTCTTTCCAAACATGAGGGATTGGTCGTGATGAGGGCGGGTAGGCTAGAGCTTGGAAACTAAGATGACTACCCACTGACAGCCCTCCCGGGTGCTCTCTGCCTGTGTGTGGCTCTGCCATTTCCTAGCTCTGTGATGTGGCCAAGTTCTTCTCTGCAAATGCCAGTTTCCTCTTCTGCAATATGGGTCTCATGTGAAGATTAAAGGAGCTACACATGGAAAGCACTTAGCCCCTGGTACGTGCTACGCCTTAGTAAGTGTTAGCAATTATTAGTTTCGGGTGCCTAAACACTAATCCTGGGAGGCCAACCAAAAGAGAATGTCCCCACATTCCCTGCATGTTATGGAGTAGAAAGCTTCGTATGAGTCTCAAATTGGAGTATGTGAACCCCAAGGGCCTGGTACCAACAGGGTAAAGAGAGTAGCTCTTCCAGGATCACACTCAGTGATAAGCCATTTCAAAGTGCTTCTCAAACTTTAATTCACAGGGACATTTGGTAAACCAAAAGGACGGGCCACAAGAGCCCTTGTAGGAGACAACTCCTCCCAAGGGGAAAGGAACCAGTGTGACCCAGGAGCTAAGCCTGCTGCACTTCTGATTCAGTAGGTTGGGTACAGGGCCCAAAGTTCTGCATTTCTAACGAGCTCCCAAGTATGACCAAGTTCCTGGTCCATAGGCCATACTTTCAACAGTACAGTTCAGATAGTATTTTCTTATAAAGCAAGTGTAAATATATTATAAAATGAAATACAACATGTTTGTGGATTTTTAGCATTGTTTTAAAACTAAATTCAACTGAGTACATTTTAAAGATATTAATGGTTTTATTCAACTTCATGAATCAGTCAGCATGCAATCTAGCAGATAGAAAAGAGCTCCAAAGAGCTGCACCAGAAAAGAGATTTTGTAGGCAGAAGGGCGTAGGAACAAGGAAATTGTGCTAGGCAAAAAAAAAAAAAAAAAAAAAAAAAAAAAAGCAGGTTGGTTATTGCAAGGTTTACTTTCCTTTCAGGGGATGGAGGGATCTATCGGGCAGATTACCTAACCAATGCTGATCAGGAGATTCCTGGTTGGCTAGTTTAAGATTCCATTTCCAGGAGAGCTGAAACTATAATTAAGTTAAGTCTTGGTTTGGTGACATGGGGGTCAGCATAAGTGATTCCATTTTGGGCCTGTTGTCTTGTTTTTAACAGTATAAAACACCAAACACCCAGTAAATATCACTGCGATAGCCCATTTCAGATTATACCACCACCATCACCCCCAGTCCTCTCAGGATACAAATTCTCTGCCCTAAGGTCCACTTTGGGGAAAAAACCTAATGAGCCTCGTCTGAAACCACAGTGCTCTACAAACACACATGGGTAGACTGAAAGGATGGGCCAAGAGAGCCCTCCCAGAGGACAACTCGTCCTAAGAGGAAAGAAACCGGGTTGCTTGCTTGTCCCAGCAGCAATGCTTTAAATGAGAGAGAGTGTGTGGATCCCAAGGACACCGCAGTATCTGCTGGTTAAATCTGTCCCTCGCCAGCCCCCAGACTCATACCAGTGTCCAAGAGAGAGGAAAGGCTGCAGGTTAAAAGTAAACTAGTTCTTTCAAAGAATTCAGCATCACATAAGGGCCCAGGTCATACTGCAGTGGGACCCTCGCAAAAAGAGGAAACCAAGTGAAGGGAGCCTTTCTCCCTAACCCCATCATTGGCCTTGGATGGCCTGGAGTCCTGGAGTGGCCACCAGCAGAGCAGGGCTAGAGCAAATGTGGAGCACTTTTGCTGGCCCCAGGTAAGGACCAAACACCCACTCATTAAAACCCTTCAAAGAGAATGCACCTAGAATGTACTGGGCACATAGAGATAGACGAATCAGTGACCTCATGGGGGTCCTCAGGCAAGAATATACTTGATACAGAAAACCACAGGGTCCTAGAACAAGAGCGTCTACCCCAAGGGGGTCTGGAGGGCATCCCATCCTGAGGACGCAGCACCAAGAGTAAATGCTGCAGAACTAAGGAGGACTCTGCAGCCCCATAAGAGAAGAGAAGAGCAGCAGGGGGAAGAGATGTGTGGCGAGAAAGAGGGGCTTTAAGAGGCTGACACCCCACAAAGCCAGCGAGTACTCAGTGAGGCTATGGCTTGGGGAGGAACTGGAGAAAGATGGAGCCAAGTTCGGAGAAGGGATCCAAAGCCCAGTCATGATAGACTTTCACATCGCGAGACAGAGTTTGGACTGCGTCCTGGGGACAATGGGGAGCCATGGAAGGTTTTAAGAAGTGACATGGTCAGCCTCGTGGTTTAGACAGATCACTCTAGAGGCTAGGTAAAGACTCAGGGAGGGAGTCGTCATGGCAAAGTCAAGGAGTCCAGGTGGGAAATGAGGGCCTGAACTGAAGCAGTAACATTAGAAGTTTTTTTTTTTTTTTGGATTTTCTTTTGCGGTACGCGGGCCTCTCACTGTTGTGGCCTCTCCCATTGTGGAACACAGGCTCCGGACGCACAGGCCCAGCGGCCATGGCCCACGGGCCCAGCCGCTCCGCGGCATGTGGGATCCCCCCCGGACCAGGGCACGAACCCGCGTCCCCTGCATCGGCAGGCGGACTCTCAACCACTGCGCCACCAGGGAAGCCCAACATTAGAAGTTTGAAGAGAGATCGTTTGATCCACTGGTTCTCACAGTGTGCTCCCCAGAGCAGCAGCAGCACTTAGGAACTTGTTGGAAATGCAGATTCTCAGGCCCCACCCCAGACCTACTGGAGTGGAGTGCTGCCATCAGGGTTTTAATAAGCCCTCCAAAGGATGCTAGTGCATGCTAAAGTTTGAGAACCACTGGCTTAGAAGGAAGAACAACTCAATTAAACTTGGAGATCAGTGACCCATGAGAGAGATGCAAGGGTCAAGGCTGACTCCCAGGTGTTTGGTTTAAGAAACTCAGTGAAAAGTGGTACCATTCTCTGAGAGATGAAACACAGGTAAAAATGCAGGTTTATTGGGGAGGGAAGGAGATCAATACAGGATATGTTGAGTTGGAAAAACCAATAAATTATCACATTGAGATGCCTAGTAAGTAGATGCTATGTAGCTCCAGAGACAAAGCTGGGGTCATCAATCTGGGGATGCATCATTTACAATGCTTGTGCTACAAATATTAAAAAAAAAAAAAAAAAAAACAGCAAAGCATGGTTTTAACAATAAAGACATTTAGAGTGACTTCACCTCCAGTTGTCTGGCGGTAGGTAATCCCAGGGCTAGTGCAGCAGCTGGGCAACATCACCAAGGATTCAGGCTCTTTCTCTCTTTTAACTCCACTGCGTAGTAAAGAATCTAACCTTGTCAAGAAAGAAGTCTTGACACTGTCCTCAGTTTCTGGAAGGTAGTCTCTAAACTCTTAGAATGTCTTGCCTAATAAGAGAGTATTCATTTATCTGGGAGCCTCAGGCCATCCAGATAGTTACAGTAGGATTTAGGGTGGGGAGTTTGGGTCACAGAGTATCAGCTGACCTCCAGAGGGACTGGAGACTGTGATCACAAGCGATCAATTATGCCTACGTGATGGAGCCTCAACAAAAACTCTTGGACACCAAGACTTGGGTGAGCTTCCCAGGTTGGCAATACTCCATGTGTATTGTCCCACATCAATTCTGGGAGAATAATGCTGTCCTGACTCCACAAGGAGAGGACAACTGGATGCTCCACGTGTGAAACACTTTTGGACTCTGCCCCATTCATCTCTCTCATTGGCTGATGTTAATCTGTATCTATTCTTTTTTTTTTTTTTTTTCATGTGGACCATTTTTAAAGTTACTGAATTTGTTACAGCATTGCTTCTGTTTTAAGTTTTGGTTTTTTTTGGCCATGAGGCATGTGGGATCTCAGGTCCCCAGCCAGGGATTAGACCCACACCCCCTGCATTGGAAGGCAAAGTCTCAACCACTGGACCTCCAGGGAAGTCCCTGCGTTGTTATTTTCATCTGTATCATTTCATTGTAATAAACCACAACTGTGAGTACAACAGCTTTCAGTGAGTTCTGCTGAACTATCAAAGCTGAGGGTGATTTTGCGGACCCCCTCAAATGTGCAATTAGTGTCAAAAGTGAGGGCCCTCGTGTGTGAACTCTTCCCTCTAACTTTACAGTTGGCCAGACTTGCATATCCACCATCCTCATTACATTGGCTTTTAATCCCAGGCTAGTTACCTCATGGTCACAAGATGGCTGCTACTGCAGATGATATCACATCCTTATACAACCAGATCTGACGGGTGGGGCAGGAAAAAAAGGTCTCACAAACATCTCTCTTTTACCAGGGAGGAAAATCTCTCCTCGAAGCCCCAGTAGATCTCCCCTTACTTAACACTACACTGAACTGGATCACATGGCACCCTGAGCTGCATGGGAGGCTGGAGCAGCAAATGTCTGCAATTTTTATCTTTTATTATAGAATAGAGGCAAGGAGGAAAGCAGAGGGAAGGTGATGGATGTTGGTAAGCAACCAACAGCATCTGCCATCAGGAGTCACTAGTGTTTGGTGCCACTTGTAGCCAGGGAAGGAGGAGGTCACCAAGGGAGAGAGTACACAGCAGGAAGAGGAGAGAGCTGAGGACTAAGACTTAACGACAAATGTGTGAGAATCAACAGAAAAGGAATTTCACCAGAGATGAAAAGAACCATCAGAGGGCTTCCCTGGTGGCGCAGTGGTTGAGAGCCCACCTGCCGATGCAGGGGACGCGGGTTCGTGCCCCGGTTCTGGAAGATCCCACATGCCGCGGAGCGGCTGGACCCGTGAGCCATGGTCGCTGGGCCTGTGCGTCTGGAGCCTGTGCTCCGCAACGGGAGAGGCCACAGCAGTGAGAGGCCCGCGTACCGCAAAAACAAAAAGAACCATCAGAAAAGTAGGAGGAAGTTATTAAGGAGTGGTGAGCATATGCTGAGAGAGGGGAATTTCTAGAAGGATGGAATGGCCCTCAGGATGAAATGCTGCTGAGAGGTCTTAGACTGGAAAGGCTCAGGAGGTTCAGCAAAAAGGAGGCCTTTCATGACATCCATGGGGATGCTCTCAGGGCAGAGAGGGAGCAAGTGCCAGACCTCAATGGGCTGAGGAGTGGCTGGGTGGCAAGCCACAGCGGGGGCCTTGCACAGAGACACCTCTCCCAAGTCCATGGTTAGGGAAGAAAGAAAAAGAGGCAGTAAGGGAGTCTCTCCTCTCGAGGGAGACCTGGGAGTAAGGGGAGTAATTTTATTTTTTAATACAGGAAGCATTTGAGACTGTTTAAATGATGAGAGGAAGGGTGAGTAGAGTATGAGAAGTTGACAAAACAGGAGGGAAGCCACATATACATCTAAAACCCACTCCAAGAAAAGCTTGAAATATTCAGGAATCCACTTGATTATTTATCAGAAAAAAGTATTATTTACTTTTCATAAATGCTGCCTTTGCCTAGGCATAGAGCAGTTCCTGGGGGCCAAGAAATATTGTTTGTGTGCCTTGTAAGGGCTTTCTGGCTTCTCACAGAGCAATCTGTTCCCAGATTCTAGACGAATGTACGAGTACTCAGATGGTATCAGCACAGAGGGCATGTTCTATCAGGAGGCTGAGCAAACGGCTGCTAGGAATGCGATGTTAGAGACTGGAAGAGCCGCTTTCCTCTCTCCTCTAGCCAGAAAACTCTCGGAGCACCTGGAGCCCCACTCTCAGCTCTTTTTTTATTGTTATGTTTAAACAGCTTCATTGAGGTATAATTAACGTATCATAAACTGCACATATTTAAGATATATTATTTGGCTGGTTTTGACACATGCAGGCACCCGTGAAACCATCATCACAATCAAGATCATGCATTTATCCGCCAACCCCAAAGGTTCCTCAAGTCCTTTGCAATCCTTCCTTCCTGTCCCTCCCTGCCGTCCATCCCTGTCCCCTGACTACCACGGCTGCTTTCTGATGCTGTATGAGTTTGTAGTTTCTAGAGTTTTATATTAAAGGACATTTACTGTATTACTCTCCTTCCTGTGGCTTCTCTCACTCAGCATCACCATTTTGGATTCATCCACGTTGTCGCCTGTATCACTAGTTCATTTCTTTTGACTCCTCCGTAGTAATCCTTTGTATGATTATACTGCAACGTGTTTATCAGCTCACCAGCTGCTGAACATTTGAGCTGTTTCTAGTTGTGGGCTATTACAAATAAAGCTGCTGTAAACATCTGCTTACAGGTTTTCGTATGGACACATATTTCTCTTTCTCTTGGGTAAATGCCTAGGAGTGAGATGGCTGGCTTCAATGGCAGGAATGTGTTTATGTTTTAGAACACTGCTAACCTGATTGCCAGAGTAGTGAGACCAATTCACATTCCCACCTGCAGTTCCGGTTTCTCCATATCTCGACAACACATATTTTATCCGTTAGCTCTTAACCACTCTGCAGCTAGATGCTTGTGTATCTCCAAGAGAAATCTAGAAATACCTTAGTAGTTTTTCACAAGCGCTGAGGGTGAAGCCCCAGGGTTGAAAGGTTCTGGAAAGGTGTTTAGAATTCGGAGGATGGGGACGGGGGTGCCTATGTCACAGGATTCTTAAACCAGCAGAACCCACCTCTCATATCACACACACACAGTCAAGCACAGCTGAGCCTCAGATACGTAAGACAGTTCAGCCAAGACCCTCCCCGATCACTCCTTTCCTGCTCCAGCTCAGCCCATGTCCTCCCAGCTTTGATGCTTCATCCACAACCCCAACGTGCCCCTGTCTTGGACCCTTCGGACTTGATCTCTGCAGCCTCCCACCCACCCCCAGGACTCCCCCTCTCTCCCCTCTGGTTTTGTTCTCACTGGGGTCCTTGCTGACCTGTGCTACCTCGAGAGGACCAGCTCTACCTCAGCCTGTCAGCACCCCAAGTGGACATGGTCCCTGGCCAGTGCCAGCAGGTCCAGAGCTGCCTGCCCTGTGCCCCTGGACCTACCTGGAAGAGAGAGACAGAGAAAGGCAAATGGGGGTAACAGAAGCCCACCTTCATGCAGCTCTGAGGTGGGCCCAGGAAAAGCTCCTTTCAGGCAAAGCTAATCCCTTGCCTCTTGAACAATGAAATGATTTGGGAAGCACATGCCAACCAGGGAGGTAGCAGCAGATTTGACCAACCTTCCCAATAGCTTGGAGATGTGGTCAAGTGCAGCAGGGGTCCTTCGGGACCCGCAGCCTGGGTTCAAACCCAGACTCCCCTACCTAGTACTTAGTGAAGCTACTTAACCTCTATGTGCCTTAGTTTTCTTATCTATTAAAAGGGGGTAATAATAGAACTTACCTCCCAAACTTGCCTCAGTGATCAAATGACACATATCTATAATATATTTTACTTCAATTAAGTGAGATTAAGTTAATTTCATTAAATGATATATATTTTAATAACAATGCCAGTTACATAGCAGCAAGAGCTCAGTAAAAGTGAACCATTATTACTGAGGCAGAGACCTTGCTGAGCATTTACGTGTTTCACTTCATTTAATCCTCATAATAACCCCATGAGAGGATCACCATTATTATCCCCATTTCACAGAGAGGATGCTGGGGCACAGAGAAGTTCAATGCCTTGCCCAAAGTCACATAGCTAGCAGATAGAAGTACAGGGTCTCAGCCAGGTAACCTGACTTCAGACTACACTGCTAACCCCTTCATCATTCCACCTGTCACCAAGCACCAGTCAAGATGACAGGTCCCTGAGCTGGCCCCACACCTCACATGCAGAAGGCCAACGCCTCTCCTCCAGGGACGCCCTGGACCGACACAACTCATAAATTCACCAAGGACGGGAGCATCTCAGAAACCTTCCACTTTAAAGGCTTTGAGGAAGGGAGTTGGTGACATTTTAGCTGGGTCTTGAAGGATTAGTCAGCATTTTCTGATCAGACAGGTGAGAAAACATTCCAAGCCGAGTGAAGCCCATAAGCAAAGGTTCAGAGATGTGGAATCCATGAGAAAGAGTTGGCTGTGAGGTGCAGGAATCCCTTAAGCTTAAGCAGCAGGGACATAATTTAAGAAGTCTAGAGGTAAGTGATTTCAGACTAAGAGGAGCCAATGGGTGATGTCACCAATGCCCTAGGATCTTTCTCTCTGCCCTCTCAGCTTGGGACCTTTTGTCTTTCAACTCTTGACCTCACGGTTCCGAGATGGCTGCCACAGCTCCAAACATCATGTCCTCACACAACTGTGTTAGAAATACGAAGCAGGAGGCAGCCAGAGCCTAAGAGAGATCTCCTTACGTGACTTTCTCCTTTTATTAGGAAAGAGAATCTTTTTCCAGACGCCCCAGCCGACTTTCTCTGACATTGGCCAGTACTGTATTAAAATCCAACCTTAGACCAACCACCGGCAAAGAGAAATGAGGTCACCGTGGCTCATTCAGATCAACTACAAATCATCGCTTGGGCCCGGAGGGGGCTCCCCAGTTCCCTGAGCTCCCTTGATTCTGGGGTAACCTCAGTAACAGGATGGTCAGTCGAGCAGGGCAGAAGTGATGAACATTCAAGCTGCAGCCCTGAGCTGCCATGTAAACAGTCTGAGTGCCCTGAGGCCACCAGGCTGTAAGGAAGCTCAGACTAACCCTGTGATGTGCCTACGTGAAGCGGCATCCCCAGACGGCCCCCAGCGACCCCATCCCCCCTCCTTCGTGCCCCTCCCACCCCTCCACCTCTCCTGCCCCGCACCTGCCTAAAACAGCATGAGAGTCTTTTCCTGCCCAGCACAGCCCAGCCAAGCACTTCCAGAATTCCTGACCCATACGAGTCATGACAGGCATGAGGTTTAGGGTGATCCGTTTTATTCCAGTCCATTTTGGGGTGGTTTGTTCAAGCAGCAATAGATAACGGAACACTCCTCAAGGTCATACAGTGGCCAAGCTGTGACTTGAACCTGACCCCACAGTGCCTCTCAGATTCACAAGCGGGAGAGGAGAAATCTCTCTTTGAAATGTCAGAAAGAATTTTTAAATCATCACGGATCGTGGGGTCATGTGCCTCAGAGAGGAAAAAAAAAAAGCCCTGTTAGGGAAAGAGAGAAGGAAAAAAAAAGTCAGTGGGAAGACAAAGGAGGGTGGACACAGGATGTGCAGTGCACTGTGCGGGGACAGGCTACTCGGGATGAAATGCTGGGAAAGGCCATGTGGATCTGGAATAAAACGCAGGTTAATAATGCTGGTAGATGTGAGGTGAGTCTGAATGCGTTACCCCATGAAGGATGGCTGCTTTAATGAGGAGAGAGGCGGGCAGAAACCCCACTGTCAGGCCCCAAGCTCTGCATCAGCATCCACGCTGCTGCCGTCTTTGGAGGAAACCGTGGCAGGGTCGAGGTCTCTGACCCATGTGTTAATAATCCGTGCCTTCTGCTGAGAAGGTGTCACATGCTGCCAGGTCAATGGGAGGTGGGGGGCAGGCCTAGTTGGGAGAAGGGGGACATGGCCAGGCTCGCAGGCTGTGCCACGACAGAAGGCACATTGATCACTCTCCCACGACAAAGGGGAGTCCCATGGGGTCAAAACCTGCTGAGGGCTGAGGAGTTCCCGAGCTCCCCATGAAGCCAGCCCCATGGAGGGCAAAGGAGGGATGAAGGAGGCCAGGGGGCCCTCAGCGCACTGAAGCCGCCCCTCAACTTACCCCTGGCCTCAGCTTTCTCCTTCTTTCTTTGAGTCTCACACTCAGCCTTTCTGGTAGGGTCCGGGGGCCGGCCAGCTGGAATAATGTTGTCTGCAAGCCCAAGCAGGCTTTGTCAGCTCCGACCGAGTGAGTGACCGTGGAATTCGGCCACACTCGAGCCTTGGACTCCGTATGGGGTGGGAGGGGGTCTCTTTCTGGTTGGTTTAGTGTCTGTATCAGTTTCTTGTTGCTGCTGTAACAAATTACCACAAACTTCATGACTTAATATAACACACATTAGAATTGAAAACAGATCAGCAAATGCTTATATCCAAATGTCACAGCCGCACTGTTCACAATGGCCAAAAGGTGGAGACCACCCAGATGGGTATCAACCGATGAATGGACTGACGAAATGTGGTCAATCCATACGATGAAATATTATTCAGCCCTAAAAAGGAATGAAGTTATGATACATGCTACAACATGGATGAACCTCAAAGCATTATGCTAAGTGAAAGAAGCCAGACATAAAAGGTCACAGGTTGCATGATTCCTTTTATATGAAGTGTCTGAATAGGTAAATCCATAGAGACACAAAGCAGAATCCTGGTTGCCAGGGGCCAGGGGGAGAGGGGAGTGAGGGTTTACTTTGGAGATGATGAAAATATTTTGGAACTAGATAGAGCTGGTGTTTACACGACATCATGAATGTACTAAATGTCCCTGAATTGTTCACTTTAACATGGCTAAATTTATGTTCCATGAATTTTGCCTCAATAAATATATAAATAAGTAAACATTATTTTTTTTAATCTTAGAGTTCTGGAAGCCAGAAGTCCAAAATCAGTCTCATTGGGCCAAAGTCAAGGTGTTGGCAGGGCTGGTTCCTTCCGGAGGCTCTGGGTGGAGGCGGTGGGGGGATCTATTTCTTTGTCTCTTTCAGCTTCTAGATGCCACCTGCATTCCATCTCCACGTCCTGCAATCTGGCAATCTCCCTCTCTCTCCACTTCACATCACCTTCTCTTGACTTTGACCCTCTTACCTCCCTCTTCTTAGGACCCTCGTGATCATATCAGACCCACTTGGATAATCCCGGGTAATCGCTCCATCCCTAGATCCTTAATCACATATGTGAACCTCTTCTGCCACGTAAGGTGACATTCACAGACCCCAGGGATCAGGAAGCAATCATCTTTAGGGGGGCATTATTCTGCCGACCATGGTATCAGAGTCTTGTTTCCTTGCCTCTTAGATTCCCCAGGAGCAGGGATCCTGCCAGTCTTTGGGCAACAGCCTGTGCCAGCTTTGTCCCAGGCAGCACCCTGGACCCTCCTCTCAAGACACTAAGGAGAGGCCTGCAGGGCTAGGTAGGAACTGCTTGGTCTCCCCTCCTGGGGTTTAGCCCAGTGACCAGCACAGAGACTTCAGACCCTGGGCTGGGTGCGTTGAAGGCTGGCAGTGGGTGTCAGCTGCTGGCAGGAGTGTGGTGATAAACCAACTTTCAGGGGGAAAAGCTCTGATCTGTACTGTGTGCCAAGGTGCAAATACCCCCACTGTGGCCAATGTCATGCTACTAGTGCAACGTGACTGCAGGTGGCTTTGGGACGAGACAAGTATCGTCATGAGCTGTCAGAGTGGCTGCCGCCCACCACTGCCCACAGGGACACCAATGCTGGCCAAGGTCCAGCTGCAGAGACACAACTGAAATGTGTTGTCAAAGCCACGGACCCCAAGTGAGTGACGGGTGTTTGGACACAAAGCCAGACAGCTTCAAAGAACAGAGCAAGCCATGCCCGGGGAGTCTTATCCAAGGGGGCTGATGAGCATTTACATCGTGGGTCTGGCCTATTTAAAAGGACAGACTTATTGTGCTGACTATTATTTAGACCCCAGAACTACTCCTCTGAACCTGTGGGCTCTCTATAGCTCCTTTCTGAGGGTGGGAATGGAGTAGAATCAGGGACATCTTTGAGATGCTATATTAGTTTGCTCGGGCTGCCGTAACAAAGGACCATGGACCGGGTGGCTTAAACAACCAAAATTCATTGTCTCACGGTTCTGGAAGCTGGAAGTCCAAGATCAAGGTGTGGGCAGGGTTGGTTTCTCTTGAGGCCTCCCTCCTTGGCTTACAGATAGCCGCCTTCTTGCTGTGTGCTCACATGGTCTTTCATCTGTGTGCACACGTCTGTGTCCTAATCTGCTCTTCTTATAGGAACACCAGTCAAATTGCTTTAGGGTTCACCCTAACAACTTCATTTTAACTTATTTACCTCTTTAAATGCCCTATCTCCAAATTCAATCACATACTAAGGTACTGGGGGTTAGGACTTGAACGTATGGATTTGGGGAGGACCGTAACAGATGCTTACAATGGGCTTGATGTTGTGACTACACACAAGTCAATCTGAGGCTGCCCCACCAGCCCCTTCTTCCCACATCCTTGTTATTTCTGCAGCTCCTTTTAATTGGGCTTCACCCCTTCCCCTTCCCTCCCCTCTGAGAATCAAAGCAAAGGGTGGCCCTAGGAGGGGCCCATATCTGGTGTAACCGAGCCTGGTGTGTGGCTCTGAAGCTAGATTAGAACCAGATGCTTTTTCAAGTTTGTGATATGGTCTGGAATCGAGAGACCACAAACAAAGAGGTCTGTCCATGGGTGGGGCCGGTGGGAGGGGACCGTGGTGAGAATTTGCAGACGTGTTGTCAGCGGGTTAGGATGTAGCAGTCGACAGCAGGAGCCATTGCCTTTGGTTTTGCCATTTCCTCTGTTACTGGACACCAGTGAAGGGGCCTGGGTTCCTCTTTGAGCAGGAAGAGCCTTGGAGCCCAGCTCTGAGCCTCAGTTTCCAAACATGAAAATGGGCCGGTGCAGACCCACTATGCCTTATCCAAAACCTCAGGGTCAAACGTGTTTCAGAAGTCAAAATATTTTTTATTTTAGAAAGATGATACAGTACACATACCATCTGTTGCACAGGGCGCCCGGCAGGGTCTAGGATTGCATTCCATAATCTAATACTGAGAGCCCTGCAGCAAAGTGGATGAATAGCCACATGACGTAGGATGCATAAGGACTACAAACGGCCTCACATCGGCCCCACTCGGATTTTACGGCCAAATGAGTAAGGAGAAAACATTGTATTTAAGGAGCTTTATGGATTTCAGAATTGAAAAGTGATTTTAAACCTGTAATGTACATTTTAGAGAACTGCTTAGAGATTCAGTGGAAAATGGCAGTGGGGAGAGGGGAGTTCACATAATACTTGCTAGGAGAAGACAAAGGAAGCCTCTCTGTGCAGCCACTATGCAAAACAGTACGGAGGTTCCTCCAAAAATTAAAGCTCCCATATGATCCAGTAATTCCACTTCTGGGTATAAAACCAAAGGAAATGAAAACAGATTACCACTCCCACATTCATTACAGGATTATTTACAGTTGCCAAGATGTGCAAACAACCTGAGTATCCATCAACGGATAAACAGATAAAGAAGAAGTGGTGTATATATACAATGGAGTATCATTCATGAAAAAGAAGGAAATCTGCCATTTGTGACAACACGGATGCACCTTGAGGGCACTATGCTAAGTGAAATAAGCCAGACAGAGACAAATACTGCAAGTTATCACTTACAGCTAAAAAAACAAAGATTTTTGTCCACACTACACGCCTTCCAGGATCTTAGTTCCCTGACCAGGGATTGAACCTGGGCCCACAGCACTGAAAGCACAGAGTACTAACCACTGGACCACCAGGGAACTCCCTTAAAAAAAACACCGAAAAAAAAGTCACACTCATAGAGACAGAGTAGAAAAGTGGTTGGGGGCTGTGGGCAGAGGGCAAATAAGGAGAGATTGGTAAAAGGGTACAAACCGTCACCTATAAGATGAATAAGGTCTGAGGATCTAATGTATGACATGGTGATTATACCTGATAACACTGTACTGTATAATTAAAATTTGCTAAGAGAGTAGAATTGAAATGTTCTCATAAAAAAAAAAGATAAATATGAGGTGATAGGCGTGTTAATTAACTGGATGTTGGGAATCCTTTCACAATATATATGTGTAACAAATCACCATGATGTACAATTTTTTTTTTTTTTTTTTTTTGCGGTACGCGGGCCTCTCAGTGTTGTGGCCTCTCCCGTTGTGGAGCACAGGCTCCGGACGCGCAGGCTCAGCAGCCATGGCTCACGGGCCCAGCCGCCCCACGGCATATGGGATCTTCCCGGACCGGGGCACGAACCCGTGTCCCCTGCATCGGCAGGCGGACCCTCAACCACTGCGCCACCAGGGAAGCCCGATGTACACTTTTAAGATGTATATCTTAAATTTTTATTTGTCAATTATACCTTAACAAAGCTGGGGGGAAACCTCTCTTGCTTCTATCTCGTTCTAGCGTGAAGGTGGGTTCTGGGGACCATCTGCTGCCTCCCTGGTCCCCATTCCATCCCAAGGAGTCTCCCCATGATCCACCGGCACCTGCCGTGGAGGCTGCAGACTCAGGAGGTCTGGTCAGTGATGTGAGGTCACAGAGCGCTGCCCACCAAGGCCACTGCCCTCTTGTGTGCTGGCCCCTGGCCTTATCAGCCAAATAGTCACCTCCTCTGCCTCTGACTCCCACAGACCCTTTCTTTCCCCATCTGAGTGGTTGCTGGGGAAACTCTCAACCATCTGGTCCGAGTCTGGGTGTGGACCTGGCCTCTGAGGAGCTGTCTGAGCCCCAGGGAGCCCCCAGAGAACCTGTGAGTCAAATATTGAGATACAATCAGACCAAAGCCCAAAGTCCAGAGAAGTCAGGCAGAATCTGCCGTGGTCCGCCCCTCACCTCCCAAGCCAACTTGGAGACAGGCTGGGGACAATGCTGATTGTATTCCAGCACAAGGACATTAGGAAAAATCAGCAAACACCATTACATCCAGGCTGTGTGATATTTTGCCTCTAAAAATAAAAATGTCAACGATAGATAATTCACTGGACTTTATTAAAAGTTAGAGAGGTTGGGAATTTGGGGGTTTCTGTTTAGTCTGATTTAGATACAAAAAAGTTGTGTGGTCTTGGGCAAGTCCTTTTACTTCTCTTACCTCTGTCTGCTCACCTCTAAAATGGGGGGCAATGATGCTCGCCCTCCCCCCAAGGTGCACAAGGATTAAATGAAACATTGAATGTGAGGGATACACTCAGCACCCACCCCTCTATGCAACTGTTGACCCCCAGGCAGGGCAGTGACACAGTTCCCAAGGCCCTGTGTGGCCTGGGTGGGGGCACCTTCCTGCCACCCCTGCCTCACCACCTCCCCCCTACCTCTCCTTGTTCCAGCCTCACCAGGCTCCTCTTGAGGCTCTGAAAAACACCAAGCTCTTTCCTGCCTCAAAGGCTTTACAGAACCTCTCCATGGCTCCTTCTCATCGTCCAGGTCTCTACCCTCAGGTTCCACCATCAGCCAAGCCTTCCCTGACCCCATCTCAATTAGCACTCCCACCACAGTCACCCCCCGGCCACAGTTCACAAGGCTGACCTAGCCTCAAGGTGATGCCCCATGTAATTAACCAGGTAGAATTTCTGTGCACAGCTGCATGCAGACATCATCAGAGCCAAGGCCAAAGACAGGGGCGAGGGGAGCTGCAATACACACAAGGGGGTCGATAAACTTTTCCTGCCAAAGGTAGATTAATAAATATTTGGGGCTTTATGGCCACATGGTCTCTGTCACAACCACTCACCTCTGCTACTGAAGCGCAAAGGCAGCCACAGGCAACACATAAGCAAATGAGCGTGGCTGTGTTCCAGCAATATTTTATTTACAAAAACAGACAGCGGGCTGGGCTTGGCCCAGGGGCCACTGTTTGCCAATCCTGATCTAGGAATCTAGTCGAGGAATTAGATCATCCTCAAGTACAGGATTCCCAAAAATCCAGGCACATGGAGAAACAATGGAAAAAGAGGAGACAAGAGGAGAAGGGATAGAGGGAGTCAGGAAAGTACTACAAAGATCTAAATGTGCTTTAAATACACATTCAGGCCGGTGCCTTGGATTCGCTCACAAGCATTTCCTCTTGGTCTGCTGGACGATTTCTTTTACAGTAACTTAAATCTTATTTTACAATTACATTCTAAAATGTAATAGAAAGATACGACTCAATTTCCAGAAACTTACTTTACAGTTGACTTTGTTAAGAGCCACCGTGAATTGAATTTCCAGCCACCTTCAAAATCAATCAGTGTTTGAATTCCTCCTATCCGACTCCTCTAAGTGATCCGTCTGCCTGTGCTTGAACATCTAGCAACGGGAAACTTATATCCTCGCAGTCGGGTGCCTCCGCAGTGGCAAAGCTCTCCTTTTCACCGAACCGTCCCCCTGCATCTCTTATAGATCGACGCTAGCTTGATGCTCCATTGCCTGTGGTTTGGGGCACGATAAAGGAGGCTCTTCAAGGCCTGAAAGACCTTCTCCCATTGCCTAAAAGGTTATTCCTCCCTCTGCTGGAAACACCTCAACAGCATCAAGCAAACCCTGCTACCCGGCTTGAACTGACATTTCATGTCCAGACAGTGGGCTCCACCATCGGTTAAAGGCATGTGGATGACAGAAGCAGACACTAAGACGTTCTGGAGCCCTTCCATAAAGGGGATCAGTGATGAACATTTCCAAATTCCCGTCCAGAAGTTACAGGAGTTGCCGAGTAAAGCAGTAAGCTTAGCGCTCCCAGAAGCATTCAAGGATGTTCCTCCTGCCTACCAGAAGAATGCTGAACAAACTGAAAATTGACAGCTCTTCACGATGCACCGGAGTATTGAGGTCACAGGGCAGACCGCTGCCCCCACAGCTGGAGAGGCAGGCAGAGAATCGCAACTTACCAGAACAGAAGCCCAGGGGCAGAAACCTTCATGTGAACCAGGGGCAGGAAAACCGAAACAGCAGTTGACGGATTGCTGGAGGCTCAGCATGGACAAATCTGAGAGTTAAAAACTCCCAGGGGGCCCAGTCATAAGACAGCATCCCCCAGTTTTACAAGTGTTACCCCCAGGAGCCCAATCTCATAGGGAAGAGCACCGGCTTCATGCTCTCAGCACTGGGAGGGAGAAAGTGGGCCTCCTGATACACCCAGAGCACCCTGTTCTTCTTAACAAGGATGGCCATCAAGAGAAACTATTTTATCAGCTAGGGTTTTGCCAGAGTTTTAAAGGGCCTGGGAGAAAGAAATACCCAACCCAGCCCTCTCTAGCCTTCCACATGGGGAAAAAAAAAACCTTACTCCAGCCCCCCCGCTAGGCTTCTTGTCCCACCTAAGTCGGGGAGGGGTGGAACTGAGAAGCACATGTGACAGTCACAGCCCAGGGTCACAGACTCACTAAAACTGAGACCTCATCACAGACTACTCAAATGCCTCCTCTCCCCCCAGATATCACCACCACATCAATCAGACTCCTGTATAATAACAGAGGAATACAACTCATACCTCAGACCTTATTTAAGAATCTATCTCTAGGGAATCTCAGAGACAGTGGGGGAGACAAGAATAAGGACATCAGAGGAAATTTTAGCCTCTGACAGCTACAGTAATAGCAAGCAGTAAAGAGGGCCTACCTCCTAGCCAGACGAGCATAAGAGTTCACACTAACGGCCTACTTACCCCAGCGCCTTTACCCAGCACCTCCAAATTATAAGGCATACGAAAAAACAAAACACTTGGTTTGAATAAACAGAGCAAGCGTCAGAACCTGACTCCAGATATGGCAGAAATGTTGGGATTTAAAGTCAAGGACAGTCACTCATAAAAAGAAGTGTATTTAGGGACTTCCCTGGTGGTGCAGTGGTTGGGAGTCTGCCTGCCGGCGCAGGGGATGCAGGTTCAGGCCCTGGTCCAGGAGGATCTCACATGCCGAGGAGCAAATAGGCCCATGTGCCACAGCTGCTAAGCCTGCGCTCTAGAGCCCGCAGGCCACAGCTGCTGAGCCCACGCACCACGACTGCTGAAGCCCATGTGCCTGGAGCCCGCGCTCTGCAACGGGAGAGGCCGCGGCAGTGAGAGGCCCATGCACCACAATGAAGAGTAGCCCCTGCTCGCTGCAGCGAGGACCCAACACAGCCAAAAATAAAATATAAATAAATAAATAAATTTATAAAATAAAAAAGTATATTTAATAGACAAGAGAAGAGAAAAAATGAAATTACACAAAGTGCTCAATTAAAACCAGAGAAGTCCGAAAAAGAGTGGAGAACAAAATAAAACAAAACAAAAAAGAGTAAGGGCAACACATAGAAAACAATAACAAATATGGTAGATAATTTTAAACATCAATGGTCTAATACACCAACTGAAAACAGAGACTGAGTGGATTTTTTTTAAAAACCCAACTATATGTCTATAAGAAATCCACTTTAAAGACACAGATAGATTAAAAATAAAGGGAAGACTACCCAATGTAATCTACATATTGAATGCAATCTCTATCAAAATCCCAACAGTGTTTTTTACAGAAACAGAAAATTCTATCCTAAAATTCATATGGAATCTCAAAGGACTCCAAATAGAGAAGATGATCTTGAAAAAAAGAACAGTTGGAGGTCTCATACTTCCTGATTTCAAACTTACTATAAATCTACAGTAGTAAAAACAGTGTGCTACTGGCATAAAGACAGACATATAGACAAATGGAATAGAATAGACAGCCCAGAAATAAACCCTCACATATGTGGTCAAATGGTTTTGACAAGGGTACCAAGACCATTCAATGGGGAAAGAACAGTCTTTTCAGCAAATGGCTCTAGGAAAGTGGATATCCACATGCAAAAGAATGAAGTTGGACCCTTACCTCACAACTGTATAAACATTAACTCAAAATGGATCAGAGACCTAAATGTAAGACCAAAAACTCTAAAACTCTTAGAAGAAAACATACAAGAAAAGCTTCATAACATTGGCTTTGGCAATGATTTCTTGGATATGACACCAAAAGCAAAAATAGGCATGTTGGACTACATCAAAATTAAAAACTTCTGTGCATCAAAGGACATGATTAACAGAGTAAAAAGGCAACTGACAAATGGGAGAAAATAAGTTACAAATCATATATCTGATAAGGAATTGATATTCAGAATACATAAATAATTCCTACAACACAACAACAACAACAAAAGTCTGATTTAAAAGGGGCAAAGGACTTAAATAGACATTTCTCCAAAGAAGATATACAAATGGCCAACAAGTACGTGAAAAGTTGCTTAACATCACTAGTCATTAAGCAAATGTAAATCAAAACTACAATGAGGTACTACCTCATACCCTTAGGATGATTATTGTCAAAACAAAACCAGAAAATAACTGGTGTTGACAAGGATGTGAGAAATCCAAACCCTGTGCATTATTGTCAGGAGTGCAAAGTGGTGCAGCCACTATGGAAAACAGTATGGCAGTTCCTCAAAAAATTAAAAGTAGAATTATCATATGATCCAGCAATTCCACCTCTGGGTATATACTCAAAACAGTTGAAACCAGGGTCTTAAAGAGATATTTTCACAAGCATGTTCATAGAAGCAATTCATAATAGCCAAGAAATGGAAACAATGAAACTTTCCATTGACAGATGATGGATCAACAAATGCAGGATATGCACACAATGGAATATCATTCAGCCTTAAGTAGGAAGGAAATTCTGACACATGCTACAACACAGATGAGCCTTGAGGACATTACAGCAAGTGAAATAAGCCAGTCGCAAAAGGACAAATACCGTATGATTCCACTTACATGAGGAACCTAGACTAGTCAATTTCATAGAGACAGAAAGTCGAGTGGTGGTTGCCAGGGATGGTGAGCAGGGAAATTGTTGTTTAATGGGTATAGAGTTTCTGTTTTGCAAGATGAAAAGAGTTCTGGAGACTGATTATACACCAATGTGAATATATATCACATTAGTGAACCGTACACATAAAATTGATTAAGATGGTAAATTTAATGCTATGTGTATTTTACCACAATTAAAATCTTTTTTAATAACAAGTTTTTAAAAGTAAAGGGATGGAGAAAGTTATAGCACACTAACACTAGTCAAAAGAAAGCTGAGGGCTTCCCTGGTGGCACAGTGGTTGAGAGTCCGCCTGCCGATGCAGGGGACGCGGGTTCGTGCCCCGGTCTGGGAGGATCCCACATGCCGCGGAGCTGCTGGGCCCATGGCCGCTGAGCCTGCGCGTCCGGAGCCTGTGCTCCGCAATGGGAGAGGCCACAACAGTGAGAGGCCCGCGTACCGCAAAAAAAAAGAAAAAGAAAAGAAAAAAAAGAAAGCTAAGTGCCTCTATTAATCTCAGACCAAACAGACTTCAGAAGATGGAAAATTATCAGGGATAAAGCGGAGCACTATCTAATGACAAAAAGGTCAGTTCTCCAAGAAAACATAACAATCCTTAATGTGTTTGCACCTAACAACAGAGCATCGAAATACATGAGGCAAAAACTAATAGAACTTCAAGGAAAAATAAAGGAATACACTATTATAGTTGGAGACTTCAAAACCCCTCTGTCAGTAATTGACAGATCTAGCAAGGAGAAAATCAGAAAAGACACAGTTGAACTGAACAGCACCATCAATCACCTGGATCTAATTGGCATCTATAGAATATTTAATCCAACCAAAGGAGAACATACATTCATCTCTAACTCATATGGACCATTCGCCAAAATAGACCATATTCTGAGCCATAAAACACACTTTACCAAATTTAAAAGAATGAAATCATACAAATTATGCTGTGAGACTACAATGGAATTAAACTAAAACTCAGTAATTGATAAATAGCTAGAAACTTCAAGTTGTGTGTTTAACACTTGGGGATTAAACAGCACACTTCTAAATAACATGTGGGTCAAAGAGGAAGGCTCAAAAGAAATTTTAAAATATTTTGAACCAAATGAAAATGAAAATACAACAATCAAAATTTGTGGAATGCAGCAAAAGCAGGGCTTAAAGGCAATATAGCATTGAATTCACATATTAAAAACTATCTAAAATCAATAACCTAAGCTTCCACCTTAGGAAACTAGCAAAAGAAGAACCAATGAAGCCCAGATTTCTGGCAAACAACATTCGTCAACCCTTGGTGAGGTCTGCATTGCCTGGGGAGGAAGATGAAGAGCTCTGTATTTTTTGACCAGAGTTGAAGTGACAAATTTTCAATGGGGTTACTCAATAAAGTTGTATCTTGATGAGAATTCTCTTGGAAATAGAGTGCCCTCCACAGAGTTTCATCTAAGAATGGTGAGCTATCATCAAAGTCAACTGAAATCTGTGGAAATCTAGGAGGAACTTGGCCAAGCGTCCAGGCAGGGGCTGAAGATGCCAGGCAGAAGAGACAGCACGAGCAGAAGCGTCTTCCTTTGCCTGCTGAAGCAGGTTCAGGTGAGTTAGGACAAGCCATCAAAGATGGTATCTGTCCAAACCCCCTGCAGAACTGGTATGGAAGATGTGGAAGACTGAATTATCCAAAGACAGCCACAGCAATCTCTCCCATATCACATGCTCTTCCTCAATGTGGCCTCGCCACTCCCTGCATCAAGAGGTGGGGTCCAGGTCCCCTCCCTTTGAATCTCGGAGGGCTTTTGACTGCGTCTACCAATAGGGTATGGCAGAATTGACTGTGACAACCCCCACCCCCAAGGTTTAGTCAGAAGGAGCCATGCAGCCTCCACCTGGCTTTCTTGGGACACTCACCTTGGAGGAAGCTGGCTCTTACGTGAGAAATCAGCCCCCCAGAGGCTGCCACACTGGAGAGGCCACTTGGAGCAGCCAACAGCCACGTGAGTGCGCCATCTTGGATGGCCAGCATAGTCATGCCTTCAGATGGCTGCATTCCTAGCCAGTAGTGACCTTAACCAAGTGGGAAACCCCAGTCAAGAGCTGCCCGGTCAAGCCCTTTCACAATTCCTGACCTACCAAATAGAGAGCAAAATAAAAGAGTTATTTTAAGGTGCTCCATGTAGGGGTAATTTGTTATGCAGCAGTAATAACCAGAACCAGGAGAGAAGGGGAAGGTACAGTGGACAGGGAGGCATGGAAAGGGAGGGAGTGTTGGCCATGGCAGCTTGGAGGACGTTGAAGGAGGAGGAGGTGAAGATGAAAGCGAAAGAAGACGAAGGTGATGGGGAGCGAGAAGAGAGAAAGACAAATAAAACACTGATGGAGTCCAACCTTCCTTTTCCGACTAGCCTTTCTAATTTTCTCAGGACCCTGGCAGCAAGGGAATAGTCTGCTCTCTTCTCTGATGTTTCATCCCCTGGTGCTCCTGAAGTCTCTCTTGACCTCTTTACACCTTGATACACAGTTTATTTGGGGCAGGGAGGAGAGGAGTTGTTTTCTGTTCCAACTCCCTTTTTATCCATTCCTTTCTCAACAAAACCCTTACAGAATGCATACACCACTGTGCTCCATGAGAAAAAGGACAACGTGCACTCCTGTGGCCCTGGAGGCTGCGAGGCACCTGTGGGGAGGCAGGCAGAGCCCCAGTGCTCTTCTTTCTTTCCCTGTAACTGTATCCATGTGAATATGGACATCAAGCAAATACCAGCATTTAGATCTCTACTCTTTCTGTGTAAAACCAGAAAAGCAGGATTGAAGAAAATCATCGGAAGGTGGTTTGAGATGTTTGGGAGGGTTAAGCGGGCATGTTGACAATATAGCTTCTTCTTGGGTGATGCTAACGGATGTTCTCACCACTGAAACTGTCGCTTTAAAAATAAAATCCTCTTCTAATGATGACTGGAGCCCTGCCACTTGATGGAGAATCAGCCGAACATAAAGGATCTTATTTGGAAATGACATTCTGTATTGTAATTTTTGTTCTGTTTTATTTTTAAATTTTCTTTTTATGACACGTCTACATGTGCTTTAAAATATTCCAACCAAGAAAAAGAGGGGATGGGGAGAAGGGATGAAGCAAGGTTGGCAATACGGTGATCATTACTTAAGCTGGGCAATGGGTCTATGGGGGTTCATTGTACTACTTACTCTACTTTTGCAAATGCTTAACATTTTTCCATTATAAAAAGTTTGGGGGCTTCCCTGGTGGCGTAGTGGTTAAGAACCCACCTGCCAATGCAGGAGACACGGGTTCAAGCCCTGGTCTGGGAAGATCCCACATGCTGTGGACAACTAAGCCCGTGCACCACAACTACTGAGCCTGAGCTCTAGAGCCTGCAAGCCACGTCTACTGAGGCGGCGTGCTGCGACTGCTGAAGCCCGCACGCCTAGAGCCCGTGCTCCACAATAAGAGAAGCCACCGCAATGAGAAGCCTGCACTGCAACCAAGAGTAGCCCCCACTCACCACAACTAGAGAAAGCCCAGCAATGAAGACCCAATGCAGCCAAAAATAAATAAATTTTTAAAAAATTGTTTAAAAGAAAGTTTGTTGTTTTTCTTTTAGTTTCACTGGAAAGGAAAAAAAGATGTTCTGTTTTAAATGTTAAAATGTGCACATTGCCTTGTTACAGTAAAACCAGTGTGTACACAACGATTTCCATGGCTCTCTCTCAGAACATATTATACTTCAGACCTTCCCTTTTTGAGTCACTTAATAAATATACTGTCAAACGTAGTGTCTCTAAATTCTAGCACAATTTTGCACTGCGCACATTGCAGGGCCATAAGGATTGATCTAATTCAACCTCTCAGTGGGTGTGATTCACCAGCAATTATGTCATCAGTACAATCCTGGGGACACCGCATTGCTCAACATTTAGTCCTTGATTTTTGTATTAATTTTTATCTCAAATTGGTTGTTTTTCAAAAGGGGCAATTATATCCACTGAGATGCTAAGATCTGTAGCCACTAGATGGATCTTAGGTGCTCTAATGCCTAGGGATAATCGGGGTGTTTGTTGGCAGGTCTTCCTCTACAAACTGTGTCCGAGGAGAAAAAGAGGCTCTCAAGAGCAAGGAATCAGTGTTGGTGGAAAGAATTTGGGTAGAAAGTACTTATTTTCCTTTACTTAGGTGCCACTTGTCAAGCGCAAAGCAAAGCCAAATGGAATTAACTCCTGTGACTTGGTTGAGGTGAAGACCCTGCTTGGTCTGCTAAATGCCATTGTGCGTACATGAAACATTTTAAGAGATGCTTCCAAGGGCATGAGCTTTGCAAGCTATACAGTTAAGTAGCTGAAGTTCAATGCCACAATGTTTTTGAAGATGTGCTTATGAGCTTAGCTGTATCTCCTCAAAATTCATATGTTGAAGTCCTAACCCCCAGTACCTCAGAACGTGATTCTATTTGGAGACAGGATCTTTTTTTTTTTTTAATATTTATTTATTTAGCCTGTGCTGGGTCTTAGTTGCGGCACGCGGGATCTTTGTTGCAGCATGTGGGATCTTTAGTTGCGGCATACCGACTTCTTAGTTGCGGCATGCAGACTTCTTAGTCGCGACATGCATGTGGGATCTAGTTCCCCGACCAGGAATCGAACTCGGGCCCCCTGCATTGGGAGCGCAGAGTCTTACCCATTGGACCACCAGGGAAGTCCCTGGAGACAAGATCTTTAAAGGATGATTAAGTTAAAATGAGCCCTTAGTGTGGTCCCTAGCCCAATATGATTGGTGTCCTTATAAGAAGAAGAGATTAAGACTCGGATACACGTGGAAAAGAGACCACGTGAGGACACAAGGAGAAGATAGCCATCTTCAAGCCAAAGACAGAGGCCTCCGGAGAAACCAACCCTGCCTACACCTTGATCTTGGACTTCCAGCCTCCAGAACTATGAGAAATTATATTTTTGTTGTTAAGTTCCCCAGCCTGTGCCTTTGTTACGGCCGCCCGAACAGACTAACACAAAGGCAAAGCCTTTTGATGTATAAAATGTAATTAACGTGGATTATATCAAATTTCCTACATGTCCAAAAATATTTTCTCTAGTAATCTGTTGATTAAATTATGTTGATTAACTTCTTGAACCACATTTGCACTTCTGTAATAAACCCTGCTTGCTAATAGTGAATTATTTTTGATATATTGTTGAATTCCATTTGTTACTATTTAGAAATTTTGCATCTCTATGTATACGTAGAATTGGTATATATTTTTCTTTTCTGATAATATCAAGTTTTGCTATTTAAGTCGCTATGAATTCCATAATAAATCAGGGAGCTGTTCATCACTTTCTTTGCCTTGGAATAACTTATGTAACTGAAATTATGTGCAATGTAAAGCTTAAATAAAGCTTATTCACGAAGCAAAAAATAATAATAATAACAAACAGGACTAGTCCATCAAGAGACAGAACAATATAACAGAACCTACTTAAATAGAATTTCTCTTCATGGATCAGGAATTTTCGAAATAGTGAACATTTTTGAAAATAAAAGAAAGGGAATCATTTCGTCCAATAAAGGAAATAAAGATTTTAAAAAAAGAAAGCAAGTACACTCTTGCTTTAGCGCTTGAGGGCGCTCTGGGGTTGTCTGCGTCCCTTGTCACTGTCTGAATGGCCTTATTTATTTATTTAACTTTTCCTGTCACCATGACAGCAAGGCCCTTGCCTGTATTGTCCACTGTTGAAATCCCAGCACCTCAACGGGCAGCGAGTTGGCTCTCAATAAATATTTGTCTGTTGAATGAACCAGGCCAGTGTTCCTTTTGAAGGCTGTGCTGTCCCATTCAGTAGCCCCTGTTCACATGCAGCTATTTACATTTAAATTAATTTAAATTTAATTTTTAAAAACTGTTTTTTCACTGGCCACATTTCAAGAGGGCCTGCCAGCATATCGGTCAGCTTAGACACAGAACATTTCCACGACTGCAGAAAGTTCTACTGGGCAGCACTGCTCTCAGGGGTCCAAATGTGAGCCTCACGCAGCAGCACCTTCCAGAGTCAGGTGGAAGCCAGAGAGATGGAGAAGGTTGTTAACACCAGGAACGGTCATGGCCGCCTTTCACAGAGCACTTGCTCTATGCCAGAGACTTTGTTAGATGCACTAGAAACATTTTCATTGTCCTTTCCGACAAAACTGCAGGGCAGCTGACATCACCCCTATGAATGATAAGGAAACTGAGTCTCCCAGTAAGTGACCTTAGAGAAGGGATAGTCCCCGGTTCAGGGGCTGGCAGAAGCTGGAGAGGGGCATCAGGGGCCCAGCCAAGGTGGCTAGACCTCAGGGACAAACGGGCTGAGAGGGGTTCTAGAGCATGGGATGGGAAACTAAGGCAGGAGCTGCACCTGTCACTGGGGAGACTTGACAAGAGAATGGGGGGGCCTCACACAGGGGACCCACAAGTGCCCAGGGCTCCCCCACCCACTGGGTACCAGGCTTGAGGCCATGAGACCAGTGCCAGCCCCAGCTGCTAGAGGAGCTGAGGCTGCTATCCATGCTCTGCCCTGGCCAGGACGGGGCCCAGAGCCCCCAGCCCCCGTGGGGAGGCCTCGGTGACCCTGGATAAAGATAAAAGAGTGGCCAGAGTGACAGGGCACCCTTGAGACTCCAGGGAAGCAGTGCCCGGGCCATTCCTGGCCTGCTGCCATGCTTCACAGTTGGTTTGTAAAGTGCCTGGGGCAGGCAGCCTCCTGGAAGCAGAGCAGGGAGCGTGCCTGGATTCCATGTCTCTGCCACGGAGGGCCTCCGTCTGAGGGTGGAGTCACCCTGCTCTGGACAGGAAGTGCCTAAGCTCAAGGGTATGCTCTGGATGGTCACTCAAAGCAGCCAAGGGGCTAGAGGGGCAAAGGATGAAGCAACATCACCAGCCTCCCGCAGTATCAGCAAACCATTGCAGGGGCTCCAAGACTCATGGAGCTCTGACTCCTGGCACCTCCGCTTTCCAGAGGGGTGAGGGGTGGGGTCAGGCACCACGCTGCTCTCTGGGCAGCCCCCTTGGCCTGATCCTCACCTCTACCCCCCAGACTCTGCGGAGCCAGGCAGAAAGGCAGAGGCCCTTTATGTGCCAGACAAGACGGCTGCCAAGGGACTGCAAATCTGCTTGAGGTGCTACATGTCTGTTTTTAGAATAAGAATGTCACATCAGCAGGAACCGGTGGCCAGAGATGGAGGGGGGACAAAGCAAAAGAGATTACCGTCTGTCTCAGAGCTTTGGGTCTGCTGCCCACGTATCTAGGGCACATTTGCACAGCACAGAGAGCTACTCGCCCTCCTTAGCCTTATCAGGCTGCTCTACACCCAGCAATGTGGGGCCCTTTCCGTGTGTTTAGTCACAGTGTGCTCACAGCAAGGCGAAAGGCAAGGAGCATTGTCCCTGCTCTGCAGGTGATGGAACCGGAACTCCAGCTTCTGGCTTAGGATAAGAGGGTGTCCCAGGCTCCCCATTCCAGGGCCAGGATCCACCATCTGCAACTCTTTGCTAAGGCTTTCTCCAGCTTCTGGGTCTGCTCTGCCCAAGCAGGACAGGTGCAAAACATGGGGAATGAAATGCCCCCATGGCTGCCCTTCACCAATGACCGATGGGAGTTGGTTCACATACACCTGGATGACCTCACCCCACAGGCGGAACAGCTCCAAGTCCCTGCATTTACACTGTCTCCTGGAGGTCCCCACTGGATTCAACTCAGCTGCCTCTGTGGAGACTTGTTTGATAGCGTCCTGTGCTGGCTGCCTTCCTTTCCCTATCTTGACACAACCCTACCTGGGTTTCTGGGATGACTTGCCCTTGAATCCTTGTCTCAGGGCCTGCTTCTGAGGGAACTCAAACTAAGCAGATAAGGAGGAGAAAGCTGAGAACCAGTGGGGCCACTTGTGGCCACCTCATTGCAAAGCCTGGGTGGAGGTGGTCCAGGGGTAGGGGAGCCAGGCTGGACGTGACATCCAGGCTGGCCACTGGGATGTGTGGCCCAGCAGCAGAATCTCCAGGGAGAAAAGATGTTCGAATTGATGCTGGATCAGGACTCTATTCCGAGTAGCCTGTCTAGATTACAGAAGGACCTGAAGACGTATAATCAGCGTCCAGCCCTGGGAAAGGGGTCTGGCCAGGAGCTGGACCAGGGCTCAAGGTATAACCACAGTGTCCATCCCAGCTGAGGCAGAAGCCCAGAAGGATCATTCAACACACCCAGTGGATCAGAGGAGAAGCTAGTACTGGGTGGACACAGGATTCCTGGGACCCACAGCACATCTGACCCACTCAAGACCCCACCCCCAGGAGCCAGTCTAAAATGGCTCAGGCAAAGAGCAGGTGAATTCTGTGCAGGAGGGTCTCACCTGGACAAGAATAAGCCAGACAAGGATTTACACCCAAACCTCCGTGCCCTCCTCTTGGCGGCTGGGCTCTGGACTCCCCTCATCACCACCAGCCTACTCCCATGCAGTCCATCACATCCAGCTTGTGTCCTAAATATCTCATCATTCATCCTCTCTCTCCATCCCCACTGCCATCTGCTGGTCCCAGTTACCACCCATCTGTAACTCAGGCTGCAGTAGCCTCCAGGCTGGTCTCCCTGCTCCTGCCCTGCCCTTCACCTGTCCTCTGCTCCACAAGACAGCCAGAAAGGTCTGCCAGTGGATCAAGTCTTTTCTTGGCTTAAAGGCTTTGGTGCCTTCCAATTTCCAACCCTCTCTTGCTCTTCATGCCATGCACCTTCTCACCTTGGGACCTTTATAAATCCTGCTCCCTCTGCCTGGAGGAATCTCCCCTACCTCACTTTTCTCTGTTCCTACATGACATTCTTCCATCCCCTTCAAATCTCAACTCAAACACCACTTTTTGAGTGCTACCTTCCACGCACCCCGTCCAGATGACAGTTCCGTTACCGGAGGTGTCCTGACCATTGTGAGAGCACCAAGAGTCAAAGGGACAAAATAGACAAAAGAGCAGTTAATAGACCTAGAGGAGAGTTGGAGGGACTTCAAAATATGTCTAACAAAACTTACAAAGAAAAGAGTAGGGCTTCCCTGGTGGCGCAGTGGTTGAGAGTCTGCCTGCCAATGCAGGAGACACGGGTTCGTGCCCCGGTCCGGGAAGACCCCACATGCCGCAGAACGGCTGGGCCCGTAAGCCATGGCCGCTGAGCCTGCGTGTCCAGAGCCTGTGCTCCGCAACGGGAGAGGCCACAGCAGCGAGAGGCCCGCATACCACAAAAAAAAAAAAAAAAAAGAGTAAAGAGGAAACGATGGAGAAGCAGTGTGTAATGGGACAATAAGGATTTTCAAGAGTTAAAGAACAACATGAAACCTCAAATCAAAAATATATCCCAAGAATAGATAGCATAAATTAAGTCCATATATGGCTCTACCATAAATAAACCACATAAGATCAAGGATAAAAAGGAAATTTTTAAAATTATTGAACATTAAGCATAACCATGAGAAAAAGAAAGAAATATAATTTCAAACTTCCAAACCAGCAAAGTTTTATACCTCAAAATATGTCTGTATATATATGTTATGTATACATATAGAGCCCACAGAAGACAAAAAGGAAAAGATAAAGTAAGTAAAAAACATACATACAATGAGGTGGTATAATAAATCCAAATATATTATTTTTTTTCAAATATATTATTAATCATACTGTATGTCATTTGGACAACACAAATGAGAAGTTTATATATGAGAGATGATAGATAGATAGATACTATACCACCCAACAAATTGAGAACCCAATAAATTGAGAATACTCATAATTTTCACAAAAAAATTATAAAAAGTTATCATTTATTAAGTCATAAAGAGAGCTTTGACAAAATTTTTAAAAAGATGCTTACCATCCAGACCACACTCTCTGACCATAATTTAATTTAAATGGGACTCAAGAATAAAGAGATTTTTTTAAAAACCTTGGAAATCTAAAACTTCATCCTAAATACCTCCTGGGTAAAAGAGGAAATGGTACTTAAAATTACAAATGTTTTGTAACTAAGTGACAATTAGAGTAGCACTTATATAATGCAACTAATATCGTTTTTAGAGGTAAATGTGTATCCTTATATTCATGAATTTAAAAAGCAACAAAGATTAAAATGAATGAGTTATGTGATCAAATAAAGGAGCTAGAAAAAGGACACCAGAGCAAACATAAAGAAAGTACAAAGATGGAAATAACAAAAATAGGTCAGACATAATGAGCTAGAAAACAAAGAAGAAATAGAAAGGAACTTTTAAAAAAACTTATAGCAGAAATGGCCCTTGCTCCCCACTTTCCACTCTTGTTTTCCTATGATGTAATAGACTCTTTAGGAGGTGCGTGGCAACCCAGTAACCTTTGCAGCCAGATACAAAACATGGAAGTGGGCAAAAGTACTGGGTCATATCTGTAAAATGAAGTAGATTGCTCTCCCTTCCCCTTTTTCTCTTCCAGCTGGCTGGGATGCAGGCATGAAGGCAGGTCATGTTGAAGAGGGCAGAGCAAAAAGATCGAAAGAGCCTGGGCCCTCAACTCCATAAAAGCTGGGACTTTATGTGAGATAGTGTGTTAGTTTGCTTGGGCTGCCGTACTAAAATATCACAGTCTGGGTAGCTTGAACAACAGAAATTTATTGTCTCACAGTTCTGAAGGCTAGAAGTCCAAGACGAAGGTGTTGGCAGGGTTGGTTTTTTCTGAGGGCTCTCTCCTTGGCTTATAGATGGCCCACTTCTCTCTATATCTTCACATGGTCTTTTCTCTGGGCACACTTATGTCTGGTGTCTCTCTAGGTGTACAAATGTCCTCTTCTTATAAGGACACCAATCAGATTGAATTAGGGCCCATCTATCCTAATGGTGCCTCATTTTAACTTAATTACCTCTTTAAAGGTGCTATCTCCAAATACAGTCACATTCAAAGGGCTTCAACATGTGAATTTGCAGGGAGCAAGGGGGTGGGGTACACAGTTCAGCACATAACAGGTAATAATGCATGACTTGTTTAAGTCATTAATCATTTCAGGTTTCTGTTGCAGCAGTCAAATTTATATCCTGTCCAAATACAAAACCAAAAGCTGGTTCTTTGGGGGGAAAAATGATCATATAAAGACACTACTAGTTAGCCTATGCAAGAAGAAGGAGGAGGGAGGAGGAGGAAGAGGGTATAAATAAGCAAAGCAAGTAATGAAAAGAAAGATACTCATTCGAACAGTAACCACACTAGTAAATACGTTTAATCCATCCAGAAGTTGACCTCCACCATCCCAAGCTCGAAAAAGCTTAGAGGCAAATTTGTTGAAAATTCTGAGGACCAGAAAATATATAAATATTTATAATGTTATTATATAAATGTTTTATAAAAACATTTCAAAGGACAGAAAGAATGAAAGCTACCTATTTTATTTTCTGAAGCCAGTATAACCTTGATGGCAAAACCAGACAAGGATAATTTTTTAAAAGGCAATTACAGATCCATTATACACTTATGAACATGTATTTCAAAATCTTAAATAAAATATCAGCAAATTAAATTTAGCAGCTAATTTAATTTAATTTCAGTGAAATATATATATAAAATAGTTGCTGGCCAGGTGGGATTTCTCTCATGAATAATAAGTAAATCTATTAATGTAATATGCCACACTATAGAATTAAAAGAAAAAAAGAGCATATGATCATCTCAATACCTGCAGGAAAACCATTTGATAAAAGTCTGTACTAATTCATACTTTTTAAAAAGCAATCTAGAAATAGAATATAATGTCATAGATGTGATAAAAAGTAATTGTTCAAAACTCACTGCATATATTATATTTAAGGGTAAAATTTCAGAGGCAATTCAATTAGACTCAAAGCAATAAAGGATGTCCTCTGTCATTGCTTCCTCTTAGCACTACATTAAAGTACCCGGCCAATGAAATAAGGTGATTAAACGAAATAAAAAGGCATTAAATGAAAAGGAAAAGTATATCTAGAGAAAGTATAATTGTCTACACAGTGAATCCAAAAGAATCTATACACAAACTTGTAATCAGCAAGATTGCTATACATGAGATTGACATATAAACATCAATAACATTCCTATGTACTGCAAATAAGTAGAATATATTACTTTTAATTCTGTTTACCATATCAAAAAAATTAAAACCATAATGTGCTTAAAATAAATGGAGCAGAAAGTTGTGTAAGAACCTAATGGTCTAAATTACAAAACATTATTGAAAGACTCAAAAGAGTATCTGGTAAGTAAAGAAATATATACCCCAGACATGGCCAGAAAGATTCAATATCATAAAGGAACCAATTCTACCTAAATTTATGTATTAAATATTATAGGATTTCAAAAACATCCAAAACTCTCTTTGGGAACTTGGCAAGATGCTTCTAAAATTTATAGAGAAGAGCAAAGGGCCAAGAATAGCCCCAGACAGATTTATTAGATAGAAAGATTTATTACATAATTAAGATGGTGTTGTAAGGATAGACAGCTATACCAATAAAATAGAATAGAGAGCACAAAAGCCTATATAAATCAGTGGGGAAAGGGTGGACTCTTCAATAAATGGTGTAGGGTTATGTATAAAAAATAAAACTAGATCTCTACATCACACAAAAAGATCAATTCCAAGTGAACTAAAGACATACATGGGAAAAGCAAAACTTTTTAAAGTTTACAGGAAAATATCTTTTGACCTTGAAGTACAGATGGATTTCTTAGAAAGGGCACAAAAAGCATGCACAACAACAAAAAAAAGACTAATAAATTTACAAATTTCTATCAACAAAAGTTACTATTAAAATTTTTAAAAGACAAACTGCAGACTGAGAAGGTATCTGCTACCCAACAGGGATTACAATCAGGAAGAGGTTGGGGGGGGGAAACAGAAAAATGGGTACAAATCAAGAAGAAAAAGATGTGCAACACAGTAGGGGAAGAAAAAAAAGACAAAGAATATGAAGAGGCAATTCACAGAAGAAAAAACCCAAATGACCAACAAACATATAAATCAACCTCACTAGTAATCAGGGAAATTGTGAAATAAAACAACGAGATACCATTTTATATTCATCAGCTAAGCAGAAGTTAAAGTCTGATAATACAATTTTTGTTGGAGATATAGAAGAAAGAAATTCTCATATGCTGTTGGTAGAGTCAGTTGTATAAGCCCTTGGAGAGCAAAGTGAAGATGCTCACCGTTTTTGTCCCTACTCAATTTACTCTTTTCAGTAAACATCCAAGAGAGAAATCTCAGCACCTCTACTCCAGAATACGTTTACAGGAATGTTTATTGCAACATTGTTTAAAACAGAAGGAAAAAAACAGGCACAAAGGGGCTTCCCTGGTGGCGCAGTGGTTTAGAATCCACCTGCCAATGCAGGGGACACAGGTTCGATCCCTGTATCGAGAAGATGCCACATGCGGCGGAACAACTAAGCCCGTGCACCACAACTACTGAGCCTGCACTCTAGAGCCTGCGAGCCACAACTACTGAGCCGGTGTGCTGGAACTACTGAAGCCCCCCACGCCCAGAGCTTGTGCTCCTCAACAAGAGAAGCCACCGCGATGAGAATCCCGCGCACCGCAACAAAGAGTAGCCCCCACTCGCCGCAACTAGAGAAAGCCCGTGCGCAGCAACGAAGACAGAACAACGAAGAATGCAGCCAAAAATAAATAAATAAATTTATTTATTAAAAAAAAAATGTCCACCAGAAGAAGAACGAATAGATAAATTAAGGTATAATGTATAATAGAATGTGATGTAGCAGTTAAAATGAATGAACAAGAGCTACACGTATCATTATTACATACATAGTGTCAACTTGTATAAGTCATTAACGGTAAGCAAAAAAAAAAAGCAACTGAGGAAGGATACCTGCAGTATGGTACTACTTATATAAAATGCTTTTTGGTTCAATACTTTTAGTACAGTTTATTTGCATACTGTAAATTTTACTCTTCTTAGTGTACAGCTCTGTGAGTTGTGGTAAGTGTGTGGTCACTATCACAATCAAAATATGGAACAGTTCTATCACCTCCCAAAATTCCTTGGTGCCCCTTGATAGGCACCAAATCCCTTACCCTACTCCCAACCCTTGTAATCATATAGTATGTAGCCTTTTGAGTTTGGTTTCATCCACTTAGCATAACACGTGTGAGGTTCATCCACGTTATTGAGTGTATCAACAGTTTTTATTGCTGAATCATATTCTATTGTATGGATGTATCAATTTACTCATCCATTCCCCAATTACAGTGCATTTGAGTTGTTTCCAGGAAGGAAAATTATGAATAAATCTGCTGTAAACATATGTGGGCTGGTTTTTGTGGGAACACAAGTTTTTATTTCTGCTCGGTAAACAGCTAGGAGTGGGACTGCTGGGTCATATGGTGAGTGTATATTTACTTTTATAAGGAACTGCCAAACCATTTTCCAAGTTTTCTGTACAATTTTGTATGAGTTCTAGTTGCTCTGCATCTTCACCAGCACTTGGTATTGTCAAGTTTGTTTGTTTGTTTATTAACTCATTGTAAGAGGTGTCTACTAGTAACTCATTTGGGTTTTAATTGGCATTTCTCTAATAGCTCGTGATGCTCAACATCCTTTCACGTGTTCATCTGCCATCCACATATCTTCTTGTCTGCAGGGTTTGTTCAATTTTTTGGACCATTTTTAATTGGGTTATTTGTTTTCTTATTCAGTTTTCAGGATTCTTTATATTCTGGATCCAAGTTCTTTATCACATGTGTTTTGTAAATATTTTCTCCCAGTCTGTAGCTTGTCTTTTGATTTTCATAAGAATGTCTTTTGAAAATCAGATGTTTTTAATTTTGATGAAATCTAACTTAGCATATTTTTCTTTTACAGCTCATGGATATAGAAGCTATAACTAAGAAAATTTTGTCTAACCTGAAGTCACAAAGATTTTCTCCTATGTTTCCTCCTGGGGAGTATTTTAATTTTAGGTTTTACTTTTAGGTCTATGATCCATTTTGAGTTAATTTTTGTATAAGTTGTGATAGGTAATCAAGATTTTTTTTTTTGCTTGCTTGCTTTTTTTTTTTTTCCATATGGGTGTCCAGTTGTTCCAGCACCATTTGTTGAAATGATTATCCTTTCTCCATTGAATTGCCTTTGCAGCTTTGTCAAAAATCAACTGGCCATATATTTGTGGGTCTGTTTCCAGTTTGTAATGTTTCAAAACGTGAAAAACAGGATAAGTTTTTTTCAAAATATTTCAGCCATTCTAGTGGATGTGTAGTTGTCACTGGTGAGGTTCCCCTGGACACAAAGATAGAGTTTAGCATGCAGGACATTTATTAAGAAGTGCTCTTGAGATCAACACCTGTGGTCCGGAAGGAAGCAGGTACAAGAAGAGGGAGAAGGTGAGCCTCCGCTGACCCCAGAGGGAGCACTAAAGAGGGAATGGCCTGAGTTGGCAAAAAGGCTGGTGGGGTCACATGGAAGGTGGTCTGAGAGAGGCACTCTTGCATTCAATCACAGTAGGGGTGTGCTTGAGGTTGTTTGTTTGTTTGTTTGTTGTTTTGTTTTGTTCATTTGGCCACGCCATATGGCTCTTGGGATCTTAGTTCCCCGACCAGGGGTCGATTCCAGGCCCTTGGCAGTGAGAGGGCAGAGTCCTAACCACTGGACTGCCAGGGAATTCCCACTTAGGGTTTTAATTTGCATCTCCTGGCTACTAACGAGGTTGAGTGCCTTTTCATATGCTTATTAGCCATTTAAACGTTTATCTTTTTTTGAGGGGAATCTGTGAGAGGATGATGAAGTGGCTTATGGCCTTAGTGAGACACAAGGGGACCCCTCTGGATCATCAGCCTCTGCACATAACACAGAGAAGCAGCCCTCAGGGTAGTGGAAAGGCAGACAGACATGGATCCAAATCTCAGCCTTCCACTTCCTAGCTGTATTCCCTGGGAGAGTGATTCAATTTCTCTGAGCCTCAGTTTCCCCCTCATAAAATAACTGAGATTGTGACTAGGGGCGGATAAGAAGGAAGGGGAGGAGATGTCCCAGCTTTAATCTAAACTCTGGTCCTCCAGGATTTAAGGATGTCCAGTCAATTCCGGAGGACCAGTGAAGTTGCCCCCATGGGTCAGTTTGTGAGAGGTACCCAAGAGCTTCCCAGGAAGAGGCTCAGCCTGAGGGAAGGGAAATGTAATTCCCAAGTGGATGGAGCCAGATCATTCTTTTAGGTTGGCCCTGGGCTCAGTCCCACGGCTCCAGGTCTGAGTCCCAGGGAGGGAGAATACAAAAGAAAACTGGAGGAATTCTGTATCCGTTGTCCATTGCAGTGAAATAAACCATGCCAAACTTGGCGGCTTCAAACAACAACAAACATTTATTCTACTCATGAATCCATAGTTTGGGCAAGGCTCAGTGGGGACAGCTCATCTCTGCTACAGTTGGCATTAGCTAGGGTGGCTGACTAAGGCTGGACCATTCACTTTTTAAGATGGCGTACTCACATGTCTAGAAGGTGGGCGCAAGCCATGGGAAGGGAACCTGAGTTCCTCTCCGAGTGGGCCTCTCCGTGCACTGTTTGGGCTTTGTCATAGCATGGTGGCTGGGTTCCCTGAGCCAGCATCCCAAGCAAACCAGTGGAAGCTACATCACTCTTTACGACCCATTGTGTCACTTCTGCCACAGTCACAAATCCATCCATATCCGAGGAGAAGGAGTGTCAGAGTCACATCGTAGGAAGACCACGTGGGATGGGAGACATCATTGCGTCCATTTTTGGGAGAATACAATCTGTGGCCAGCCCTTTCCCTAAGATATCTGCACAATACTGAGAGCTGACATGGCACATTTTGCAGCTGTGTGACCATGGAGAGCAAGCCTGAAGGGACAAGTGCGGAGAGGAAACTCCCTTTTAGGCTCAGAGGCCTGGGCTGTGGCGGAACCAACCTCCACCCTTCTGAGGAGCCGGGGCCACAGCAAGGGGGAAGGAGACAGCAGAAAGCTTGAGAGCAGCCATCCCAGCTTGAAAGTCAATCATAGGAGGAGGAAAATGGCAATAAGAAGTGATGGAAGGATGTTAGTGAGCACTAGTGAGACCCCCCCCTCGCAGGGCTCCTGGAAACTTTGAAAGGCAAACAGGTTCCATTAGAGCAGGAAGGAAATAAGCCAGAGGAATACTTTTTTTTTTTTTTTTACCATTTTTATCCCCAGACTGGAGAAAGGTAATAGAAGAGACAATGTATATCAAGCACCCATCATATAGTTAGCACAAGGTAGGACCTCAGCCAATGCTCTTCTGAACTGTCTGATCTGCTCCCCACCTATAATGAGCCTTGATTATTCCATAGGGGAGGAGGGATAAGCTTAAGGTTCTCTTGGAGGGGCTACCACCCAGTGGGTCCTGTGGTTGATCGCCAGCAGATAACACCTATGCAGCTGATTCTAAGGTCCCCAAAGCCCCTGTCAGGAGTGGGATCTGGCATTGCAGCATCAAGTGTCCAGGCCCATCCAAAGAGCTAGGGAGCTCCCTTCAGGGCCAGGACCATGGGGACCAAAACAGAGTCAGGGCCTAGAGCTAAGCTGGACCGGGCAAAGGATCTCCCCAGAGAGGATGAACACTGATCTAGTTTCCCATGGCTGCTGTCACAAATGACCACCAATTTGGTCTTAAAGCAACAGAAATTTATTCTCGCACAGGTCTGGAAGGCAGAAATCCAACATCTGTATTACTGGGCAGAAATCAAGGTGTCATCAAGGCTGTGCTCCCTCCAGAAGCTCCAGGGGAGAATGCTGGTGGCCGGATTCTGATGGTGGTCAGCATTCCTTGGCTTGCAGGCACATCACTCCAATCTCTGCCTCTGTGTTCATGTCACCTTCTCCTGCCTGTGTCGAATATCCCTCTGTCTCTCTCTTGTAAAGATGCTGTGATTACATTGGACCCACCTGGATAATCCAGGGTGAACTCCCCATCTCAAAAGCCTTAACTCAATCACACCTGCAAAGACCCCTTTTCCATATAAGGCACCATTTGCAGGTTCCAGGGATCTTTAAGGGCCATCATCAGCCACCACAGGTACAGACACAGGGTGAGTCTGGATGCTGATCAGGAGGGAGGCAGCAGGAGCAGGTGAAGAGCTATGTATACAGAGTGAGGGGAGGAGGGGGTGTTGACAGGAATCAGTCTGGGCTGGAGACAAGAGCCTGTCAGAAAGCCAGCCAGAGATGAAACCAACCGTGCGCGTCCTGGCTGGTCCCCGCGGGCCAGAGCAGGAAACTGAGGACAAATGCCAGAATCCTACTGTAAGGGGAGTGTGAGGTTGAGCTGGGGAAGGCCACTGGGGCAGGGGGGGAAAGAAGGGTAAACCATTCATCTATAATGACCTCTGGGCAAATTAGAAAATACATCCCTTTCTCAGAATGCTTTACTTGCATCCTTGGAAAAGTATCATAACATACTGATATCGTAAGAGCAATCAACTTGACTGCTTTGTGGGGAGAGTACTGTGATCAACACGAATCTGACGAGGCCCCTTAGACGTACCCAGGGCTTGCACCATCATGTATGTGAGAACTAGGGTGGGTGAGGTCAAGGAGCTCCCAGGTCCAAACGAGAGGCTGGAGAAGGCTTGGGCAAGGTCCAGCATGGGCTCAGACGCTGCCCACGGCTGAGTTTTTACAGCTATCCATCCATCATCTATTTGTCTGAGTGGGCGAGATCCACTGAAATGGTCAGGATGGGATGGGCAGATAAGCAGGAGGTGAAGGCCTTGAAGGCTGTTTTATTTGGTGCTGATGGTGTGAATCCAGGGCAGAGCCATGGATGTGAATGTTCCCCAGGACCAGCAGCAAGAATGACTTCCTCTGAGGTCTCAGGGCTCGACTTCACTACCCAATGACAATTGCCATTTATTGAGCATCTACCCAGTGCCAGACACTGCCCTCTTAGCCATATCATCCCTAATCATTACTACAACCCTGCCGCGCCAGTGTTACCATCCATCCCCATTCTACAGATGATGAAACCGAGGCTTCAAGAGAGTAAGTGACTGGCTTGGGGACACACAGGAAGGAAACTGCAAGACTGGGATTTACCCTGGGCTGCCTGGGGCTCCATGCCACCTCCCAACAGGAGATGGGCAGCTCCAGGCTGAGAAGGCCATGACGGCACACCAGGTGCACTGGGCCTCCTGAGCCTGGGTCCAGCCTTCTATCTCCTCGGGCCTGACCAGCTCACTCTGTCTGGGAGTTGAACAGTAAATTAAAGGGCTTCATTATCTCATTTGAGGGTGGAATAAAATACTTTGGAAAGGCTGGTACATTAAGTGCAATCAAGTTCTGAAAGGTTCTCTGTCACTGGAAGGAACGTCCTCTGATAAATTGCTCTTTTCACCGAGATGTGGCTCATATCTCATGAGCAATCCCAGCAGTCTCCACTGCAGGTGTTTCTGCATCTTCACAAAGGATATTAAAGAGACCAGATTCCTTCCCAAGAGAGCAAATCACCTTTGCAATGTGCAAAAAGATGTCCTGAGTACAGCTCTCTCTCCTGTGACCTGCCAAGAAGGAACTCTGGGGCTACTTTGGATCTAGGGTCACTCGGGACCCTCAGGCCACCCCTACTTGCCAGTCACCACGTGTGCATCCTGAGTCACTCCACAAGCCTTGAATGAACACCACCCCGGGGAAGGCCACACATCATCCCAGCCCTGCCCTCCCTGAGCTTACAATCCAAACTAGGCTGTGTGTTAGTTCCACAGGACTCAGCTGTCATTTTCCCAACAACTTAATGACCAACGGCTCACCACTTTCCTGGGAAGCAGCCATCCAGACACTTGCATTTAAGTGATCACGAAATTGACGCACAATTTACCCCAAATCATACCTTCAGAATCTCAGACCTTGATGCTCTCCAGAATCAGTTCCCACGACATTAAAGAGCTGCAGTGAGGCCTGCCTTAGGCACAGGTGAAATAACACCAGCCACACTTCACACCCATCAGGCTCTTCCCGTCGGTCAGGCCTGTACGCAGCACCTACACATACCACCCCAAGTCCTTAAAATAAACCAATTTACAGATGAGGAAACTGAGGTACTGGGATGTGAATGGTAGGGGTGTGGAGGACCCTCAGCCTCTACATTCCAGCATGTCAACCTTTTGGTTCTTAGAGGCTATGCAGTCTGGTCCTCTGTCACAGATTATAACAAAAGGTCGGAGGGGGGTGGGGGGAGAAGGAGGGAAACAGGGAGTAAGGAAGAATGAAAGAAGGAGGAAAAGGAAAGGAGAAAGGAAGAGGAAAGGAAGAAAGAAAGAAAGGAAGAAGGAAAGGAAGAAAGGAAGGAAAGAAAGAAAGGAAGAAGGAAAGGAAGAAAGAAAGAAAAAGAAAGAAAGGAAGGAAGGAAGGAAGGAAGGAAGAGAAGAAAAGAAAGAAAGAAAGAGAAAGAAAGGAAGGAAGGGAGGGAGGAAGGAAGAAAGAAAAAGAAAGGTAGGAAGGAAGAAAGACAGAAAGAAAGGAAGGAAGAAAGGGAAAGAAAGGAGAAAATACTGCTGAAAGGGCACAGGCTAAGGAGTAGAAGGGGAGGAGGCAAGGAGGAAGGTATGAAAGGAAATAATCCAAGACAGAGAGAGAGAGAAGACAGACTCTGGTGCCTCTTGTCCTGCCCTAGCCCTGCCCAAGGATGTCACAAGAAAGGGGATGGGGCTCCCAGTGTCATCACGGTGCCTGATGTTCATGCATTGACTCAACCCGTGGGCCTTCCTTTAGTAGCACTGTGTTCTCAGCCCTGGTGCAGGCCCTTGGGAGACCCAAGAAAAGCTGTGTCCTCAGGTCCTCTCCTCCTGACCTTCCCCCAGCTTCAGTTTCCCCGTGTGTAAAATGAGCATATGAATCCCTACCTCTCCAGGGAATCAGATGCAATGAGGCACACGCAGGCACCAAGGAGAAGCCCTAGACAAACCCATTTCCTTACTTTCTTCCTTCACTGCGGGGAGTCACAAGCCAGGAAGGAGTAGAATAGAAACCACGGAGGGGGCCTGCCCTTGAGGACAGACTGCCAAAGAGCTGCCCATCCACACATTGATTCATTAATTCATTCAACAAATATTTACTGAGCATCTACTGAGTGCCAGGAGCAGCACTGGAGCCTACACATGAATGCCCTGAGGGAGGCACCATTATGCCCATTTTGCAGATGAGGAAACCAAAGCAGAGAAAGATGTAATTTGCACAGCACTGAATGGGATAGAGGCCAAATTCAGACTAGGCCTGGTTCTCTAGGATGCAGTGTTGGTTGGTTGGTTGGTTGGCTGATTGGTTTCCCATACCACACACTCTCTCCCTTGGTGGGGCTGAGTGACGCCTGGTGTCTAAGTGTGGATTTGCAGCAGAGAGCCGGGACCTGGTCTCTGGGGGCTCCTGGCAAGGCTGGGCAGGCCTGGGAGCACCAAGGAAGGGCCTCTGCCTGAGACCAGGATGATGGCTGATGGGGATTAAGCTGTGACAGTTTATAGTATAGTAATTCAGCCCACTGCACTTTGGGGACCAGTAATCCTTTCCTGTGGGAGTGCAGGTGAGCACGTGGGAGGGGCCATCTCTAGCAAAGAATCTGAGGAATCGCTTCTTCCTGCAGTCCTGTGGAAAAGTGTGAGAAAGGGAGGTGGCTGAGGCTTCCTCAGAATAGGCCAACAGGACGTCCATTTCATCGGGCTCCTCCCTGCTCAGAACTTTCAGTGACGCCCCACGGCCCTCAGTGTTGTTTGTCAAACCCAGGGAAAGATATTTGAGGTCAGCTTACCTAGGGACTAGGGAAGGATCCAGAAAGAATCAGAGCCCCAGAAAAAAATGCCCCTTAGTTCTCCTGGCCGTCTCCTCCCTCTCTTCTTTTCCATTCCTACGCCATCTGAGCAGCTCACGCTGGTAAAACCCATGCTAGGCCTTAGCCAGGCAGAGAGAGAAGTCCTGCCGGTTCTTGGGCATTGTTTTCTTAGGTCCAGAGACCCCAGACTTAAGAGGAAAGGGGTTGCTGGCATCTACATTCCCACACACTACCCCACCACAGCAGGGTGACTGTGGCCTGGAGACCTGATGAAGAACAGAGACTCAGGCTCCTCAAAGCAGGACAGTGCCTGGGCCTCAGCATCTTTACGAAGTGCCCCTGTGATTCTGACACCAGCCACAGTTTAAGAACCACTGCTCTAGAGCACGGCTGCCTAATAAAAATATAATGCAAGCTATACGTGACTTTAAATTTAAAAAGTAAAAGAAGAAACAGATGGAATTAATTTTAATAATATAGTCTATTTAACCCAATATCCAAAATACTATCGTTTTAACATGTAATCAATATATGAAATTTTTAATGAGATATTTTACATTTTTTTTTCATACCAAGTCTTTGAAAGCAGAATATATTTGACATTTACGGCACATCTCCATTCAGATGCTTAATTCTCATCCACAACACTTGATCTGTATTTGGATTTCATAGATTTCCATAACCAAGTTGTTTCAAAGTAGTGTCACCAACTCATCCCTGTTTACTCAAGTCCTGGTTTTAAAACTCCCAGTTCCACTTCCTGAGGCTCAGTCCCAGGAAAAACCAGGACAGTTGGCAGTTCTTTCCAAACATACTTGAATGTTTTCCAACAACTGAATTGAGTATCAGTTTTTAATTTTAAATTAATTAAAATGAAGTAAAATTAAAGTTTCTGCTTCTCATGGCATTAGCTCCATTTCAAATGCTCAATAGCCATGTTTGGCCAATGACTACCATATTGGAGAGGGTGGGTCTAGGAGCCAGGAAGTCTCCTTCCCTTCACGTTAAGACCATCTATGGCGGATCCGAACTTGGTTTTCTTAAGAGAGCCATGGTCGCTGAAAGAGTTACAGGTGGTAGGGCCACAGCATAGAACAGCTACCTTGGCAACACCAGGAGGATGGAATGGAAAATTGGGGGCCACTGTAACAATCTAGGACATGGGAACGTGATGGTCAAGGTGAAGAGACAGGCTGGATTACAGAGGTGTGCAGTAAACAAAATCATTAAGACCTGGTGACTGATTAGATGGCAGAGCGGGGAAGCAAGAGCTATCAATTACCCTGACCAGGATAATTCCCAGGTCAGCTCTCCCTGTCCCCCAGCCCCTCGTCACCACCACCAACCAGGTTGATTCTAGAATATTCCAATAATCTATTGCTATTTAAATGCAGTGGTTTAGAACAATAATTATTTTATTATTATCGCTCATGAGAGGCTGATTGGGCTCAGCTGGGTGGCTCTTGCTCAGGGTCTCTCATTTGTGTCAGGTGAAGGCTTCTTCCGAGGTCTGGTGATGCTGGCTGTCAACTGAAACCTCAGCTGGGGCTGCTGGCTGGAATACTGCTATGGGCCAAACTGTGCCCACCACTCCTCAAAATTCATATGTTGAAGTCCTAACCCCCACTGCCTCAGAATATGATTGTATTTGGCAATAGGGTCTTTAAAGAGGTAGTTAAGTTAAAATGAGGTCATTAGGGTGGGCTCTAATCATTATTACTGGTGTCCTCATAAGAGGAGGAGATTAGGACACTGATACACACACAGAGGGAAGACCACGTGAGGACACAGGGAGAAGGTGGCCATCTACAAGCCAAGGAGAGGGGTTTCAGAAGGAACCAACCCTGCCAACACCTGGATCTTGAAATTCTAGCTCCCGGAATTGTGAGACAATAAGTTTCTGTTTTTTAATTCCCCAGTCTGTGTTACTTTGTTACGCAGCCCTAACAAACCAAAACAAATTTCCACTTGTGATCTGTCCATGTGGCCCATGCTTCCTCACAGCATGACAGAGGCGTTCAGAGAGTGAGTACCCCAAGAGGACCAGATGGAAACAGGATCAGCAGCTATGACCGAGTTTCAGAAGTCACAGGTGTCGTTTCCTCTGTGGTCACAGGCCTGCTCAGATTCAAGAGGCAGGAACATTGAGCCACCTCCTAATGGGCTGATGATCAATGTCATGTTGCCAGGAGAGCATGCAGAATAAAAAATCTTGTTGCGACCATCTTGGAAATCACGACATGCCATATCAGGCTGGTAACTTTAGGGATTGGCGATGATGTCATCAACCAAGACAGACTACAGGAGGAAGAGGAAAAGGGCTGGGGCGGGTTAGATGATGAGGTAAGGTGTGAACAGGTTGGGCTGGTCAAGCCTGTGAACATTTAGGTGGATGTAACCAACGACTAGGAAGTTGGATATGTGAATCAGGGCCTCCGGAACATGTTCTGAGCTAGAACTGTCGATTTGCGGGCCCTCAAAATATTAGAAGCCAGAGACTGAGTCCACCCACGGAGTGAGAGAAGATGAGGGTTGAGGGAATGTATCAGCTAGGTATTTCTGCATAACAAACCATTCCAAATCTTAGCGGCTAAAAACAACTACCGTTGACCCTTGAGCGAGGAGGGGATTAGGAATGATGACCCTCCTTGCAGTTGAAAATCTGCTTATAATTTATAGATGGCCCTTCATATACGTGGCTCCATATCCACGGCTCCACAACCACAACCAGGTGCAACCAATCACGCATCTTGCAGCACTGCATTATCCACTATTAAAAAAACGGTGTATAAGTGGACCCGAGGAGTTTAAACCCATGTTGTTCAAGGGTCAGCTCTATTTATTATTCTTCTATAGGTTGGCTGGGTAGTTCCTCTTCTGCTTTCACCTGGCTCATTCATGGGGCTGCATTCATCTGGACAGTGAGCTAGAAGGTCCAAGACTCACATGTCTGGTTGATGCCAGCTGTCGGCAGGGGACAGGGCTCAACTGGAACAGCTGGAACACTTGGGCCTCTCTTTCCATGTTAACTTTCACTTGGGCTTCTTTACAGCATAGTGGCCTCAAGGGAGTATCCAAGTGGGCGAGTCTCAATGCACAGGACTTACCAAGTACATGTGCTACCAAGGTAAGACTTCACTGGCCAAAGAAATTCACATGGCCAAACCCAAAGTCAGTGTGGGATGGCTTACTGGGAGGCATGATTCACTAGCAGCCATTGCTGTAAAAAGACACTATAGGAAGGAACACCAGGTGGCCTCTGCTCATTTTAGGGTTGGGCGGAGGAGAAACCAAAGAGGGAAAACCAGAAGAACCAGGATAGGACCAGAAGAGTGCAGTGCTAAGGAATCAAGAGAGGAGTGAATTCCACGAGAACACGCCACGCCGGTACTTGCATGACCTTCAGAGTCAATGTCTCACCCTAGCCCCAGCCTGAAACCATCCTCTGGATTTGGCGACCTAGAGGTCAGTTTCTTCAACAACCCAACATTCATTTCAGGTGTCAGTGTCACAGAAATCTTAAGCACCAGATATAGCTCAGTGACAGCAATTCTATAAGTCTAACCAACATGGTCTAAATTGGCAAACGTTACAATAGTCGGGCTTGATTAACTAGAAAGCCCAGTGTTTTCAAATGTTTTTGACCAAGACGCACAAAAAGAAATACCTTTGCATGAAGATCCAGTGCATGCACACACAGAGACGCACACACACGCCTGCGTGCCCACACGTTCACGTGTGGCCAAAACGAAAGGTTCCTGGAACACAGAAAAGATAATAGTAACCTACCCATACTACGTGCAAAGCTCTGTGTCATTTTCTATTCAATTTATTTTTAATCCTAGTCATGCCCGGCAAAATTGATTTCACCACCCACTCATGGGTCACGGCTTGCAGATTAAAAACTACTGACTTAGGCCATCTAAGGCAGAAGGTCAGAAAACTGACCAAATCCTGCCTTTAGCCTTGTTTATTTGGTTTCACCTGTCGGTTTTTTGTTTGGGGGGTTTTGTTTTAATAAATTTTATGCCTTCAGGTTGGCCTCCCTTCTCCTGTACCATTTCCACCTGTCTGATACCCAGCTGCTTCACACATCTTCACACTTGCCTGGCCCCTGAATGCATTTCTTTTTGGGCCTTCTAGGCCTCTAGATGCTAAAGGAATAGATGTATGCATTTATGCATTCCATGAATACTGAATGCATGTCTCTCACCTGCCAACCACATTTCAGGCACTGGGAATACAGCAGAGAACAGACAAAAACCACTGCCTTCGTGGAGCTGAGATGCTAGAAGAGGGAGACAGACAAGCAAAACAAAAAAGAATATTCTTTATTAGATGGTGATAAATTCTTTAGTGAAAGTAAACCGGGAAGGGGGTCAACACACTTTAAGAGCCACCAGATTGCGGGCTTCAAGCCCCTTTGTGGAAATGAGGTAGCCTGATGTGTCCCTACTTCACAGAGGTGGGCTGAGAGAGGAATGTTGAGAGGGCATGACCAGAATCTTCCTCCAAGAGAGTTCCCAGACGGGCCCAACAGGTAAACCTGGCCCATCACGTCCCCAAATTACTCTGCCAAGGAGCAGAGCACCAGTCACTTTAACCTAGAAAATTTCAAAATTCCAGTCAGCCATTAAGGGGGAGCCGTTGCGGGACGTAGCCACGGGCACACCGGCCCCGGGGTGGGAAGCCCTTCGGGTGTATTTCGGACTTTTCCCTAATTCGCAGTCCCCATCACCCTCTCTCCCGCCGGATAAACGGCCACCTCATTAGCTCTGCACACATGACCCTCTCGACCGGACTCCTGGTGACTGCGCCTGCCTTATCTCTTGCCTCTCCTCCCTCACATTTTCCGCTCCAACAAAGCCAAACACAGCACCGTGGGGGCTTTCACGCTTCTGTGCCTTTGGACAACGCTGTTCCTTCTGCCTGGAAGACTGCTGGCCTCCAAGCCCGCGCGCCCCTCCCCCTCCTCAGCGAGGTCCCGTTCATCCCTCAGAACCCAGCCTGGATGTCCCCTCCTCCAGAAACCCCCCAAGGCCCCGTCTCTGGCCCCCGCACCCCTCTGTTTTGCTTCTCTGCACTGTAATTACCGGTTTCTCCAAATCTCTCCCTCCCAGACTCAGGTCTCCTCCAGTGCGCGAGTTCTGTGGGCGACTCGCTTTGCGCCCAAAAGCGCCTAGTCCTGAGCTTGAGGGACAGAGCTTGCACTCAGGCTCAGGCTGGCTCGAAAGGCCCCCGCTTCTGCCCTTCGCCTCCCCGTGGGCCCGTGGGGGCCCGCGCTCCAGTATTTTCCCCCAGCGCATCGGCGGGCCCCTAGGGCGGCCGCCCAGCCCTGACATCAGCGGCCGCCGGAGCCCGGGCCGCGCGACTACAAGTCCCGGCACGCCCCGCGGCGGCCGCGCATGCCCAGCGGGTCGACGTTTGAGTGGCAAGTTGTTTGTTACAGCGAACACCAGCTGCTCTCCGCGCCGGGCGCCGCGCGTTGCTGCTCCGCCAGCGCTGCCGCCCTCGCCCGCCGCCCGCGGCCCCTCGCGGCTTGGCGGGCCTCCCCTTTGTCCGCCCCGGCCCGCCCGGCGCCGAGCTCCCGGTCACCGGGCCGGCTGCCCGCGGCGCTTGGTGCCGGCTGGGCGTGCAGGGGGCGGGGGCCGCGGCTCGCCCCCCGCGGATGAGCTGCCGCGGAGCGCGGGCGGACGATGGAACTCCACATACTGGAGCACCGGCTGCAAGTTGCCAGCGTCGCCAAGGAGAGTATCCCGCTCTTCACCTACGGCCTGATCAAACTTGCCTTCTTGTCCTCCAAGACCAGGTGAGCGCGCGGGGACGCGGCGCCGGCCGGGGAGAGACAAAGAGGCGCACCCGGGCGGCTGTCCTCGCCGCCGCGGCTCGGAAAACAACTTCGAGCCCCGAGGAGCGCCCCCGCCCCGCCCCCGCCGCATCGCTCGTCTTGTGTTTGACAAAGCCACCCAAAATGCCCTCCAACGGGTCCTTCCCCCCCGACCCTCCCTAGAAGATGCACCCCTGCCGCTGTCTCCCCCACCCTAGCCCCCTCCCATCCTCTCCCCGAGATCCAGAGGGCCGGGGAGGCAGCTGTGACGAATCCGCTAATGAATGAATGAACGAACGAATGAATGAATGAAAAACAGGTGTGGAGACGCGGCAGTGTAAAAAACAAACTAACGCCCCCCCATCCCCCAATCCCTCCGTTGGGCCGGCCCCCGTCGCCTGGGCGGGGGAAGGGATTCTGCTGAGCGCGGCTACCCAGAGCAGAAAATCATAAAATCATTAGTGGGTGTTTATCTCAAGGTGCCTACGAGGATTGCGGCCGGCGCGGGCGGCTGGGTGAGGGCAGAGGAGGGGGCTGCGGTGAGGGTCGTTGTGGTTCTTTCTCCTCTGGGTCCGGGAAGGTTGGGGGGGGGGGGGGGGGGGCGGTTGCCGAACCGTGGAAGGGGGAGGAGCAGGCGTGTTTATGGCTCTGCCTTGAGGCTGGGCTTGGATGCTGCAGGAGGAAAAATAGTTGAAGGCCCTTGGGAAGTTGAAAAAAAAAAAAAAAAACCAAGTTGGATTTTTCCCACTGCCGGTCAGGTTCTGACTTTTGTGAGCCCCAGTGGGTGCTTGGATTAGAGTGGTGTTTTTTTAAAGGAGCCCTAGCCCAGTGGAGTGTGAGTGCAAGCTAGCCGCTGTAACTTAAATCCCTTGTTTGTCCACCATTGTGACTGTTGAAAGGGATGAAGTTGTTGCTGGCTGGGTTTTCCGGGCGTTGAGGCGGAGGTAGTTCTCCTTCTCTGCAAAATGAATGAATAAATTACAGGTCAAGGTTAATGTTAAAATGCCGGAACCCTAGGCTTAACACCTCTTGGGTGCTGAGTTCAGGGGAGCTCCTGGGATGTGGGGAAATAATTCAGTCCGAGCCTCTTATCTGCCTGTTAAAGTTCTTCCCTGGAAAATCTCACTTCGATGTGTGTGTGTGAGCGGGCAGCTCAGTCCCGCCATTGTTTGCGAGATGGAATGAGAGCCAGTGGCATCTTGTTTACTTTCTTCTCTGGCTGCTTGCTGGGGTATGGAGGGTTGGAATCCTCACCTTCTCTGGGCCCGGCTCCTTTGATTGCAAAGGTAATTATTAAACAGGTCATTTGAAAACAAAAGCCAACAGCTCAGATTCTGAACCTCCCCCTCCTCGTCGCCCCCCACCCCAGCCCCATCTGGTTGTTGACACCCACCCATTCTGCATTACCTGCCCTCTGCTCCCCAGCCCCTAGCCTGTCTTGAGATTCCAAGGCTGGAGTTAAGAGAAAATGGCCTTGTTTTTCCAACCCTTGGCCGTCAGCCCCAGGCAGCCCCCTGGCTGATTTCTCGGCTACCATTCAAACCACCGGGATGATGACTCAGGCTGCTGCTGTGCGGGGCCTGGGTGCTGGGAGGAGGGGGCATTTGGGGGCTTCTTAGAAAGGCAGCAAAGGGCCACTCCCTCTGCCCCTTTCCCTTTACAGAGGGATTGGCCCTCTTCCAGCCCCCAGCCCAGGGTCCAGTTTGGAGGACTCATAGATAGGCCTGTCCTGGGGGTGAGCCCCTGCTGACCTGTCTGACCACAGAAACCGCACCCCTCAGTGGGTCCTGCTTCTTCCACTCTTGCAAGAGGCAGCTGGTCTGAGGCCCAGGTGACCAGTCCAGTCTCAAGATGGCTCAGAGGTCAAAGGTCATCTCCATGTCTGCAGGGTCTGGCCCTAGAAGGTGCTGAGCACATTTGTCAAGTGGCCAAAGGCCTGCCTCCCCAGCACTCTGGGCCAGGGCACTGGCTTCAGGTTGTGACTAGCCCCCTCATTGCCTGTGTGACCGTGGCAAGGTCCCTTTCCTTCTCTGGCTTTGTCCATCTGTAATAAAGACAGCACCACTTGGCCCCCTAGGTTTCACAGAGCTGTTGTGTGTGTGTAGCAAGGAATGATTGTGGAAATTGGCTTTTCTGCAAGTATAAGGGGTAGCGGGCTGTGGATATATTATTTAAGCAATTTTCAATGATCAGTCATCCAGGTAGAACTTTTGGTCCTTTTTTTGATCCTTCCATCAGTTCCTGCCCCCAAGTGGTGGCCCATAGCCCTGTCATTTTTGTCACTGTGCCTTGTTTACAAGTTTTCAGTCACTCCCTGTAGGGGTGAATCCTCAGCATGGCATTTGAGACCCTTTGGGATCTGAAGCCAGAATTCTCATCTTTAGTCACTCTCTGGCAAATACCGTGTGACCCACAATTTACTTCCCTTCACACCTCCCTGCTTTAGTTCGCGCTCTCTCTCTCTCCCTCTCTCCCTCTCTCCCTCTCCCCCTCTCCCTCTCCCTCTCCTTTCTCCCTCTCCCCCTCTCCCCCTCTCCCCCTCTCCCCCTCTCCCCCTCTCCCCCTCTCCCCCTCTCCCCCTCTCCCCCTCTCCTCTCCCCTCTCCCCCTCTCCCCCTCTCCCCCTCTCCCCCTCTCTCCCTCTCTCCCCCTCTCCCCCCCCTCCCTGGAACGTCCTCCTCCCACCCCCAGCAGTAAATTCCCATTCAATCCTCAAGATCTAGTGCTATCACCCAAACTTTCCTGAAGCCCTCTTGCCTCCACCCCCAGCAGACTTAGTCACTTCCTCCCTCTCATGTCTACCTGGTGGAGGCTTGGGGAGGGATGTGGCATCAGTAGATGCCCACTCCGTGTACCGGGTGCAGCTAGGTTCAGAGATGCTGAGATACCCTGCCTCTTCCTCTTTGAAGCCCAGAACTGGTGGGAAAGGAAGAAGAGGCGATCACAATACAGCAGGGAAGGGAGTACCTAGGGGGTAGCAGCAGGATCTGGGGGACCGCCTGAGGGAGCCTGGGAGGCTTCCTGCAGGAGGTGGCACTGTATCTTAGGGCTTTAAAATAGGATTTAGTTCAGTATCCTGCATATGCCACGGTACAACTCTGTGAATTAGGTGGAATGAAGGAATCTGCAATGAAGGAATCTGAGGCTCAAATGTTAAGTGACTCATTCAAGGTCATGCTGTAAGTGGTAGAGCCCAGATTTGAATCAGCATCTTTCTGGCTCAGGCTCAGAGATTTGCTATTACAGGTTCATTGACACCCATATTCAACAGTTCTGTCCACCCCTTGTATTTGCAGCGTACTGTTCTAAAGCTTTAGGAGCACAGGATGGAACCTGTAGATCTTTCTGCATCCCTTCTGCCCTGCCTCTGTGGCCCTTATCTTCTGCCAGGAATGTATTTCCCTCATCACTTCCCATCTAGACTTACTACTTCCTCCCCTTAACCTTTCATCACTTCTCAGCTTTTTTCCGTAACAGTATATCGTTTGCTTGTCTTATTCTCCCACCACCTAGATTATAAACCTTACTTTCAGGAAGCTTTTTGTGCATCTTTTTATCTCTTCCTTCTCCCCCCACCCCACATCCAGTACCAGAGATAATAGAGCTACCACTGATTTCACCATCTGTTCCAAAGAGATGAAGACGCTGGGTTTGGAGAAGTAAAGTGGCCTGCTCAAGGTCACACAGCTGGGAAGGAACAGGATTGGGATTTGAACCAGGTCCTTTCTCTGCTGTGCTTAGCACACTGCTTTGTAGGCACTTAGTAACTGCCTATCTGATGGATGTCTGACTCGTGCAGAGTGACCCAGATCCCAGCCAGAGTCTTTTCTGAGTGCCTTGGGGGCTGGAAGAGGCTCGGCAGGCTGAATCACACGTGGAGAAACAAGGCCCAGGGCCCCTGCCCCAACTCTCGGGGTAGCATCTGAGTGTGGCTGGAATAGGGGGCAGAAGGCAGGCTGAGTACACTTATTCTAGACACAAAGCTGGAGGCGGAGACCCTGGCTGAGCAAAATCAAGGCTACCGCAGAGCTTCGCCCTGTGATAGCCTGAGGTTCTGTAGCCTGGCCGAGGGCCCCGCTGAAGCCCACCCCACCATTCCAGTCTCATCTCACATGGCTCCCAGCCACAGAGATTATTTGCGTGCATACACACACGCTATAGTGTCTCTAGCCTCAGGCCATTGCCTGTCTGCCTGGAATGTTGCTCTTTGCCCTACCCCCCTTGTCCACCTGCTCCTTCTTTTAGATTCCATTTTAGCCTCACCTCCTCCAGGAAGTCTTCCCTGAGAGCACAGCTGAGCTCAGACCCTTCCTCTGGTATGATGGGCTTAATCTCAAAAAGATGTAATGTGACCAACCATGGAATATCAGCAGGCTCCTTTGGGCTGCAAATAAGCTGGCCCAAACAATAAGAAGTATGAACTTTGCACGATGAGGTCATGAATCGGGCTGTTTGAGGGTTGGTAACTGAAAGGCTTGATGATGTCATCAAGGGCCCGGTCTTTCTCTTTGGCTCTGTGGAATGGCTGGGGCAGCTCCAGGCATTATGGGCAGTCACAGGACAGGGTGGCAAGGACTCAGGGAAGCGAAAGGGCTGTTGCCTCCCAGGGTCTATGAGAAAACCTTTGTGGGAACACACCCCCTCACACACAGACTCTCATCTCATTGGTCAGAACTAGGCCCATGAGCATTCCTCCACCAGTCACAGTTACAGGAAATGAGACTATTACGAACTAATCAGGATCCACCACTGCAGCTGGCGCCGGCTGCCTGGAAGCTTGTGGCCTCTGGGAGGTGGGGCTCCCTGGGGACCCCAATTTGCTGTCGCAACCCCGGAAGGGAAAACTGGGAATAATTAATAAGTGTACGGTAAAAACAACAATGACAACAATAATAGCTGACACTTATAAAGCATTTACTACATTCCAGGCACTGTTCCAAGCACCATATATCTATTAGTTCATTTAATCCTCACAGCAACCCTCTAAAGTTGGAGCTGGATTGTCCCCATTTTTCAGATGAGGAAACTGAGGACCTTGAGTGCCCAAGGACACACAGAAGTGACAGAGCTGGGATTTGAACCCAGGAAGTGCGGTCGCAGAACCTGTCCTGAGACCACTCAGCCAGGTCTAAAATCACACCAGTTTGGACACCCACTCCCTAGGGGCCACTAAGCAGAGGTGTCACTGAGAGTCCATGGCAATGAAGCGGGGGCAGGGGCAAGATCATTGTCCTGAAATGCAAGTTCAGGTGACAGGAAGCTGCAGCACCTCTTTTTTTTTTTGCCTGTGAAATGCTTGTATCCAGAAAGTCCATCTCATTTGATTGGCAAGAAAAAGCACCGAAGTGATATGCAGTAAGCACGTGCTCACAGCAACCCACACTGCCCACTTGGGCCAGACCTGCAGTCTGCAAGTCTCGGGTAGAGGCATTTACAGGAGAAAAGCTCAAAGTTGCAAAAAGTCCATTCAGAGTCCACTGTTTTCTTGAATGCCTGGGGCTGAAGCCACTGTTTGATTGCATTAGAGAAAGACAGGCTGGCAGGGGAGTTAAGGCCTGGGACGGGGCACCTGGGGTGGAATCCCAGCACCCCTACATCCTGGTGGTGTGACCTTGGGCAAGATGCTTGACCTCTCTGTGTGCTCAGTTTCTAAAACAGGGATAGTGATCATGTCCACTGCCTAGGTTGTTGTGAGGACTTAGAGAGACAAACCATGACCAGCACTTCAAATAGAGCCTGGTCCACTGTAAACTCCAGTAAGTATTAGCTGAGAGAGAAAATGCCCTTTAAGCTGGTCAGTGACAGTCTGCGGAGGCAGAGTTTGAAAAGCCCAGGGTTAGGGGATTTTTCCAAGGCTTCTTATGCGCATACAGTCACACTCTGGACGTGGAGATTCTGTCACTGCCCTCCAGGTACCTCACCAAGGACGCCAGGCATTTAGGGCTCTGAAAGGGGCAGCCAAAACGCTGTAGCATCCCACAGCTGCAAGCAAGTAAGGCTTCCTAGAAGAGGTGGCACTGAGCTGAGTCTGGGTGGAATAGGGAGATGTCAGGCGGTAGAGGTGCTGGGGATGAAAGAAGACAGGCCAGGCAGGGAGCAGGATGGAGGAGGTGGGGAGAGCACAGGGTGAGCCCCAGAGCCAATTCCCACGCCCGCCTGGGGTATCCATGACCTGTTGCTGCCCCAGAGAAAGGGGCTGGCTCAGCCCCAGCTCCCAAGCACCAGGTATGGAAAGCACAGAGTTGTCCTTGGCCTGCCCCACACCCAACTGCTTAGCGAGGTCTGCCCCTCCTCACCCGAGCCCCCTGCTTCTGCCGGCGCCAGTCCTTTTCATCTCCCCTCCTGAATTATCCAAACAGCTTTGCCACCAGTCCCATCTGCCTCCAGGACAGTGCAAATGGTTAGCACAGCCAGAGCCCTCTGGGCAGGAGGAACCACAGGAGCAAAGGCCTGGAGGCTGGAAAGAGAAAGGTGTATGCAGAGTGCAGGCTGGGACTTGTGGCCCGTGTGACCACAGCTTGGGGTTGGTGCAAGTTGGTATGTTTTGTTCACGCAGAAACCCTGCAACATGCACCTGCTACATGCAGGGCCCAGTGGAAGACACAAAAGGCGCTTTGGTCCAGTGGGAAGAAAAGGTGTGTTCTCTGCCAAAGGTAGAGGGTGAGAGGCCCAAAGACCCAGAAGGAGGGGACAGCTTGTACTGCGGGGGCTGAGTGGAGGCCCTGTGGCCTCACCAAAGGTGGTGCTGGGGTAGATGTCATGGTTCACTCTGAATCTCTGACTGTATCTCTGCCTTGCTCAAAACCGTTCTCAGACTGCCCCCCGATCCTTATCTGGCATTGTGAATATTCTTTGGTCTGACTTCTGTCCTCTCTGGCTTTGCCCCATCTCTCCACCACACATGCCCTAGCTTTAGAGTAACTGTGGTAGTTTTTAAATACCCCAAATTCTTTGACACTGTTCCCTTCAAAAGCTGGACCTCCCTTGCCTTTAAGTGTGGGGTCTGGATTAGTGACTTTCTTCTAATGAGCAGAAGGGAATAGAAGCAATACTGCGAGGCTTCTGGGGCTAGGGCTTAGAAAGATAGCTTCTGCCTGGCACTGCTTTGCTCTGTCTCTCTCTTGCTCTGTGGGAAGCCGGCTGCCATGTTGTAAGGACACTCAAGCATCCCTGTGGAGAGGCCCACAGTGGAGTGGAACTGAGGCCTCTCACCAACAGCCAGCCTGTGAGTGAGTCACCTTGACAACAGATCCTCCTGCCCCAGGAAGCCTTCCAATGCCCGCAGCCCCAGCTAGCACCTGGGCTGCAACCTCATAAGAAACCCTCAGCCAGAAGTGCCCAGGTGTGCCATGCCCACATTCCTAGCCCATAGGAGCTGTGAGAGATACACAAGTTTGTTGTTTCAAGCGACTAGGTTTTCAGGTAACTTGTTATGCAATGGATAACTGATACAGTGACTATGTAATTTATCATCCAAATGGGGACACTTCTGAGAATAACAGGGAGCGCTAAAAATAATTACCCTGGACAACAGGGCAAACCAGAATGCGTGATTGCCCTAGCCAGCTTTCATCCAGCCAGATAGCTCTTGAAGCCACCCTGGGGCTGGGTAAGTGGCTTTCTGGGATCACCTGTGCCTCAGGGTATAGGGTGGGAGAGCTAGTCCCCCTCTGTCCTCACGCCGGGTGCATGTCCAGGCCTCCTCAGGACCAGTGCTTCACTGCACTGACTCATCTTCTGTTGCAAAGGACTGAGCTTGCGCTTCCTGGCAAATGTTTTTCTTATAACAGACCTCCGGTCTGAGGAACCAGCCCTGAATAAGCCAGCCTAGCCGCACCGGTGCTGGAGCAGTCAGGTTCTGGTTGTCCAAGACCCAGTGTTGCACCTTGGCACAAGCAGACAGGCCTACCAGCATCACCCCCAGCTGCCAGTTCCCCCAAACCTTTAGCCACTCAGTTTGTGGTGAGTGTGTTAAATTACACCTTCTAAGGGGAAGCTCACCTCTGGATGCCTTACACTCTTCCTTGCCTTAATGATAATATATTGGACATACTTGGACCTCTGAGATCTAGGCTTACAAGCTTGGGGTCTCATCTGCCCACCCATGTTCGTGGCAGCATCATTCACAATAGCCAAAAGATGGGAGCACCCCGAGTGCCCACAGACAAATGCACGGGTAAGCAAAATGTGGTCTGTACATATAATGAAGTATCATCCAGTCTTAAAAAGGAAGGAAATTGTGGCACATGCTACAACATGGATGAGCCTTGAGGACATTATGCTAAGTGAAATAAGCCAGCCACAGAAAGACAAATAGTGTTTGATTCCCCTTACATGAGGTACCTAGAGAAGTCAATTCATAGAGACAGAAAGTCGGGTGGTGGTTGCCAGGGGCTGGCGAGGGGGGGTGAGTGGGGACTTGTTATTCAGTGAGTATAGAGTTTCAGTTTTGCAAGATGAAGAGTTCTGGAGATCAGTTACAAAACAATACGAATGCGCTTACCACTGAGCAGTAAACTTTAAAATGATCAAGATGGTAAGTTTGATAGCATGTATGTTTTATGGAAATTTGGGGGGCAAGAGAAAAAGGTAGGAGCCTGGCGAGTGTGCAGAACCAAAGGGCAGTGTGGTGGGTGAGTGGATGGCAGTGAGCCACGGCAGCGTGGGCAGCAGAGTCAGACCGAGGGAAAGAGCTGGCACCCAGTGAGACAGCGGCTTGGAGCACGTCATGCATTAACTCACTTAATCCTCACAATAACCCTTAGCACGTAGGTACAATTACTGGCCCCGTTTTGCAGATGGGGGAACTGAGACACGGACTTTGCTCGAGATCACAAAACCAACAAGTGAAGAGTAGGGTTTTTTTTTTTTTTAGTAACAGCTTTATTGAGATATAATTCACATACCATACACTTCACCCTCTTCAAGTGTACAACTCAGTAGCCTCTTGTGTATTCAGAGCTGTGCAGCCATCACCACTGTCTAATTCCAAAACTCGTCCATCGTCACCCCAGAAGAAACCATAAGCAGACATTCCCTAGCCCCTGGCAGCACTAATCTACTTTCTGTCTCTAGGGATTTGCCTGTTCTGGACATTTCTTATCAATGGAATCACACAATATGTGGTTCTGTGAGACTGGCTTCTTTCACGGAGCATGATGTTTTCAAGGTTCATCTGTGTTGTAGCCTGTGTGTCAATACATCATTCCTTTTTATGATAGAATAGTATTCCATTGTATTGGATAGACCACATTTTGTTTATTCATCCATTGATGTATATTTGGATTGTTTCCACATTTTTGTTATCATAAAGATGACTGCTGTGAACATCTGTGTACAAGTGTTGGTGTGAATGTGTGTTTTCATCTCTCTTGGGTAGATCCCTAGGGATGGAATTGCTGGGTCACGTGGTAACTCTGTGTTTAACATTTTGAGGATCTGCCAAGCTGTTCCCCACAGCGGCTGCACCGTTTGACATACCTGAGGAGTAGGGATTTGAACCCAGGACCTCTGGCTGCAGAGTCCATGTTCGTAAACCACCACACTAGCTTAATATGGGTAGGAGCCTGGAGTCCTTTACCGGCTAGGTGACCACAGTCTGGGCTACTGAACCTCTGGGAGACTCATTGTCTTTGTGGGCAAACAGGATTATGGGGAAGGGATAGCCCAGGTTAAGCACCCGGCCACAGCAGGCTTTGCCCATGGTCTTCCTGGTACAGCGCTCACTGGAACTTGGTGTCACCTAAGCAGGCACATCAGTGGAGGTAAGGAAGTGTGACATGTAGGCTCCTGTAGCTCTTGGGGTCCTTGAAGGGCCTGGGCAGCTGTCAGTGGAGAGGGGGCTCCCCAGCTGACCCAGCCTAGGCTGTGGCCACCTGATCTGAGCCTAGGCTGCCGGGAGGTATATAGTTCTGGCAGGAAGGGAGTGGGGGGCAGTCAAGTCAGGCCTCCCTCCTCCTGCACAGGCCTCGGACCCTGGGCAGTACAAGGTGCATACGTTCAAGGTAGGGTTAGTTTTCCCTCCAAGGTGGGCCTCCTGGACGCTCCCCTGGACTTTGCTCTCCACCCTCAGGACCTCTCCACCAGGCCTACCTTCCTTGAGCCCCTCCCCACCCCACGATTTACTCCCTTTCTTGAGCAGGAAAGGCAGTGGGTGGAAATTTGTTCTCAAAGTTCAATCTTTTTCCTTCAGAGTTCAAAAGTCACTGAGGCAGTGACTCATAGGATGGATTTAGAACAAACAAAGCTTTTAGCCTCGGCGATCTTTCTTGAGAGCCTACTACGTGTCAGGCTGCAGTAGGGTTTTCCATCCTTTTCCCTCACCAGGCTCCAGAGGAAGGAGGGCTCCCAGCCGACGATGGAGTCAGCGGCTCGTAACTCACCCCAAGTCACGCAGCAGACACCTAGCAGACTGGGGCTCAGGCCTGTGCTAAGGCCCATTTCTCAGGGGGCATGCACACTTGTAAGAGTCAAGAAAACGTGTTTTTAATCCAACGTCCACCACTTACCAGCTCTGTGACCTTGGACAACTTGTTGAGAGCCTCAAAGGAGGCTCAGTTTCCCCATCTTTCAAATAGGCACCATGCTATCGAGCTCTTTGGGTTCCACTGAAGATTAAGTGGGAAATTTTACGTCAAGGGCTTAGGCGTCTGACCCACAGTGAGCTGATCATTCATATGAATTCGACGGATAGTTTTTGAGGACCGAAGTGCCCTGGGCTGGACCGCACCCCTTGGCGAAGGGGTAGCTGTGGCCTCTGTCCCCGCGGTGCTGATGGTCTGTTCTGCTTTGAAATTGTTGGAAGGGCTGAGCTGGTGGTTGCAGGATGGAATGACTAATTCTGATTTTTATTTGACCAGGGTTGTTGTTTTTTTAATTGAGTGAGCTGTGGGGACTGACAGACTGGCCCAGGGGGCCGGGGATGGGGAGGCTAAAAGCAGAAGAGGAGTCTGCAGGCATGTGGACCCGAGAACCTTTGTGGTTAGGCCGGCGGCCCACTGTAAGGGCAGCTTGTCAGAGCCGAGAGTGTTGGTGTTCTTTCAAAGGCATGAGTTCTCCGCTCCCAGCAAGGTCCTGGGAGCCCTTCTCAGATGGTGGCGATCGCGAGACCCCTCAGTGCCCACCTGTACTGCCGGCCTCGCTTGGGCACCAGCTGTGTTGTTAAAACGCCCCGTAAAAAATCAAACCATTGGAAGGTTGCCCTGAGTTAATGCCCCGAGGAGCGCTTGTTCTCAGAAGCCAGGACCCCTGAGTCCTCCTGCAGAATGAAGGTTCCTGCATCACCCCCACCCCTACCCCGCGCACACACCTCTGTCCCATGAGGGCAGGTGTCCTCCACAGACTCATCCCTTCACCCACCAAGGGCAGGGACCGGCCAAGGGGGATCCCCGTGGGAGCAGTTAGGTGCCTGTGAGGTCTGGAAGCCTGTGCCTCCAGCCGCCGAGGGCTTGTCTGCCACCCCAGGGGGAATCAAGCCCACGGGACAGTGGCTCGGGAAGGCAGAGGCTGCACCGTGGAGAGGGTTCATTCTTGCCCTCTGGGGTTTCCTTACACCTGGCGTGGATTCTTGGCCCTTGAGGCTTCCTTCATCTCCACTAGTTCCCAAGTGTGTCTCGATACCCATTCTGTGCCACATGTTGGCCCTTTGAGGACTTGGACACCAACCCTGGACCCGTTGTGGACAGCACGGTGGGGAAGACAGCTCTCCAAGATCTTGATTACACTAATCTGGTGAGAGAAAAGTCCTCAAGGCTCGGGGGAGCTCGAGGTACAGGGGAGGAAGTACAGTTGAGTCCAGGTGGGTCGGGGAGGGCTTCTGGGGGAGGTGACATTGAGCCAGGCTTGAAGCACTGAGGTAGGGAAGAGACTTCCAAGAAGGAGACACAGCATGTGCAAAAGCACAGAGCCTGGGCCGGTGTGGCCCATGGTGAGCTGGAGCAGCGTGGGAGCTGGAGGAGAGAGAGGGCTCTCTGTCCAGCCTCCTCGGTCAGGACCTGGCCACTGGTGTAATCCCAGGGCCAAAGAAGGCTCGTGGGAGAGGGGAGGGCAGGGCAGGTAAGGAAGAGGACAGCTGGGGGAAAAGGCCCAGAGAAATGGCCCAGTGGAAAAGGAAATGAGAGATAATGTGGTGAGGGAAATCTAGGCTAGCGAAATGCCACTTCTGGGTGTATACCCGAAAGGATTGGAAGCAGGGTCTCAAATATTTGTACACCCATGTTCACAGCAGCGTTATTCACAACAACAAAAACATGGAAGCAACCCAAGTATCCATTGACTGATGAACTGATAAGCAAAATGTGGTGTATGCGTACAGCAGAATACTGTTCAGCCTTAAAAAGGAAGGAAATTCTGACACCTGCTACAACACGGATGAACCTTGGGGACTGAGTGGTATAAGCCAGTCACAAAGGATAAACACTGTACAAATTCATAGAGAGAGAAAGAATGGTGACGCACAGGGGCTGGTGATGGGGAGAATGGGGAGTTATCGTTTAATAGAGACAGAGTTTCAGTTTTACAAGACGAAAAGAGTTATGGGGTTGGATGGTGGTGATGGTTGCACAGCAATGTAGATGTAGTTAATACCACTGAGCTGTATACCTTAAAATCATTAAGATGGCAAATTTTTTGTGTTTTTAATATAATAAAATGCATACTGAACAACAGACAACAAATCCAGGCTAGTGAGAATGAGAAGAAAGTTGAGAGGTGGAGGTGTTGCAGGGTGTTGGGGGTGTGTGGAGAGGATTGTCTCTGACAGAGCGTGAGTCTTGACGGATCTGAGTTTGAACCCTCACTGTGCCACCTGTATTAGTCAGCTTGAGCTGCAATAACAAAATACCACAGCCTGGGTGGCTTAAACCACAGAAATTTATTTCTCAGTTTAGGAAGTTGGGAATCCAAGATCAGGACGCCAGTAGATTCACTTCCTGGTGAGGGCTCTCTTCTTGGCTTGCAGATGGCTGCCTTCTCCCTGTGCCCTCACATGGTCTTTTTTCGGTGCATGTGCATGGACAGAGAAAGCAAGCGAGATCTCTCTCTTCCTCTCTTAGGGCACTAGCCCCATCATGGGGCCCCATCCTCATGACCTCATCCAAACCTAGTCACCTCCCAGAGTCCCCACCTCCAAATACCATCCCATCGGGGCTTAGGCCTTCAACATATGAATTTGTGGAGGACACAGACATTCAGTCCATATGCCACATTTGGAGTCATTTCACTTCAGTAAGTCTCAGTTTTCATATCTGGAAAGTGCTGCTGAGCCCCTGGGGTCCTGTTGGAGCCTCATGGGCTCTTGTGCATCCAATGCCTGGCCTCTAGGAGTTGCTCATCAGGCCTTGGCTGTCATCGGCTAGGCTTCCCAGAGCATCTGCCATTCGCCATAACCCCTCGATGTCCCCAGATGGTCTGGGGCTCTGGGAGACGCTCATTTCCCCCCTTGCAGGCTGTGCTTTGGGCCTCTCTGACTGGGTCTGGTGCTGTGGTCTCTAAGCAGGAGGGTGAGCACAGACCAGGTCTCAGGGAGGCTTAGGTGGGCTGTTTGTCTTCACGTTGAGGCTGGAGATCTTGGGATACCTTCCCCATTCTTTGTTTACCCACCCCTGAAGGACCTAGGCTTACTGGGGTAGTGGGAGCGGTGACCAAGCAGCTTCTAGCTGGAGAGAATGCAGAGTGCCAGGGTCTGCTTTAAGAAGACAGGTCACCTGGCTTCTTAGGTGGGTCAGGATCAGGCCCCCTCCCAGATAGAGGGTTGCAGGTGGGCAAGAGAGGCTGTACCCCAGCCTGGGAGAGGCAGGGAGCCCCATCATCCTCTGATTCTCCTCCATTCTCCTGACATCAGGCTATGTCTGGGCTGTCGCCTGGGTCCTGGGCAGGAAGGAGGAGAGGATTGTGACTGCCAGGGTCACAGCACAAGTGAACAGCAGGGCTGGGGTTTGATCCCCGGGATAGTCTGGCCCCCAACGCCATGCCCCTGGCCATGACACCCTCCTTCCTGCACCCTCTCAGTGCCCCCTGCTGGCACGCCACTCTTACCTGGCTCCCCTGCCTTGGCAGTCCACCTTGGCCCTATCGCCTCCTTGCCTCTATTTTTTTTTTTCCTTCGTTTTAAATTTTTGGATAGATAGCAAATTCACAATTTATTAGAATTCCAAAGTTACACAAAGGTGCCCAGTAAAAGCTTCCTCCCACCCTTGTTCTTCAGCCAACCAATTCCCGCCCCCACGGACAAGGAGATCAGTGGGGATCTCGGTGATATTTCCTGTGTGTGCGTGTGTATATATATGTGTGTGTGTGTGTGTGTGTGTGTGTGTGTGTGTATGCAAATACGCATATGTAGTATTTTCTCTCTCTCTTTTTTTTTTTAACATAAGTTGGTATTAAACCATGCTCACTATTCCCATTCTGCACGGTGGTATTCTTCAGCTGAAGTCCGTCTTAGTGGTGACTCACATCCTTCATCTGAACTGTTGCACAGTTTCCCAAGGACCAGGTGACCATCATATCTTTAAACTTACTCCGCAGGTGGACCTTTGTTCCCAACCTTTTTTGTCAGTATTTACAATTAATGCCATAACGTGTAACTTGGGGCACAGGCCTTATTTTTCATGCGTGAGAATATGCCTACAGGCAAATGCCTAGAAGCAGAACCCGGGGTCAGAGCACGTGTGTTGGAAAAGTCCTCACGTAGTGCCTGCGGAAAGGGGTTCCCATGGACATCCCTGTCTGGGGGTCCTGGGCCTGCTTCCCACCACCTCACCACCCAGTGTGTCATCGGATAGCCTGGTAGGTAAAGGACCTCTCTATGTCACCTTCCATTCTGGGGGTGCGTGTTTATGCACATACATGCCAGCCCTGAGGCATTTGCTTGTCTTCTTGTTTGGGGCCCTCTGTCACCGTTCATCTTATTTCCCCCAGCCAGCTCACAGGCCCCCAGTGGGCTGTGGCAGGTCTTAAGCCTTTCACCTCCAGAGCACCCAGCCTCTAGTGGGCCCACCATAGTTAAAGCCCTGATTTTATTTGCTCTCATATCAGGGTATTTGCCCATCTCTGTGGCCAGCTCCCCCGCTGTCCCCCTCCATGTGCAGGTGAAGACATCTGTCTGCAAGGCCCTGGGGCCCAGGTAGCCACACCCACATTCAAGCATCCCCAGTGTGCCCAGCCCTTGAAGCTGAGTCCACACCTCCAGGGGCTGCCCCCCCACAGGTCCAGAGCTCTCTCACCTCCACAAATGTTGGAATCTGGCCCAGGTCCCAGCACCCCCAGGCCTTTCCACCTTCCTACCAGATTTAGCTGATGGGGAGGCTCCAGGCTCTGGGAGCAGCTGGGCCTGAGCAGTGTCCTCCCTGGGGCTTCACAGCTGTCCCAGAGGTAAAGTGTGCCAGACCCCATAAAGATACCCACCCACCCCAGGGCGGTGGGTAGGCAGCTTCTGGCCCCTGTTGCCCTCAGAGAGCTCTGGAAGAGCCTTCTTGCCGCTGCCAAAGATGCAGCAAGAAGCCCACCCCCCTCCTGTGCAGGTGGAGGATGCTAGCATCACAGAGGCCCAGGCCTACCCGCTTACCAGTCACACGTAGCATGTTCTGCCCACTTAACTCACGGCCTTTGGTGGAGTGTTAGCCTTTCCAGTCCTCAGTTTCTTCATCTGCAAAATGGGGTGATAACACTGACTTGGCCAGCTCATCAGAAATTCCTTTTAACATCGTTATGTTCTGATTACTTGAACGCCACTGTCTCCCTTACTTTCTCTCCCTCCACGACTTTGGCAAATTGGATGTGGCCCTGGGATATAGGCCACAGCCAAGTGAGAATTTTAATAAAAGTGAAATATTTGGCCCAGAGCCCATGGAAGGCCCTTGGGGCCTGGCCCTTCTCATTGTGGGGCAGGGCCACTAGACTGTCATTGAGCTGCTCCAGGCAGCTCAGAGAGGTAATGACAGGTACAAACCCAGCAAAAGAAAACGCCGCATCCCCCAGGAGAGGTTGGGTAGTAAGGAGCTGACAGTGGGTGTCTGTGTTGATTTTCGGCCCATCCTGACTCTGGGAACTTGGTGCCACCATCAGCCAGGAGTGCAGGACAACGCGACAGCTTGGGCCGGGGCTTCCTTTGCAAGCATGTCTCAGCCATAGCTGGACCCCCAGGCCAGGCGCACTTTGGAAGCAGCAGGGGCTGACGACCCCTGTCCAGTAAGTAAGCATAGCTCTGCTGCTGACTGAGCCTGCCCCAGCCTGGGACAGCTAGGGAGAGTAGACCGACCAGAGGGTTCTTTGCCCCAGGGCAGGTAGGTGCAGGGCTGGAGGCTGGCCACAAAGGGGTCCCTTCCAGCCCTCTCCTGCCCCAGCCTAAGGTCTGGGACAGCACCATTTGGGTGTTAGCGCTGCCCTCCCTGGTGGAGAATGTTAGCACACTGAATAGCTAGTTCTCGGCCACTCTGGGCTGGACCCAGCCTGACATCTTTAGTTCAGCTCTTTTATTTCATGGATTTGGAACTGAGTCCATAAAGGAGAGGACTTGCCAAGGCACGTGGCGGTCACACTGATTCCGCCAGGTGCAGACAGGCCCTGGGGAGCTAGGCTGCGGCTCAGCTCAGAGCCCCTTCCCTTCAGCTTGGGAACCATTCTGTACCGTTTCTCATGGGCTTATGTTCATTGCAGCCCTTTTCCCATCATCTCTGGTCATTTGTCTAGTTGTTTCACGAGTCTCTTCTCAGTAGCCGGCAGTGTCTTTAAGGGTATTGTGGACTGAATGTTTGTGTCCCCCCAAAACTCATATGCTAAAGCCCTAACCCCTAGTGGGAATATATTTGGAGATGGGCCTTTAGGAAGTAATTAAAATTAAAAGAGGTCATAACGGTGGGGCCCTGATCCAATAGGATTAGTGTCCTTAGGAGAAGAGGCACCAGAGAGCTCGCTTGCTTTCTCCCCACATGTGCACAGAAGGAAGGCCAGGCAAGGATGCATCCTTCGTCAAGCCAGGAGGGAGCCCTCTCCAGAAACGCTGCCAGCACTCCGTTCTACTTCCATCCTCCAGAACTGTGAGAAAATAAACTTCTATTGCTTAAGGCCCCCAGTGCTTTGTTCTGGCAGCCCTGGCTGTTGTTGCCCTCTGTGTCCCCCATGCCACCCTAGCCCTCCTAGACTGCTGAGATTGAGGACCAGTGGAAAGAGCCCCGACAAGACTGTCCCAAAGCCTCAGTGAGCCCATCTTGGTAACGGGAGGGTGAAGAGAGAGGCAGGTAGGTCAGGTACTCGTGGGCACAATAGCAATTTTCCTGCCCTTTCTCCCTGGCTCAAGGTTGAGCTCATTAAAAGAACTAAGTGTCGGGAATTCCGTGGTGGTCCAGTGGTTAGGACTGTGCGCTATCACCAGGTTCGATCCCTGGTCTGGGAACTAAGATCCTGCAAGCCGCACAGTGTAACCAAAAAAAAAAAACCAAAAACAAACCAAAAAAAGAGCTAAATGTCAGTGCTAAACATTTTACCCCCTGAGCTAAGTGAACAACCGGGGGGCTTTTCCTGGGGGAAAGTAGTGGTAAACTCGAGACCCCGCCTCATGCCAGCAGCTAGTCCTTCACTCTTGAGGACCTCAGTGAGGTTCCGGACATCATGGAGACAGAGATGGAATCTGGACCTGGAATGGTCCCAGGGCCTGTGGCTTGGGGGGTTAACCGCAGCCGAATGACCTGGAGCTGCAGGCCACGGAGGCGACATGGACATTGTTTCAGGTGGAGGCTGCTTGCTGTTGAATGAGCGATGGGTAGAAAAGTTCTAGAACTGTACTGTCCAAGTCGGTAGCCTCTAGTTCACATTTAATTAATATGAACTCTAGCTAAGTTCATATTAATTAAAATCAAGTAAGATTTTTTTTAAAATTCAATTCTTTAGCCACACTAGCCTCATTTCATAGCACTCAGTAGCCACACGTGGCTGGTGGCTAACCCAACTGGACAACGCAGGTGTAGACCATTTTCATCATTCCAGGAAGCTCTCCTGGATAGCACTGTTCTGGGTTTGTTTGGACTCAGTAGAGAGAATGCCAGGTTCATTTCAACGATGGCTGTCCTGACTTAGGGTTGGGCGGAGTGGGGTCACACCTGGCTGTATGTGCCACCCTTTGCAGGCAGATGCTGGGGGTACACCCCGTGGGCTCCTGGTCAAAGCAGTCGGGTATGCTGTAGTGGGATATGGTTGAACCTAGGCTGGCCTGGCCAGCAGGAATTGGCTCCATCTGGGGATTTCAGGGCTCCTTTCTGACATCCCAGCTGCCCCCACACTTAGATCTGCTTCAGCTTTCTGCTCCAGCGCCACCACCTCCAGGGTACCCTCCCTGAGCCCCAGACCCCCAGCACTCCCCCGCTTGCCCTTCTTTGCTTATTCCCTGCATCCACCCCGCTTATGTAAACACATCATCACGTCTGCATCCCTAGCTAGTGCAGCGCTGGGCCCATGGAACTGCGGTGGACAGGGCAGCGGCTTGGCAAAGCTGGAGCCACAGTCCTTCCGACATAGGCCCTGTGTTCTGACTCTGGGAGTGACAAGGCGCCAGCCCAAAGCGCGGGGAGACGCAGGGCATGCCCAGGGTCATCCAGCTTGTTAGGAGTCGAGGCTGAACAGGCCCAGCTGGAGGTGCTGAAGCCCAGTTGGAGCAGGGAGCAGCTGAGATGCCCAGGTCAGCGTCCAGAGCCGGCAGATGGTCACAGGCCATCTTCTGCTTCACCTGGTTTACATTTCGCTTAACCTACTCCTGACCCCACCTCAGAGGCAGCCCAGTGAGCTCTAAGGGGTCCCAGGGGCCGTTAGCTCGGGACTCCGCCACCTTACTCCAGGCACCGATCCCATGAGTGGTCACACACACAGACACCCCTTCATCCAGGAAATTGACTGCCCCTAAATCCCAAGACATTTGAGAACTTCAGGGGGACTAGGAAGGGAAAAATGGGGAATCTGTAGGCCAGACATGTTTTCTTTGGCCCACGCGGTGTGTTTTTTGAAAAGTACACCAACATTTAGCTCTCTCCTCCTCGCTTCCAAGATGACCAAGAAAAGAAGGAATAATGGTCGTGCCAAAAAGGGCCGCGGCCTCATGCAGCCTATCCGCTGCACCAGCTGTGCCCGACGCGTGCCCGAGGATGAGGCCATTAAGAAGTTCATCATTCGCAACATCGTAGAGGCCGCAGCTGTCAGGGACATTTCCGAAGCGAGGGTTTTCTACGCCTATGTGCTTCCCAAGCTGTGTGTGAACCTGCATTACTGCGTGAGTTGTGCCGTTCACCGCAAGGTAGTCAGGAGTCATTCTCGGGAAGCCCGGAAGGACCGAACACCTCCACCCCGATTTAGGCCTGCGGGTGCTGCCCTACAACCTCCGCCAAAGCCCATGGAAGGAGCTAAGTCCTTAAAGACTGAAGAATACTATCCCCTGGAAAGAAAATAAAGTGGAAATTATACTTAAAAATAAATAAATAAATAAATAGGGACTTCCCTCGTGGCGCAGTGGTTAAGAATCCGCCTGCCAATGCAGGGGACACGGTTCAAGCCCTGGTCCGGGAAGATCCCACATGCCGCGGAGCAGCTAAGCCCGTGAGCCACAACTACTGAGCCTGTGCTCTAGAGCCCGTGAGCCACAACTCCTGAGCCCACGTGGCACAACTACTGAAGCCTGCGCGCCTAGAGCCTGTGCTCCGCAACAAGAGAAGCCACCACAGGGAGAAGCCTGCGCAACGCAACGAAGAGTAGCTCCCGCTCACTGCGAGTAGAGAAAGCCTGCGTGCAGCAACGAAGACCTGATGCAGCCCAAAATAAATTTAAAAAATTTAAAAAGTACACCAACATTTACATATTGAGAGAGATCACCAAAATCTGGATTTCCGGCTTTTCTGGAAAAATTGGAAGATCTTGCAACCCAGGGCCCACGTTTAACAGTACATCGGAGCTGAGTGGCAGCTGCCCCTCTTTGGTAGGAAAGGAGCCGCCACACGCCCCCCAGGCAGCCTCAGTCCCTTCCATACCCTGGTGTCCCCCACCGCCCCACCTCCACTGAGACCAGGTACCAGGCCCATTTGTCATCGTGCTGTTACTGGCCTGTTTCTTGGGTACAGAAAAATATGTCTCTGCTATTCTGCCCAAAAGTGCTAGGAAAGAAAAAGAGGCTGAGAGGGCCATGGGCTTCTTGGTACAAGTGAAGAATGTTCCTGGGTATGGAATATGCAAAGCGTGTCTGACCCCTGGTTCTCTTCACCTGAGTATCTTGCACACCTTTGAGCTGTAACCCCCTGTTAAGGCATTTCCAAGCTCTTCCTTGATGTCCTCCTCCCATCCTCCGTCCACCGCCTTTGGTTTCTTGTCCCTGAAACCCCTGCAGAAACACATGTGCGTCTGTGTCCGACTCCCTATCTTGGGGGGCTCGGCTGACACTGCTGACTTGGTAAAGATGGTAGCAGCTGAGCAGACCTCCTCTTGGGGCTCCTGACCGTCCTCTCAGGCTCCCAGGAGGAGGGACACAGGGGCCAGGCGTCTGATATGGCCAGGCTCACGGGCTTCGGTTTCTGGGTCCTGCATCCCCTGGGTGGCCCCCCGGTGGTCCACGGTGAATGGAGTATGAAGCCAGCTCCCCCCACCTAAGAGAAGATGGGACTCAAGCAGATACAGAGAGGCAGGTGCAGAGATAGAACAGCGAGATTGCCAGTGAGATGTGGGAACTGCTCTCCATGCAGCCGAAGTGAGCTGCTTAAGACACAGACCCTCAAACATTTCAAAGCCTTTTTCCTTTTTTTTAATGGACCTCAGGTGCACAGAATGCAATTACTCATGATCCTTGTTCTGTGACATACTTATCGATCCTAGCTTTCAAGTTACGTTTGTTTATTGTTTGAATAAGAATACCCCCCACTGCGACCATGCCATGATGGTAACTGCTGTCCACCCACACTTAACTTTCCCTTGACTTTTACAAACAGTTTTGTCCTGTGTATACACCTGACAAGGGTATCTGACTGTGTGTTTTCTGGGGCTTGCTTTTTTCCACTCAACGACGTATTACAAAGTATAGATGATATTCCATGTTTCCCTGGCTGTACACAATTGGACCACAGTGCCATAGAATATTTCTCTTCCGCGAGTTAGGGGTCTTTCCTTCTGGGGCCGCTGCGTATGCTGCTTCCCCTGCCTGGATCTCATCCTCTCTGAGCCCTTCCCAGACACCCCATCCAAAGGAAACCCTCACAGCTGCTCTGTTTTTTTAAAAAAAAAAAAAAAAAAAAAAAAAAACCCTCCTTGGGGACTTCCCCAGCAGTCCAGTGGTTAAGACTCAGAGCTTCCAATGCAGGGGGTGCAGGTTCGATCCCTGGTTGAGGAACTAAGATCCCACATGCCTCGGGGTGCGGCCAAAAAGTTTAAAAAAATTTTTTTTTCTTTTTAAATAAATAAATAAAACGCTTCCTTGTTCCACAGCCCTTCCCGCAGTCAAACTATGGTAATGCTTTGTGTGCTTGTTTTTGCCTGGCCCCATGTCAGCGGGGTCCTTCCCCATCTCAGCAGACGCTTGACTGCCGGTGCTTTAGGACCCACCCCGTGGAGAGGGTGGGACTCAGGCGCGCTTGGGTGGGAGTTCTTGGGGGCAAACCTGAGCTGCTTTTGTGGAATTACGGGAATTTGGGGCAGAGGAAGCCAGCCAGGAAATCTTTTTTTTTTAATAGGATGTTTATAGCAGCTTTATTCATAATAGCCAAAAACTGGAAACAACCAAATGTCATGAACAAGAGAAGGGATAAGTTAAACTATATTATAATACATTATAAATATATATAAACATACACATAAATTCAGCAATAAAAGTGGCTACAAAACGACATAAAGTAAAACAGATGAATCTCAAAAACAATACACTGAACAAAAGAAGCCAGACACAAGATAGTACACACCGTGTGATCTCATGGCTGTGAGGCACACAAGCCGGCAAATGATCTATGATGATAGAAACTGGCACAGGGGTTGCCTCTGGGTGGTCTTAGGGACCCACGGGCAAGGGACAGAAGGCTTTCTGCAGTGATGGGAATGTTCAATATCTTTTTTTTTTAATTGGAGTATAGTTGATTTACAATGTCGTGTTAGTTTCAGGTGTACAGCAAAGTGAATCAGTTATACATATATCCACTCTTTTTTTTTTTTTTAGATTCTTTTCCCATATAGGCCATTACAGAGTTTTGAGTAGAGTTCCCTGTACTATACAGTAGGCCCTTATTATCTATTTTATATATAGTAGGGTGTATGTCATTCCCAATGTCCCAGTTTTTCCCTCTTGATTGGGGTGGTGGCTAAATGGGAGTATACAATTGTCAAAATTCGTCTAACGGTACACCTAAAATCTACACATTTCATTATGGTAAATTATGCCATAGTTCAGAAAAAGGCTTTGAGTAAAAAAAAAAAAAAAAAAAATTACCTGTACGAAACTATGCTCCAAGCCCAGGTTGACCTCATTAAAAATATTTGTCGCCTAAAGCGATGAGTGCCATTGAGGAGCTGCTCGGCCCTGGCCCAGTGAGGGGGGGGGTGTCACCAAGGGGACTCTTTTTTTTTTTGGCAACACCACGTGGCATGCGGGATCTTAGTTCCCTGATCAGGGATTGAACCTGTGCCCCCTGCAGTGGAAGCGTGGAGTCTTAACCACTGGACCTCCAGGGAAGTCCCAAAAGGGATGTTTTAGAGTCCTTTTCCCCATCCCTCTTCAGGTCACCCCCTCACTGCCTCTGCCCCCTCAAACCTTTGTTCTGAGGACCGTAGAGGTACACCCTGGCATGTAAGCCATGTAGAAAGGCAAGAACTTGAACCTTTGGCCTCCACCCAGCCTGCCCTCTGGGATTTTTCTTCTCTGGTAGTGAAGTAGCAGCCACGTGGGGCGTGCACAGATCTTATGCGTGTGGCTCTGTGAATTCCCACAGACTGACCACACCTGGGGAACCAGCTCCCAGGAAAAACCCATAGAGAACGTTCCCAGGATCCTGGAAGTCTCCCCAGTACCCACTTCTGGTCACCACTCCCCTCTCCTGCCCTCTCACCTGACTTCTGTCGCCTCTGTGTGATTCTGCCCATTTTTGAAACATTGTTGGTGCCCAAATTGGGACAGTCCAGGCAAACCAACAGGTCGTTCCCATCCATCACCTCCCTGCTGGCATTGTGGTGAACGGGTACTATTGGAACCAGCTTAAACCCACGGCCCTGGGTCCTGACATTCGGGGAGCAGTGGTGCTTCTGATTTAGGGAGCAGTGTGCTCCACGGGGAGTAACAGGTGTTCTCAGTCTTGTCTCGGAGAGCCCAGAAGTGCCATCCCCACAGCGGCCTGGGGGAGTCTGCAGGCATAAAGATAGCAGAGCGGGGTATGAGGCAGCCCCAGGAGCAGCAAGCAGGGGCTCCTTAAAGGGACACTGCCTTGCAGCTAGGCCCCCGCCCAGGGTGGTCCCCCCCCAGCATTTGGTGGCGGATGTGCCATGCTCAAGCCCCTGGTTAGGCAGCTTGCCAGCGACCTCTCCCAGCCAGGAAGGCCCAGGCATCCGGCAAGGGAGGCTGGCCCCCTGCCACTCTGGTTTTCCAACTTCAGCTGTGCACCCACCCTCAGCAGGCCCCCTCGGTACTTTTCAGGGTTCACCAGGTGAGTGCAATGTGTAGCCAAGGTTGAGAACCAGTGCTTTAAGCAAACAGCTGGGGTTTATGCAGCATTTTAGCCCGTAAGCCCTGTTCTCACTGTGCGAAGAGGTGATGATCCTACTGGGCTCCTTTCCTGCCATTTTCCCAGCTGGAGCAAATATCCCTGTGTCTCTGAAGGGCAGAATTAAGACTAGCTGGGTATCGGTTATTAAAGAGGCCACATTGATAGAGCTTTCTAGAAATAAGCTACCCCAGGATGGAATGAATTGCCGTGCAAAGGAGTGAGCTCCCCCTCCCCAGAGGTATGCAAATAGAGGCTCGGTCTCCTGGATCCCCTTACCAAAGGAGGCAGCACACAGTGGGCTTCCCAGCCTGATTCTGTACCTCCCTGTGCTCCATCTTCCTGTCTGAGTGATTCCAGGAAGATCCCTCCCCCCGCGCATTGCAGTTTTAATGGGGAACTTGTGGTAAATGATTCCACCAATTAAACCAACCCTCGCAAATCTCTTCCCTCTGCTAATTTATCTGGTTTGTAAATCTGAAATCTCAGCGTGGATCTGCTGGACAAGTTTACCTGGAAATGGCCCTCCTCCTCTCCCCGCTCTGTCTCCCCCTCCCCCTCCCGGCTTAAGGTCCGCAGGGCTCTGAGCGGCCCGGGCTCCTTGCCCAGGATGCCCAGGAGAGGCCCCTGTGAGGGCCTCGCTCTGCTGGGTTCGGAATCCGAGAGTAAACAGATCGAGTGTCAGCCAGGCTGCCCATAACAGGCAGCCACAGCCATTGAAAATGAGAACTGTTCTCTGAGATGACTCAGCCTTCGGCCCCAGGGTCAGGGCAGCCCCAGGCCCTGGCTCTGCCCTGGTGGTCGGCTGTCGACCACGCCCAAGGGGGACAGCAGTGGGTTTTGAGAGTCGACTGGTGTGTGATTCCGTTTTGTCCCATCAGGATGAGGGCACGCACAGCAGCCTTGGTTGTCTGGCGGGTCACTGTCTTCAGTTTCTTTATCTGTGAAATGGGCATCAACACTTCCTGTCTCAGTGGGCGGATGTGAGACATGAGTCTGAGACCAGTCCAGCCGGCATAGGCAGAGAAGTGCGAGTCTGAGGCTTGGGGAGAAAGCCTGGGCCACAGGGGCTGGGACCCTGGGAGGGAGAGAATTGGCAGAGAGGGTGTAATGAGAGAAGGGCATTGGGGAGGCTTGGAAGAGAAGACACTGCAGGAAGCAAAAGGAGAGTGTCGATACTGGAAGACCCTGCTGTGGTCGGTATAAGTGTCCAGGCTGAGGCCTTGGCCCACCATGTAAGGTCCAGCCAAAAGGTCCAAGGACAGGAGGGTGTGAGGGAAGAGGCCATCAGCTTTGGCTGGTGGAGGTCACTGGTGAGCTGAGGAAGATCCATTGGAGGGTTGAGTCAGGCCAGCAGCAGTGGCTGGAGGACTGGTGGTGGCGGAGGGAAGAAGGTGATGGGCACGAGGGAGCCTTTTTATAGGACGGAGGAAACTTGAGCCTGTTTGTCACCAAGACGAGGAAGCCAAGTATGAGATTCCTGAGGGAGAGGCGCCAGTGGGAACAGAGGCTTACAGATAGGTTGCCACAGTGGTACCGTTTTTCTGAGGCCAGAGAAAGGGGATGAGATGGATGGAAAGGCAGAGATGTTTTGAGAGGGCGGCCTAAGTCTTAGGAACTTGGAAATGCAGGTTGGAGTGCAGAGCGTGGGCATGGGGAGACGAGGGAGACGGAGGGTTGAGCTGCTCCCGAGAGGGGTGGAGGGACAAGATCCAGGCCCTGGGGGATTTCCAAGCTGGAGGTCGGTGCTGATGGGGGGCCATCTAAGGATGGGGTCGGCCAAGGGGCCCACCCAGGACACCCTGCCCCCGAGCCAGCAGCAGACGGTACAGAATTGGAGGGGCCACAGGAGGTGAGAGAGGCGCAGAGTGACCTGGGAGCTGAGGCATCTCAGAGTTGCCAGGCAACAGGATGGCAACTCCATCCAGGCAGTACCTCAGTGTGGGTCCAAAGTCTTATAATGGCGAATCTTCTAGGGACCGTTGGTTCCCAATTAATAGTGTCAGGAGCTTGGGTGGGGCGGGGCTGGGGGGACGAGGACCACAGATTGCTTTAGGGTCGGGTCTTTTGATTATTGTTTTCAGCCTGCTGACCGAACATCCTTGGAGGGTGTGTGTGGGGGGGTGGGGGTGGGTGTGTGTGTGTGTGTGTGTGTGTGTGTGTGTGTCTGTGTGTGTGTCTCCTCAGCTGCAGTATGAGGAACAGGGGAGGTTGAATAAGCTTCCAGTTCCAGAGAAAACCAGGGGAACATGAGGGCCATTATCCGAACTGAAAGGAAAGAAAGAAACCAGTGCTGTTGGATCAGCCGTTGGTGCCTGGTGCTTTTATCTACAGAGGGATGCCGACCTCGAACCCTGGCCCCGTGATCGGTGGGGTTATCCCCCTGTTTATAAGAGAGGACACAGGCTCAGGGGCTGCATAAATGTCTAAGGCCACCAGGGCTTACCAAAGGGGAAAGGTGAGGGGGAGGGATAAATTAGGGGTGTGCAATTAACATATACACACTTATATATATAAAACCAACAAGGATCTGCTGTACAGCACAGAGAACTATACTCAATATCTTGTAATAACCTATAATGGAAGAGAATGTAAAAAAAAGAATATATACATATATAGATGTATAATTGAATCACTTTGCTGTACACCCGAAACTAACACAACGTTGTAAATCAACTATACTCCAATATAAAATTTACTTTTAAGTTTTTAAATGAAAAAAATAAGACCATCGGGGCTGGTGCTGTAACTGAGACCCAGAGCATGAGCCCTTTACACACAGCACCGTCAGACTATTAAATAGAGACTGGACTGTGGGGACCAAGTTGGAGATCGAATAGACATCTCGTGAGCCCAAGTGAGCCCCCAAATCACTGACCAGCCAAGACCAAAGAGAATGACCCAAATGGGAGTGAGTTTGTAGCCCCGGGACCAGTCCTGTCCGTTCATCCTAGGACTCTAGGCGGACTCTGGCTCCTGGACCCTTCTCAGGCCACCTCCTCTGGGTAGCCCTTGAACGGCAGCGTTTCCTGCACCTTTTTACAGCCTAGCAGCCTACCCTGGCTCCTGTTCTGTGGCTGTGTCCCTTCTGCCAGACCCCCGTCCCAATCACCTGCAGCCCCTCATCCTTGCACCAGTGACCTCAGCGCAGGTTCATAACCCTCACGCATCGTGTGTCTTTGCACGGCTCACCTTTACGCATTTAACTAACTAGCTAATGTCCATAGTGTAATCAGCACGTGCGAAGCCAGAGCAAAAGCAGGTCGGAGACGATACCCTCCACGTAAGCAGCGGTCTCCCCCGCCCATCCCCAGACCCCAGGTAGTGTGTTCTTTATTCCCTGGCTTCCTTTATATGTAGTAACATTGCAACTCCGTGGAGTCTTAAAGGTGTTGGGTTTTGTTGTCGTCGTTGTTCCGTCATAGCTGCCTTTAGCTGTAAAAAGAACACCATGCTGGACATAACAGTTGGGGACTTATTTTTCCATCTACTGTTATACTGCTGAGACTCATTCGGAGTTTTGCAAGTCCCTGTAGAGTGTTCATTTTGACTGTTGGGTAATATTCTTCTGTCATCATTTTCCTCCTCATCCAGTGATGGGAATCTGGGTTGCAGCCAGGTGTTTGTTACCAAGGACGGGCTGTTACCAATTCTCTCGTCTGTGTCTCCGGTTACCCATGTTTAAGACAGTGGATAGCTTCCAGGGGAATAGCTAAGTCATAGGGAATATACCACAGGCCACACCTGCGCCCGGGCTGCCCCCCACCTTAGAGACCACACAGCACAGTGGTCCCAAGGTCATAACCACCTTAACCTCACTGAGCATCAGTTTTCCCGTCTATGAAATGGCAATCATTAATTACACTCCATGTTCATTCAGTCAGCACAGATGACGCACAGACCCTCTTTCCTGTTCAAGGCATGGGGGATCTGGATGAGATAGACTCAGCTGTCTCCCAGGAGCAGGTATCTCACCAGCAGAGATAGACCAGGAAGGGAAGCATCTCAGCACCTCAGTGGATGTGATCATTCGCTGGGGAGGTGATGGGCAGGTGAGGGTGAGCGTGCGCTGGGACAGGGGGCTTTGGCCTGCCCGGGGTACCTGGGCTGGGTTCGTGGGCCACTGCGCGAGACTTGACTGTCCTGCTGGTAAGGGTTGGGGTGGAGGCCATGAGGAATGGGGAGATCCGAAGTCAGGCAGAGACCCAGAGCCCACTGCAAGACCAAGCACTGCCTGGACAGGAATGCTGCCTCGGACATCCACTCAGTCCCCGGGCCAGCGCACTTCATCCAGTGGCCACACGTGCTGAGGCAGGGTCTTGAGCACTTCCACGTTTGTTCCACACCTCCTTAAATCCTAAATGACCCTGCAGGACAGGTATCTTCAAACCTCTCTCACAGTTAAGGAACCTGGCGTGATTTGAGGACCAGTGAGTTGTTCCAGCCTCATCTTGGATAGGTGGCAAAAACCAGGACGCCCACTTGGGCCTTTTTCCATCTCAGTCCCTCCCAAGGAAGAAAGGGAACCACCAGTCAGCGCCTCGTATACGCCCTGCACTTGGGAATGTGTTCACACGGCAAGACGCTGCCCTTCCACAGACGGTGTTCCTACCCTGGCACGACCCTTTTGATGCCACCTGTCTTCCTCCAGGATGCCCATGCTGAAGGAAGAGCCGTCCTGAAGTTCTCTGGGGCTTGTGCTCGGGCCTTCGGAGCAGGGCCAGGGAACACCACAGTCCCTCGCCAGGCACAGGTCTCCATGGAGGAAAGGACCAAAGCCGTGGGTCCGGGCCGGATTCAGAGGCGAGTAAATTCTGCCAGTGCAAGGCACCCCTTCTGCCCACTGACCTCTCTCCTGGTGCCGCTGATGAGAACGTGCCACAGAAGGCAATGGTTTCCTGCCTTGACCTTGTGTTTCTCAGTGACCTCACCAGCCCCGATTTGTTGACTATTATTTCCTGGCCGTAAATGGAGGCACGCCCACCACTGCCGGCCTGGTCCGAGTCACCATTAGCTCTCACCAGCCTCCTTGGAGACGACGACTAGACTAGCCTCGTCGCTGGTCTCTCGGCCCCACCCAGTCCCAGTCCGCAGGCATCATCCCTCCCCCATGACGTCTGACGTCACCACCTGTCATACCCCCTCCCCCACCACGTGGGCACTCTGGCCTCGTTCACTCCCAGCATGTACCCACCTCAGGGCTTTGGGACAGCAACACGCCCGCTCTTCCAGCTTCTGCAGGTCTCACAGGGAGCTTTCCTGCTCTTTTTTTTGTGTGTGTGGACAAATGTACATAACACAAAGTATACCGTTTGAACCATTTTTAAGTGTATATCTCAGTGGTATTAAATGCTCACATTCACATTGTTCTGTACCCTTCACCACCATCACCATCCACTTCCAGAGCTTTTCATCATCTCAGACTGAAATTCTGCACCCTTTTAACAGTTGCTCCCCATTCCCCTACCCCCCAACCCCTGGCAGCACTCCCTGCTCTGCTTTAGATTGCAAATCCACTTTTTCAGTGGCTGTGCAGCCATACCACCGTCTGACTCACTACTTTATTTATCCAGCCCCCATGGAAATTCTAACTATCCAGTTATTTAAGGTGTGTCTCCGGCACCCGAAGCAGTGCCTTTATACATTAAAGGCACTTAACAATTTGTGATGACTGAGTGATCTAGCCACTTTCGCCTGGGTCGCAGGGGCTTTATCCAGACCGTAGCGATTCCTTTTGCCCTACCCAGCCCCTTTTTACAGTCCCGTCTGTGCGTGCCACCCTAGAATTTGCAAACACTGTTGCCCACGCTGTCCAATTCTGGCCACCCAAGACATAAGCAGATTTTTTTCCATCTTAACAGAAAAATGACATTCTTCGGGGTTGCCCTTCAAATCACAGAACGTGACGCAGGTTTTTTTTTTCTAACTAAAACTTGAAATGGCAGCTTCCAGTTGTTAAAAGACAGTAGAAATGAAATGTAGGTAACACGAAAGACCTATTGAAGATCCAGGAGAAGACCCAGCTGAAAAAGCCACGGCTGGTTAAGAGAAGAAAGCCTGACACACACCCTCCGCCTGGTTGTCCTTGGGGAAGAAGAAGAGCCCAGGAAGGCGGGAGGCCACCACGCTCGCCCCAGAGCGCGTCTGTCACTCGCTGTATATTGTTCAAGGCTCCTTTGCTCTTCTGCAGGAACGCATCGGCGGGGCTGGCAGAGGCAGGGGCGGGTGGTCCCCAAAAGTGGGTCAGACCCTGGCCCTTCCATCTCCTCACTGTGACACGCTGCAGGCAAGATGTGGCTGAAGCTCCCTCGTTGTAGACTGAGCAGGCTGCACTCGGTGAGAAACACGCGTGGGTTTCCAGGCGCTGAAATTCAAAATGGGCATTCAGAGGCCCTGCTGGAACAAAGGAATAACGGGTTGCAAATAGGTACCTGGAACATGCTGGAAACCTGTTCTCAGTCCTGTCTGCAAGGTCTGTCAGGTGTGTGTGAAGGCTCTGCGCTCATTTCATAGCCCGGCTGACCAGGCTCTAATTGCAAAGGGCTGCACTTGTTCTGTGGCCGGGCAACAGGGGACCTCAGCAGGGTCTGGCTGACACAGGGCACATTGTGACCCCACAGAAAACAGGCCCGGTCCCAGATGGGGTCTGGCCCACAAAGCTAGCTCCCACCTCCCAGAGACCCCGGTCTTCTGCACAAAGAGACTCCACATAAAGCCAACTTCTGCTGAGCCCTGACTATGTAAAGGGGTCCTTGTGGTGTCTGGGAAACAAGGAAGGGAGCGCAGGACAGCCTTGCGGGCCCATCACCCAGCCAGCAGGTGAGTGGAGAAGGCGAGGCGGATGCAGATAGGAGCTCCCACCCGATGGTGATGTGTCAGGACACCTCCCTGGCTCCCCCGATCTGGATAGTCCCTGTGCTCAGACGTGTCAAGTGTCTGTGAAGATTCCTGAGGTCCCAGTGTGGCATGTCGGGGAGCTGAGACCAGGGAGTTGAGACCAGGGAGCAGGTTTGGCTCCAACAGATGCACTGGGAATTTCAGGCTGAGTCAATGTCTTCCATCGTAAACCATCATCTCGTCACTGGCTACCTGGTGGGAGCTGGGCTCCTGGGAAGATGAATGGAGGCTCTTCAGCCAAAGCTTGTTGCTTGGCGTCAATGTGTAAGAACCAGTGTTTCAAGGAATCAGAGACTCAGCGCTCCACAGAACCTTGGAGGCGGCTTAATCTATCCTCTCCATTGAGACAGCATCACCGCTGCAGCCCACCTGCCTGGGGCTCAGCCCCTCAGACAACTGACGTCTCACCACCTCCCAAGACAGCCCGTTGGTCTCTGTAGCCCATTTGGCTTTAGAGCTTTTCTTACTGGGAATGCAAGCCGGCCTCCCCATGGTCCTCCACTTCAGCTGCCTCTGTCCTCCAAGAAGGAAAAATAGCCAACATATTGAGTGCTTACCGTAGTCATGCTGGGCATTTATTCTTCAACCACAACCCTATGAAGGAGATATTGAATATTTTCATCTCATTGTACACATGAGAAAACCGAGGCACAGAGAGGTTAAGTAACTTGCCTAAGGTCACACAGCCATAAGCAGCAGCATTGCTTCCATCCCATGGTCCACAACAGCCATAGAGATTTAAAGATGGTGGCTGGAATCTTCCCCCAGGCTGAAGGGATTTCAGTGTAAAGTCCCCTCGCTTTCCTCTGGGCATGTGTGGGCCGTGAGGATCTGAACAGGCGCAGACTTTCTGGTATGGCCTCCAGTACTATCCAGCACCCGTACTCTGTGCACAGAGCCCAAGGATGCATTGGCGCCCCCTGGACAGGGGACTTGGATGATTCTTTTATTTATTTATTTATTTTATTTTATTTTATTTACGCTGAGGCTCCAGAGCGCAGGCTCAGTAGTTGTGGCGCACAGGCTTAGTTGCTCCACAGCATGTGGGATCCTCCCGGACCAGGGATCGAACCCATGTCGCCTGCATTGGCAGGCAGACTCTCAACCACTGCGCCACCAGGGAAGTCGGACTTGCATGACTCTTGGGGTATGTCCTGAACCACAGTGAACTGGGGCTCTCCCAGAGCTGCTGTTCCCCAGTCTCCCTACTTCATTGTCCAGGACTCTAGAGTTTTGTATCCTATCTATCTGATTGCGCCAGCAGGACCTGCTGGTCAGCCATCACACACAGTTGCACAGGTTGTGCACTGCCCAACTCTAAGGGCACTCTTTACACAGACTGTGCAATGAATGAGCCCTCCCCACCAGAGTTGTGATGTACCACCTGCCCAGCTGCCTGGGCAGCAGATCTGTCTTGGGTTCTGAACAGAGCTAGTTGGGATTTTTGCCTGCCCTTGAAAAGCATTTTCCAAACAGACTCAATAGTTCTGGGATCATCTCTCCGTGCCTTGTTAGCCAGGCCCCTTGAGGTCCACCTCGCTATGGCACTGACAGGGTTCCATGTGGCCTGTGCCCTCCCTGCCCAAACCGGAGCTGGATGGAAACTAGTCCACCTTGAACCTGTCGCTCATTGTACGGAGGAATGAAGCAGCCCAGGGTTCACCACCCCCAGGTGCCAGGTTGGGACTGGAACCCAGGTCTCTTGACCCCAGGCTCTTGGTCCTCTTCCCGCACTCCCAGGCTGCTTTCTCTAACCCTGTTGTTTCATCCTGTTTCTAAGCACCATGCGGGCGTCTAGAGGGCAAACACTTCTCCTCCTCCCCGGGTTTCCCAACAGCACTCAGCAGCAGGCTGGGTAATTGCTGGGTTTCGGTCCTCTCTCCAGCTCCTTGTAGACAAAGTACAGAGAGGCCACGAACACTGGGGCCCGGCATCTGGGGTGTTGATCTAGCCACGGCTCATTAGAGAGCGTGAAGTTGGGACTGGAGACTTGAGCGCCTCCCGGAGAGGGGGCAAGTCAAGGCAGTGCCACACAGGGGCAAGCAGTGTTTGCTCTGATTGGGGCTCCTCTGGCTTTGGGGGTAGTCATGTGGCCACAGTCCACTCTTCTGCTCATCAGACTTTGAGTGTTGTTTCTCTGTCCAGCCAGTGTCAGGTACAAGGTGTGTGTACAGAGAACCCACCGTCCCTGCCTGTGAGAGTTTATGGTCCACTGGGGGAAACAAGTATTACTTGTAATAGCGCGTGGAAAGCACTCAGGACCATCGTGTGCAGTTGTTCAGGTTGTACACAGCCCAACTCTAAGGGCATCTTACACATACACTGTGAGATAAATGAGCTGTCCCTTTGAGATGTGATGCACCACCAAGCCCAGCTGTCCACTGTGGCTTTAACATCCAGACAGCATCGCCCCTGTGGTAGGAAGTGAGAAAGAAGAGGTGGTGGGGCCAATCAGAAAAGGTTTCACCCCAAAGAAAACGCTTAAACTGGGTCTTGAAGGATGAGTGGCACGTCTCCAGCCAAAGAAGAGGGAAAGGGGTGCCGGGCAGTGGAAAGAGTATTTGTCCACCTTTGGGGCCGTGAGACAAGGAGGCAGGCAAGAGTGGGGGAGTGAGGCAAGGGGAGGCTTCTAGGCAAGCGCTCACGTGGAGGGGGTGATGGAGAGAGGGGAAAACAGATCTCAGAGCGACTTGGGAGGTAAGATGGGGTGAGCTCAGAGATGTGTAGGACTTGAGGGGGTAAAATTAGGAGAGCAGGAGGCCTGCTCCCGAGTGTGTGACCAGAGCAGTAGCTGCAGGTCCCTCCGACTGACTCACCCTCCTGGAGGCCTGCCCACGCCAAGGTGCACATTCCGAGATAATAGCTGGCACTCGGCCCCTGGAGACGGGTCACATCAACAGCATAGTCATACCCCCGATGTTGCCTTCTGCTGGTGTTTATGCCCTCCAGGGCCATTTATATGGTCTATTTCTGGAGCATCCCTCACCCCCGAGAGGGCACAGGGAGCAAGTACCACATGTGTTTGCCTTCTCAAGGCTCTGGGATGACTGAGTGGCCACTCCCCCCACCCAGGGAGTCCTTGCTTGTGGCAATCTGGTGATTGGCGGTGGGGGTGGGGTGGGGGTGGGCTTCTGAGGCTCTTTCTTAGCACACAGGGGTCCCCAAGGAGGAGCTAGGCCAGACCAGTGGTTGCCATTCACTAAGTGATAATTTGCCATTGTCGCCCAGCAGTTATAGATTTCATTTGTCCGGGCAGTAGTTGCCAATTGGATATGGGACAGGCAGGGACAGAGATGTAATTTGAAAACCAAAGAGCTGGAGGGAAATTGAAGGGTGCGGTGCTGCTGTTCGAGCAGAGCGTTGTGGTGGGGGGGCGTGGCGGGGGAACGCCCCCTTGTTTACAGCTCTGGCGAAGCGTTTTCCTTGAAGCCGGGTTCACTGAGGTATAAGGCACAGGTACAGTAGAAGCCGCCCCTTTCAGGGTACAGTTCTTTGGGTTGTGACAAATGTACATCATCTTGTCACCACCACCGTCAAGAGCCAAACACCTCCTTCACCCCAAAAGTTCCCCGGTGGCCCTCAAATGTCAGCCCCGACCCAACCCCTGGCAACCAGGCATCTGCTCTCCATCCTTACAGTGTAGTCCCTTCCAGAATGTCATATAAATGGCATCACGTAGCACGTCTCCTGTTGAGTCTGGCTGTAACTTAGCAAAATGCTCTTGAGATTCGTCCACATTGTTGCAAGAATCAGTAATTCAGTCCTTTCCATTGCTGACCAGTATTCCCTGGTGTGGATGTACCACAGTTTACCCAGTTCTCCTGCTGAAGGGAGGACGATTGGTTTGTTTCCAGTTCGGGGTGATTACAGATAAAAGCTGTAAACATTTGCATACCGGCCTTTGTGGGGCCGTATGTTTTCATTTCCCTTGACTAAATACCCAGGAGCAGGGTTGCCAGCGGTCATGTAGGTTTCACTCTATAGAAACCTGACAAACCATCTTCCAAACGGCTGTACCCTTTTGCAGTCCTACCAGTTCCAGCTGATCTCACTACTTGTGAAAATTTAAAGAATAAAGTGAAAAGGGTGCTGCGGGGCTTCTGTTGATAAGGCTTCAGTGTGGCAGGATGGCTGCCAGGAGAGGGGAGCGGGGGGGGGGGGGGGGCAGAGATCCGCGGACATTCCGGCCACCCCCATCCCCGGCAACGCTGCATCCACTTCAGGATCCCTTTCCCATTTTAATCTTCGTAGAAGTGCTGTTCGGGCCCTTGCCAGGCTTACTCGTGGGGCCTCCTTCTGTCACGGCTTCCTGTGATGGATGGGTTTCACACATCGGGCATGGAGCCCGAGCTGAGCCCCATACTTGAGATCAGCGACACCAGATAAATCAATGACCATGGGCAGTTTCCTGCACACCGCTGCCTGTGCATGCCGTCTCTCCCTACAGCTGTGCCTGGGGTGTTCTGGGGGCCAGTCTAGCTGGATGGGGGACAGGGAGACGGGCGTTGAGGGGGTGGTAAGCCCCTCAGCTGGAGACAGCCTCAAAGCCCAGCCCCAAGGGCTGTCTGGACACGTAGCCCAGCGTGTCTGCCAGGTGCCAAGAGCGTGCTCGGGGCTGAGACCGGCAGGGATGAGATACAGACGGACCGAGTGTTTGCCAGACCCTCCCTGGCCTTGGGAAATTGATGGTCCCATTTGGGGGAGGAAATGAGCTGCTTACACCCCAGGCTAAGCAGTATTACCAAAGGCAGCGTGTGGCAGTGCAGGGATCCCTGCCGCACGATGGCACGGACAGCCACGCCATCCTCTCCTGCAAGGGAGAAAAGTACCCTAAAGGCTGGGCTGTCGGTTGGGTGATGCGAATTAGGCCGTAAATGACCGTGGGAGCTCTCGAGCTGGTGAGGAGAGGGGCCAGGACCATGGGCCGGGGACACGACACAGCGACAGAGGCCTCAAGGTCAGAATGTGTGTGGGGAGCGGAGGGCACGGAAAACACAGTTCATCTGCATGAGCCCTACCAGAGCTGCCCTTGGGCCCGTAGGGGACCCTGGAGGCTGGCCGGCTCAGGGGTCCTCAAAGATCGGGGGTGCAGAGGAAACCATCAGCGTCCCTAGGCCTCTCTGAGTCCTCCTGAGTCAAAACTGAGGCAGTGGAGGGAGAAATAAGTAGCCCCCGAGCAGCCTGGGGCAGAGCTCTGGGTAAACCGGGTCACAGCGTTGGGAGAGGGGGCGGGGGTGAGGCGGGCAGCTGCCACAGGGTCTGCTGGGACTTACAATACCCCGTGTCTGTCTGTCCGTCCACCCAGGTGCAAGTTCTTCAGTCTGACCGAGACCCCAGAGGATTACACCATCATTGTCGATGAAGAGGGCTTCCTGGGTAAGTGCTTCTCTCCCCAGGGGCTTGGCTGGACTGGGGCCGGCAGTTGGTGCTGGCTGCCCGCCCCCCCCCCCCCCCAGCCCCCTTATTTCTGTCCCCACCTGCTGGTGGCAGAGCTTCCTCCTGTCCTGTGTTCTGGCTGATCCCCTCCCTTTCTGCTCGCGAGACTTTTTCCCAGGAAAGGCCCCAGAGCTGAAAGGGGGCGGTGCTTCCCCAGCCAGGAGCTAAAGCAACCAGGAAGACAGGGGGCATGTTCTCTGGGACTCCTGCCGCGAGGGAGACGCTTTCAAAACATCTTCAGTCCTTGTTCGAACAGGAACGTGCCCCAGTCACCATCCTTTTATGATTTTCCTTTATCTTCCTTCCGTCTTTTAAATCGAGATAGAATTCACGTACCAGAGAGCGCGTCATTTTAAAGTGTACAGCAGTTCCGTGGTCTTTGATATTCCCAAGATTGTGCAGCCGTCACCACTATCCGATTCCAGAACACTTCCGTCACCCCAGAAAGAAGCCCTGTCCCCTCATCCTCCACATCCTTTTCGTTTTATTATTGAAGTTCGTTATGTTTGTCTGGCTCTAAAGTAACAGTGAGTGTTCATTGGTGGCGAGTGCTGACCGATACGTATTACTTGATGCGAAGCTGTCGTGCTTGTCCTGTGATTACCAATGAGGAACTGAGAGTGGAGGCGGGGAGCCGTGGGTCCAGACTCACCAGCAGAGGAGCTGGGCCCCCTGAGAGCTGGTGGTCATTCAGAACTGCTAAGTTAGAGTCTTCCGAACATGTAGAGAGGGCAACAAATCCAACAGTTTTTAAAACCCTAGCCCTACCCACAAGACAACTACTGGTCACTTTTTTCGTGGTTTTCTTTCCAGCTTTTCTCAGGCGGTCTGTTTAATTTATAGAAATGTTTTCACTTAACATAACAACAAAATATGCTGTGATATCACAGCCTTTCAGCAGCAGCCCTGGTTCCTTGCCCAGGCCCCTACGGTTGGAGCTGAAGTTATTTTCATTGTCCTCCAATGAGAAATTTATAAACTCTGTCAGTGCATAACACGTATTCTTATGCAGGTTGATTCCCAAAACAGAGTCTGAGAAATGGCATTGTGGAGTCAGGAGTTGACTATTTTGTGGTTCCCGATGGGTATTGACCCTCTTTACCTTTACTGGTGAGAAAGTGAAGCCCCAGGAAGCGGCTTCCCAGCTACCCCCTGTTGTCCTCACACGCACGTGGTCTAGGGCACCGAGTCAGTATCGGGGACTGGGCTCGGCGCCCCACATCCTACGGGCCCCCCATGCCTCCAAGGGGGGGCGGCTGTGTGGCCAGAGCAGGAATGGGGCAGACCCCACTGGAGGCCCTGCCCCTTCGCCAAGGACACCTGTGTCGTCAGTCATTCATTCATTCATTCATCAGAATTTTCTTTTCTTTTTTTTTTAATATTTATTCACTTGCGCCAGGTCTTAGTTGCAGCAGTGGGGCTCATTAGTTGCAGCAGGCGGGCTCCTCAGTTGTGGCTTGAGGGCTCCTTAGTTGTGGCATGCCAACTGTTAGTTGCCGCACGCATGTGGGATCTAGTGCCCTGACCATTGGGAGTGTGGAGTCTTAGCCACTGCGCCACCAGGGAAGTCCCCCATCAGACATTTCCTGAGCACAGGAACCACAGACCGGAATTTTGCCTTAGCCACAACTCACACGAAGAATGTCTGCTCAGGCAACCCGAGCACATGTTTATCTTCTCATGGGCATTCAGGCCTTTACACAGAACCGCTGAGAATCAGGGCACCTCGGATGTAGAAGGAACATCCCCAGAGTGTCTATTCTCTGGGAAGGGATATTCTATCTAATCCACCTCCCCAGACCAGTATGTCTGACTAACTGTCTACCTCTGAAGGCAGCAGGTAAGAAAACTCCTTGAGCAGGGAAAGTGGGAGGCTGCGGGACCTGGGGAGCCAGTTTTGCTGGTCCTGGAAGGCTGTGTTTGCAGGAATTGTCAGTAACCAGGGAGCCGTCCTTTGGCTGAGCTGAGTGTCGGGTTATTCTGAGCCAGTCCCGGGGTGGGGGGTGGGGCAGTATTTACTGAGCACCTGCTGCGTGCCGGCATCTTGCTGAGCCCTGGAGGTGTAGCCGGAATGAGAGACCCCACCTCCGACCCTATGAACCTCAGGACCTGCCAGCTAATTACACCATTAATTGTGGAGCTGCCATTGCGGTGGGTGCTGTGCAAGGAGGGTGTGGATGCTGCGAGAGCGAGTCACAGAGGATGCCCCGCCGTGCAGGAGACCCCACAGGAGAGGCCCTCGAAATAGGAAGCAAGACCAGAGCTGAGTCTTGGACCTCCACGCCCACCCCTCCGCCATTCAACATAGATTAACGCATTTTACCAGCCCTGCCGGTGCTTCTGTCTGCAGACACTGTGCTAAACACTGGAAACGACTCTAACGGTCCTTACTTTATAGATGAAGAAGCTGAAGCACAGACACGTGATGTGCAGCCTGCCCAAGGCCTCGCCACTGGTGTCATTTATGCATGTTTCCACGGGCCAGGCCCCGGACAGGGTAAGGCAGGGCAGACCAGGAGGTATAAGGACAGAGCCTCAGCTCCTGAGGGACTTACAGACCCTGAGGTTCCCTGGAACCATAAACAGTGGAGGCGAAGTCTCAATCTGCCTCTCCCTGAACCTGAGTGGCTGGAACGGAGCCGGTGACAAAGGGGTCATCGGCTTACTCTTTAGTACAGGGTAGGTAGGACGTGGGGAAGCAGGTTTAAATTATTAGCCCAGGAGGGGCCCAGCCGCTCTGTGACTTCTGAGCCAGGGTCTCACTTCCAGGCCGTGACTCCTGGTCAGCACGTCAGGCTGCTTGGATATCCATCGTTACCAGAGAAAAAACTGTGTACATAGATTTAAGTAGTAAGTACCTCTCGCGCTTACCCTATGGAGCCACAGGGGAAAACCATACAAAGTAAGACTCCCGTTCCCCCTCCGCCACTCTTAACGGTTAACTGGAGCCTAGCAGAGACATATCACCTCCTGGGATCATTCCAGTGGCCTGAAGGGTAAAGAGTGGAGACCCATTTTACAGGTGAGGAAGCCGCCATTTACGTGCCCAGAGTCGCTGTGAGTGACAGAGGGGCATCTGAAGCCGGAAGTGCTTTCAGGGTGGTTCCAGCCGAAATGAGGAGAAAGTGCTGCTGAGAAGTGGTGGTTCCCAGCAGACCAAGGTCACAGGAGCACCTGAGAAAAAGGGGGCAGGCCCAGGGCAGTCTGCTCTCAGAGAGCAGGATTTGGGGTGGGCTGGAGGCTGCAGTGAGAGGTAGCGATGCTGAGTTCTACCCTCTCACCTCGCTTCTAGGGGGGTTCTCTCAGGAGACTCCTCTTCAGAAAGGGAGTCTGGTCTTGTGGCTGCCCCGGTGGGACCAGGGAGGGGTGCTGGCTGTGTCACACTGTATGAAGGATGGTGCCCCGTCTCCCAGCTCTGCACGTGTTGCTTCTCACCCAAGGGCTTCCCTTGGCCACTGTTAACATCAGCCAGGGTACATTGGTTATTGTTCGCCAACAGTTGTCTCCATTGTGAAGCTTTTATGGTTAGAAACCAGCAGCTGTCTGCGATTCACTTGTACGTAAGATGCTGGACCTTTCCTGGGAGGGAGGGGCAATCGTCAGTGACATTAACCAGACAGCTCCTTGTTCGTTGTGGAATTTTAGAGGTTCTTGGCTGAAATGGATGCTGTGTGTCTGTGTGGCCAACAGAAGGGAGGTGCGTGTGTGTATTTTGAGCTCTTACATATTTAATGAGCACTTACTTTGTGCAATGCTAGGTGTTCTCAGGGACCCAAAATAATAGGAGCAGCAGCGCCTGCCCTGACCTCTGGGTAGTGAGCAGAATCCCAGGTTTGCGGTTAGAGGGGCCCAGTGCACATCGGGGGGGCCCCCCACCCGTCACAGTCCCCTTGTGTGTGTCAGTGTGATCTGTAGCACACTTGGGGCTTGGTGCCGTGATTGGTCGAAAGATAGAGGGAGGAGGATGTCGAGGGGTAACTCCTGGCCTCGCCCAGGGCTGAGGGGAAGACCCAGGTTCTATCCAGCCTCCGCTACCTTCTGGGCAAGTTGCTCACTGACCTGGGGCCTCCGTGGCCTCGTCCCTAACACAGGATCACCTCCTTCCCTCCCTCCCAGTTCTGGAAGGTGTGTGTGTGGCCGTATGACATGCATCAGGGAGTCACGTGCCACCTCCACTTTGCGTGTCCACCAGGGCAAACAGTGCAGTGCCCAGCAGCACTCCCTGCATCTCCCACCTAGCTCTGAGCTCCTAATTTACTAATTCAGTAATACCCCCAGCAGGGGTCCCCTCTGCTCGAGGTCCAGGTCAGTGAAGGAGCTCGGATCCCAGTCGGGGTGAGGTCTTCACTGTGCCCTGAAGCCGACCCTCCCTCCCGGTGAGCACTGATGGGGGATGATGCACACCTGCCTTTGGAGCGTCTCCCGCGTTGTGTAAAATAACAGACTGGCAGCTCAGCCTGGAGCTGAGATTACATCTCCCAGCATGGGAGGAGGGGTGGACCTTGAGGATGGGGTGCCTGCTACAGGGAGGGCTGCTTCCCTGGAGAGTCCCCCGCATCATTCCCATGACACCCCAGCTCCCGCCCGCCCACCTGCTTCCCTCGACCTCTCCAGGGCTGCCTCATGGCAAGTCCTTCCCACGAGGTCTCCACATTCTGTACCCCCAGGTGTGGATATTTCGCCGTGTTGACCTGTAGTGTATATGCTGCTTATCTTTTCATTCCACTCCGTATAATTTCCCAGTATCAGATAGCCTTCAGAAGTGTGTTTTCCCCATACTCTTTATATTTTGACAGTTTTCAGACTTGCACAACCGTTGAGAGCCTACAGTTAACACCCCTGTTCCCTCCACCTGAAACTAGACTTGCCGGCTGGTCACCTTTGAGGACAACTGTTTTCGCTTCTTGTCCATAAACAGTGCACACATACATTTATTATTTAATGGACCACTTGAACCCAAGACTTCAGGACAGCTCACCCTGAATACCTGAGCCTGTATCAGCTGAGAATAAAAGCCCTCTCCTACTTACCACACCTACAGAATGAGACATTAATTGCAGAATTAATACCTACCATAGATTTTATATTCTGATTTCCTTCGATTGGAAAATGTGTTTCATAGCTGGAAAACCTGTTTTTTAAACAGATGCATAGTATTCTGTCACAGATGAACTGTGGTTCATCTACCCGGCCCTGGCGTTGACTTTTTTGGTAGCTCCCAGGTCTTTGTCTTTAAATCCTTTTGGGTTGAACGTTCGTACCCATAACTCTTTCTTTGTCCCTTGTGTAACTACTCCTTTACAGTGAAACTGTACATGTTTAAACTCTTGATACATTTTTCCCCAACTTCTATCCAGAAACCAACAAAACTCCCAGCAGCAGCGTTACAACAGAAAGGCTTTGGCACTTGGCAAGCCCTCGGACGCCAGGCACTTAGCTACGCACTTGATGGGGATTATCCCATTAAATCCTCCAAGCGTCTTCTGGGGTCTGTCCTGATTTCATCAGCCCAACATTTGAAAACTAAGAAACCAAGAGGTGGTGATTTCGTTCCGAGTCACACAGCCAGGACGCAACCCGCCCACCTGACCCCAGGACTCCTGATCCTGCCGCAGGCAGGGTGGGAGAAGCCTGGCAAACTCCGTGCAGAGGACGTGACCACTTAGCACAGGGAACCGCAGGTCCTACAGCCGGAAACGGGGGACTCCTGGGGAGGTGGGGTGGGCTCCCAGCAACAGAGCTGCCGACTTGCTTTCTGGGAGGTGGCATGTGTCCTCAGCGACCCGCCAGGGAGCGTCCTCAGCTCTGATAGGCTATCTTTAGGGTCTTGGATGATGGGCAGTGACAGTATTAATAATCCCTTTCAGTCTTGGGATGTGTCTACCTTTCCTCTAGGGAAGAGCAAGCTGGCTCCCTCCTGGCAGCTCCTGGCAGCCCAGCCCCCAGCCCCGCAGCAGCACCTCGGGCACCCTGAGGCTTGGCCTGGGTGACGATGGGACCAGGCAGGCCTTCCCTTGCCCCCGAGTGCCAGGGCAGCATTTGGGGTCCCTGGGGCCAGAAGCAGCGAGCACTGTGGTCTCCAGCTGCTTTGCGGCTCTGGCAAAGCTCACCCTTCTGGAAGCTTCAGAGAGGTGACTACTGACCCGGGGCTGACCTCCCTCTCAGTCCAGGCCTGCTGCTTGAAGCACCTCAGGGGGTTCCATCCAGGACTGAGAGCCGGGACCCACCCCCGCTCACCGGCTGCCCAAACTCTGAGTAGCATTTGGATTGAGCTGAAATCCTCTGGGCAGTGGCAGCCTGCAGGCTGCCCACCATCCCCCACCCACCCACTTCTGCCCCCATTTCCGGTCGGCCTCAGGCCTGGGCTTCTCCGCGGGACCTGTCCAAACCCGCTGAGAGACTCCTCGGAGCAGAGCCTTGGTTACCCTAGCACCCCCTAAAAATGCACATACCCCAGCACTTTGCGGACTTGGTGGGAATGGCCTTTGCCACTGTATCAGCAGCAGCTTCCCAGCAGCCTCCGCTGAGAGGACGGAGCCAGGGTTAGAGTTTGTCACTGTCTGAGCCCAAAGCCTGTGTTCTTTGCCACCACCCTCACGTGCTCGCCGAGGACCCCACTGCTAAAGATCAGGCCCCACTGGATTGTGGAGCTCAGGCGGGGGACAGAGGGCAGGCCTGAGGCTGGGGCAGCAGAGGCTCCACCTGCCAGATGAAGGCCTTCAGGGCCAGTGGAACCACGGTGTCAGAATTGGGACATTGGAACCTCAGCTGCCCGGACCCCCCCTCCAACTTTACAGCCCTGAAGCTAATCCCTGCAAGAGGGGTTTTCGCGACACCCCACCATGGGCTGACGGCGGGGCGGGTCTGGACAGACGTGCCACGGTGCCAGAATGAGGTGCCCTCCCCATTTACTGCACTGTGACCTTGAGCCAGTCAGCTTCCCTCTCTGGGCCTCAGTTTCCTATTCTGTGAAATGGGGCAGGGACCGACTTCTGAGCCAGGTCTATGAGCAAATGGACAGCGTTCTGCACTGCTGGACTAAGAATTCAGAGAAGTTGGCAGTGTCTGGGGATGACACTGGCTCCCCCGGGGCCCTCTGCCTGATCCTGGGAAGCCGGGTATAGGAGCGTGGGATGATGTCGAAGGCCACCCTCCACCTGGGGTCTGGCAGTGTGACCAAGCCCTGACCACAGAGACTGAGCTGGGGTGGGGGCGCGCCGGGGGAGCAGAGAAGGTCGATGGGTGGGAACAGGGGCCTGGGCAGAGCAGAGGGGCAGGGACAGCTGCCACGTCCCTCCTCATCCATTCTTTTGCAGCCTCCGTGTGCCAGGCGCTGAGAATAGCAGAAAACAAAGCCGATGGAGACAACCGCCCCAGGGCGCTGGCATGCTAGTGAGGCCAATTGTAGACTTGAACTAGCCGCTCACCCCACGCGGCCATGGGAATTTAAAGGAACCAAAATTAAATACAACTTAAAATGGTATTTCTTCTGTAGCACTGACCACATTTCACGTGCTCCGTTGCCTCATGGGGTAAGTGGCTTTGGACGGCGTAGGTATAGACCATATCTATCATCCCAGAAAGTCCTCTGGGGCAAGGCTGGTTCCCAGCGGCACGAGGACTTCGGCTTTTACTCCAGAGAATGTGGAAAGCCACTGGGCAGTTCTGAGTTGTGAGGAGCTTGGAACAGGCAGGCAGAGGCAGGTTCACAAAAGCCGACATGGTCCTGATGTGTTAGCATGCGGTGATGAAAAGGACCCCTCCAGAATTTTCCTAAGATGGCTTTTGGGGTTCTGCCCTACTGAAAAGTGAAATTAAAATTTTTTATTAAGTATTTTATTTATTAGTATATTAAAATGGTGCTTCAGGTGACAGACCATCAAGGCACCCTGGCCCTCGGTGGCCCCTGGGGCTGTCTTTGCTTAAGATGGCAGGGTTGGGGGCTCACAACACTGCCCCCAGGAAATCCCCTCCATGGCCAGTTCCAGACCCCTTGGAATTTCAGAATTGAACTGGGACACTCAGTTCTGGGGAGCGTGTTTCCTCTGGCGGTCCTGGGGCTGAGAAGTCTCTCTCCTGACACCCCAGATGACAAGTGGAGAGACTAGATGTGGCAGCCTGAGATCAGGCTTTCCTCCTGCCTCCCCCACCCCCAAACCCCTTCCCTTCTCTGGGAAGCAGCCTACCTCTCCAGCCAGCCTGGCGGAGGACTGGCCCCTCTCAGCCAGCAGGGCCGATGGGCTCCGTCGGCTGTGGTTGCCATGACGACCTTAGCTGGGCAGGTAGGAGCCTGGTTGAGGCTTCCGGAGCCATCTTGCTGAGGCCAGCACAGCCCAGCCCAGCTTCCCTCGGGCAGCATCGTGATCATCACAGCCCCCTTAACTCACCAGTGTCCGGGCCCCTCTTCTTAGCGACCCCCTTGCGGGGGACCTGGCCCTTCTTCCCATGTGGTGCCCAGCATAGAGCATAGGGGTCTGTTTGTAAGTCAGATCTGGGTTTGAATCCTGGCTCTGTTATTCTCTGTCTAAGTGATCTTGGGTAAGTAAGTCACCAGCCCCTCAGAGCTCTGGTTTGTCACATGTGTGGGGTGAAATGACAGTCCTGGTACGGGGTGGGTTCGAGCAGGCGACTGTGATGCGTGGAGAGTTCCATGTGCAACCCGTGCTCCGTTCTGTGGCTGCCTGTCCATGCAGCCGTGCACATGTGTGTACCCTGTCCCGTGCACAGCCTCCCCTGGGTACTCTTTCTGCAGGACGGGGTGGAAGGATGGTCTTTGTGAGCTAGTCAAGGAGACTGGGCGATCACTGCCACTCTGAACCGCCCCGACCCTGCCCCTGCCGGTGCCCCCGCCCCCAGGATCCCCAGACTCTCAGGAGGGACTTGGGTGACAGTCACTGCCCACTGGAAGGTGGCAACCTCAGGAGGCCTTCTGGAGCTGAATGTGCTTCCAGAGGAGCCTGAAGTACAGGTCTAATTGAAGCAGGGAGAAAAATCCCAGGCCCCCCACCCTGTCTTCTCCTGGCCTCCCCTCTATCCCCCAGCCCCTGGGAGGTTCCTGGGAACCCAGTTTGAAAACCGTGGGACCTGGTCCACCGGTATAAGGTGGTGATGGCAGCACCTGGTACCCAGAAAGGTAGTGAAAACCAGAAATAACAGAATTGTTACCGCTGAGTACTCATCACTTCACAGCTGGGGAAACTGAGGCCCAGCACAGATGAACCCCTTGTTCCCATGGTCCCTGCCCTGCTGAGCTGCTGGGCACATCCAGAGTCCTCTGAGAGCCTTCCCTGCTCGGTCCTCCCCGGATGGGACCTTTAAGGACGATCTCGGCCTCCTTTGACAGATGAGGGCGCTGAGGCCCAGAGGGCGGGCTGGCCGAGGTCACACAGCTGGGGCCCATCAGTCATAAGCCAGCCTTCTGTGTCCCCCTCCAGAGCTGCCCTCCTCGGAACACCTGAGTGTGGCCGACGCCACCTGGCTGGCCCTCAACGTGGTGTCGGGTGGTGGCAGCTTCTCCAGCTCCCAGCCCATCGGTGTGACCAAGATCGCCAAGTCGGTCATCGCCCCACTGGCCGATCAGAACATCTCTGTGTTCATGCTGTCCACCTACCAGACGGACTTCATCCTGGTGAGCAAGCTGCAGCCCACGCCCAGGCAACATGGGCGCCCCCTCGGATGTGGTCTGCAAAGTTTGTGCCTCTCCCCCCCGGTTTCGTGATCAGCTCAGAGAGAGGTCAGGCGTACCTTAGGGTCATCAGTCCAGTGTCAGCATGGCCCTGGCTGGTCTAGTCCCACCCACTGCCTGCCCTTTGTGTGGACCATGCTGGGTTTAAGCTGGAGGCCAGGAAGTGAGGGCTGGGGGGTGCGTGTGGGTGGGATGCCCTCCTTGCTGGATGTCTGGCTCCCCCAATCCCATACCCCTCCCCTGGGGTGGCAAGTGTGTCTGGCCATGGAGCCAGCGGCATTTCCTGGCTACCGTGTTATTCATGCTCTTCTCCCATAGGGCGTGGCCACCCTGGAGAGTCTTCCCAGGCCAGGGACAGGTGTGGCCACCACATACAAGAGGGAGTAGGGGAGTGGACCTGCACCTCCTAGCCCTCGGCACGGTGTCTTCTCCCCTCTGCATCCTCCCTGCTGCCCCTGGGGAGGCATGTGCCCCTGGTCCCAGGCTCCCGTCCCCAACCAGGACAGTGGGAGGCAAGGACAGGGGCAGCTCATTCTGGGGACAGAATCTCAGAGTCAAGGGGCTGGTGACCCCAGGCCCACTCCACCCAGGGACCATGGTACACTCACTCTTCGACTCCCCGTCCCCAGGTGCGTGAGCGGGACCTGCCCTTCGTTACCCACACCTTGTCATCAGAGTTCACCATCCTGCGGGTCGTCAATGGCGAGACAGTGGCAGCCGAGAACCTCGGCATCACCAACGGCTTCGTGAAGCCCAAGATGGGTGAGTTGGGGGAGGGGGAGGGTTGTGCAGAGAGACCTCAAGAAATTACCAGGTCCTGCCCCAGGGCAGCCCCGTTCTCAGAGCATCAGTTGAGGGCCAGGCATAACACGGTACAACAGTCCTGATCAGACTCTGTTCCCAAGGTCTAGCCAGGGCAGTGGATGTGGATGCAGCCAGCAGTGGCCAGAGACCACTTCTGACCCAGTCCAGGCTATCAGGCCAGGCCTCCCGGAGGCAGTGACTCTCAAGCTGAAGCTTGGAGCACAAGTAGGAGCTAAGCCCAGTGGTGAAGGCTGGGAAGGGCGTTCCAGGCAGGCGGCGTGGCATGTGCAAAGGCCTGGGGGCCTGGGGGTGGGGCTGGAGTCTGGAGAAGCGACAGGGGCCAGGTCTTGCAGGGCCTGCAGCCGGCCTCCCCAGAGCAGCTGCCGGCTGACCCCACCCCTCTTCCTGGGCCCTCTCCTGCCCCACGATGCTCCTCTCCTCCCGGCCTCAGCGCCCCTTGTCTTTGTGCTCTCACAGTCCAGAGGCCCGTCATCCACCCACTGTCCAGCCCGAGCAACAGGTTCTGTGTCACCAGCCTGGACCCGGACACACTGCCCGCTGTTGCCACACTCCTCATGGATGTCATGTTCTACTCCAACGGGTAGGGCCTCCTCGGGTGTGAGGGGCTGCTGGGTGGCCAAGGGGAGACACGGCTCTGTCTAGTAGCCCCAGTCTGAGGTGGGAGGCACAGACCTGCCCTGGGAGCTCGTTTGAGAAGCGAGACATGGCTGTACCCCAGATCCCCATTCTAAGAGGGGAGAATGGCATTCCTTGGGAACCCCAAAACCTGGTGAAGCCCTAGGCCCACATGTGGATATACTAAACACCCCACTGTCACCTGAGCTCCTAGGGCAAGCCCAGTCGTTTGAAGAGCTGGGAACTCAGGTTGTTTCATTTGGTGGACGACAGCTTCGCATTTTTCCTCAGGGCAGATTGTAAGTTTTGGCCAGCACCAAGTGGAGCGGGGCCAGGGGCCAGTGAGCTGACAGTGACCATAGACTGTGCCCTGAGATGTGGGCCATCACAGGGACAGAGAAGCCACCCCCAGGAAAGGGCAAGTGTAGCCTGTGCCGAGGGCGGGATTGGTCTCCAGAAGCGTGAAGTGCGGTGCTCATCTCTGTGAACGCCGTGGAAGCATCCACACCTCACAGACGCAGAGACCGATGCAAGCAGTGCCTCAGGGTCCACCAGCAAGGCAGGATCAGAGCCAGGACTTGGCCTGTGCTCTTCCCAACACCCCCAGACTGATGGGCGGGGCAGGGGGGCCTGATGGGGCTTGGGGTGCAGCGGGGACCCCACTCCACCCCTCACCAGCTGCCCCGGCCCCCAGAGTGAAGGACCCCATGGCGGCCGGCGATGACTGTGGCCACATCCGCTTCTTCTCCTTCTCCCTCATCGAGGGCTACATCTCCCTGGTGATGGACGTGCAGACCCAGCAGAGGTGAGCCGGGCCCCGGCATGGAGGCTTGTGATGGGCTTATCACCCACTTGGTCCTAATACGTCCCTACCCCAACCCTTCATTGCAGGTGAGTGGCCCCGGCTCACAGATGACAGGCCACTCAGAGACAAAGGCCCCGGGTCATCCAGCGCCATCCAGCGCTGTTTGTCCCTCACCCCCCCACCCCCGTCTGGAGCTGGTGGAGGGGGCGGTACCCTGCCCAGCCTGAGCAAAAGGGGGCAGTTGTTCCAAAGCCCGGTCCCAACCTTGCCTTCCTGCTCCCCCTACCAGCCCCCAGATGAGGAAGGTGCAGAGTGAGTGCGCTGAGGGCTTGGGAGAGTCCTTGGGGCCCCTGAGCTCAGGCCAGACACCCCCTTGCTCTGGTCCTACATCAGTGCCCAAGGACAGGGAATGCTCCAGGGAGGGCTGGCAGAGGGAGCACCGTTAATATCTGGGGATTAACATCACTCGCTCCCTTTCAAGGTTTCCTAGTAATTTGTTGTTCACGAGCGCATCTGGAGAGCTCTGGAAGATGGTGCGGATTGGAGGACAGCCCCTAGGATTTGGTGAGCCCTGGGGGGCTGGGGCCGGCATTGCCGAGTGCCGTGCATCTGTACCCCCGGTATAGATGGGGAGACTGAGGTCCCCACAACCCACGCGGTCCCTTGTCCAGTGAGTGACGGGAGGCATTGGCCTCGGAGGACGGAAGAGCAGCTTCAAGCAAAGCACTCTTCTCCGTCCCCTCCCCAATGAAAAATTAAAACCTGCATATTATTAGAATATTGGGAACATGATAAAAATAGAAGAGGAAAAAAAAAAAATCTCTCCTTAGTCCCACTGTTGACAGGGAATGACTGTTGTCATTTTTAATGAGGTGTTGTTTTTTTTTTAACACAGTTGCCAAACAGCTCACAGTAAAACTCAAGACATCCCAGCCCCTCACCCTTTTCCCTGTGTGTAATCACAGTGACCCGATGCCCCAGGAGAAAATTCACAGGAATCCCCCGAGACTCAGTCTAGCTTCAGTTTCCACAATTGTCCAAGCTGTCTTTGGTAGACAGTTTTTCCCATCAGCATATTCCAAGGGGCCACGGATCTCAGACCCCTCGGTTAGAAGGGCCACACGGTACCGATTCTCCCAGCGCCGAGTGTAGGCTGCTGGCCCCATTGTGATGACTGCAGCGCACTTTGTCTTGATGAGACATGATTTCTCTGGGCTAGACTTGTCAGACCCAAGACCTTGAACCCAGAAGAGCCTCTTGGTAAATCACAGGACGTTTGTTTCGGGGAGCACCCCTCAGCTGGCCCTGATGGGATCAGTAAATCCTGATTTCCCATAGACAGAGTGAAGAATGTTCCAGATGAAGCTCAGACTGCTCCAGGGGCCGTGGGGTCAGCCCAGGGGGCTCTGCTTCTGGGACGGGACGTGAAGGTGGCAGGGCATTTTGACCTGAGGGCCACAGGTCGGAGAGGGAACCCGTTTCTGCCACCTGCCTGTGGCTTTCTCTGGACAAGGTCGCAGATAGACAGTAACTAGCAGGACTGGACAGCACCCCCTAACTTTGCTCACATCAAGGCCAAAGCCAGAACCATCCCAGGGGCAGGACAGTGGGCTGCTTTCTGCAGTGCTAGGAAATGTACACTGAAGGCTCCTGGTCCAACCCTGGGCTCCAGCCTGTCTCTCGGGGCCACCTTCTCCACCGACCCCAGCATTTCTCCCACCCACATTTGCT